>NC_090937.1:1125520701-1125823732 GCF_040938575.1 Ambystoma mexicanum | reverse complement strand
TGTAAGGCAAAAAAATTAGTGGTATCTCCGTTCGCTCCGTGGACGGACTTCCCGGTTCGCTCCGCGGACAGTGCCCTGATTGGCCGAGCGGCTTGTGTGATGTCCGCGGACATGCAACGTGTTCGCTGATTGGACGGCGTGGTGCGTGAAGCGCGTCAGATTTTCTGTGGCGCCCGCCATCTTGCATTCGCGGACGAAACTTGGATTAAATATTGTATTTAGTGGTGCGTGTTGGTGTGTAAGAGTGTTTGGGGAGGGTGGGGTAGTATGAGATGGGTTCAATGTTCTGTTTTTTTTATGTGCTAGACACTTTTGTTGTGTTCAATTTTTCTGCGGACAACACGGCTGTTCTGAAATGTTCGTAAATAAACAGAATGGGGGTGTTCTGAGGGCGTTCTCCGTATTGTGTGCCTGCTTAGCTGTATCCAATGAGGGAATGGCACAGAGAATGAAGTGGAAATGGTAGAAGGGCTGTCTAAGAGTTATGCGGTCCGCGGACAGGGCGTGCTACATCCGGGTTTTTCCAGCAAATCCAGCATGGAAAGAAGACTGTAGGGATCAGCCAATCAGATGTTGTGGATTTGTGTTTAAAGAGACTCTGTGTAGTGAAGATGGCAGAAGTGGAGAAAGTCAGGGTGTTGGTGCTTGGAGATATGTCTGTGCATGGTTTACAACAGTATGCTCAATGCAGGCATGTTGCAAAGAATTTTGATGTTAAAGGAGTGGAGGTGGTGTGGAGTACTGTTTGATTGCAATGTACAGGGAATTGTACAAGTTTGTGAAGATATGGGCAGGATCAACAATCCCCATGTGGTAGTTTTGCACTATGGTGCTTTCCATTTGGGCTATGTCAGTGCCCCTACTTCGTTGGCAGATTTGGAACACTTGGTTCAAGCAGTAATGAACATCCTTCCAAATGCCAAAGTAATTTTTTCTGGATTAGTAGCTTGGGCAATATGGGACAATAGTTCAGTTTTTTTTTCCTCAGCAAAACAATGCTAGGTGTGTAATCAACCGAGGCATGTGTGCCTTCATGCTTACAGCTGGTATGTTCTTCTGTAATAATGAGAATATTGATTCCAGTAATGCTGTTTATTTTAAAGAAGATGGCATTTCCTTATCTTTTATGGGAAATGCCATTCTGTTTTGGAATGTAAGGGTTGCTTTGGAGAAGGTTATGTGAAGATTTTAGGAGTAAAGTAAGAAAAATAAAAAATAAAAATACAAAATAACAGGTGTCTGTCAAGCATCTGCAAAAAAACCCCCCAAAAAAGGCTCTTTTCAGAGCCAACCTCAAAGGGGAAATGGGGCACACTATTTAAATTTACATTCACCAAACTTTAAGAGGGACGTTATGGTTAAGTTGCGCTACTAAAAACCTATCTAATTCAGTAAAAAAACTTTGTTAAAGGGACGTTATGGTTCAAAGTAAAACCAAAAAACCCCTGAAATTCGGCAGTAATGGTAAGATAAGCAACCATAACTCGCGCCACCGTGCACTGCTAACACTAACACCCAGGACATCAAAGATGACATCACAAATGTCATTGATGACATCACTGATGACATCACATCGCTTGCTCTCCCTTTTTTCCCTTTACTGACATATCTAAGCCACATAGTTTTCTTCAGTAACAGTCAGGAAGTAAAAATTGAAAAGGTACTATATTTGTAGACTTGGGGTCAAGTCATATCATATGAAACATATATATATATATAGCGGAAGACACCGGCTTGAAAGAGAGCAATCCTTTCTGTGCATGAAGATAATCATTAGAGTTATCAGCATTTTCTCATAATTTTATTTTTATTACTATACCTTCCCTGTATATGCTCATATTTGTATACATTGTACTCACACTCCTTTCCTTAGGGTTCACTGACATAATTTGATAAACATACATACAGTAAGTAGCTTTGAAACAGAGCAATCATTTCTCTGCATAAAGATAATCAGTTAGGTTATGAACTCTTTCTGCTACTACTTCTGCTTTTTTGCTTACTTCTCCGTCCCCGTATATACTCATATTTGTATGTGTTGTTGTCTCTTTGTGTTTTGTCTGTATTAAGTGTAATTATGTATTAAGTGGGTTTTATTAGCTACTTATTACATGTTTCACAGTACGCAAAACTCTAATAAGAAAGCAGTTATTTCATTATTCTACATGGCAAGATTATGAATATTGCACCTTCATCATGTATACTGCACACACTGCCTAAGTTTCTGCATGAGTTGCTAAGTATACTGGATAGAACTTCATAATGGAATGCTATTTATATCAATGCATTGATTAATGCACTAACTAGCTCATGATATTTATTCAATAATCCTTGACACTGTTTGGTCAACATTATAAGAATCCCTCTTACAGAGTTTTCATGAAAAGTAAATGCAAATGTGATGTCATCAGGATGTCATCAATGACATTTGTGATGTCATCTTTGATGTCCTCGGTGTTAGTGTTCGCAGTGCACGGTGGCGCGAGTTATGGTTGCTTATCTTACCATAACTGCCGAATTTCAGGGGTTTTTCGGTTTTACTTTGAACCATAACGTCCCTTTAACAACTTTTTTTTTACTGAATTTGATAGGTTTTTAGTAGCGCAACTTAACCATAACATCCCTTTTTAACAAAGTTTTTTTTCACTATATATATATATATATATATATAATCATAAAGTCGAGGATGAACACAAACATACGGAGAAGGCGGTGGGACAAATCGAACGCAGCATGGTATTCTGGGCCAGGTTGCCTTGGACTATGATGGGCAGAGCGGCATTACTGAAGATGTGATAGAATTACCGAGGTTACTGCACTATTTTGCGAACGTTCCGTACATGATACCCAAGAGGTTCTTCACCAGGGTACAGAGTATATGCAGGGGGTTCATTTGGCACAATTCCAGAAACAGGATAGCATTGTGGAAACTGCAGAACCCGTACTAGTAGGGAGGGATCAGACTGCCCAATTTTGAGGTGTACTACCTGGCTGGCCAACTTCAATACGTGGCAAGATGGTTATCCGAGGACCCCACACCAGAGTCTAAATTGTTGAGGGTCGAGTGTACACCTTATTTCCTGAATGAATGGATGTCGTTAGCAGAATCTCCGAAAAGTAGAGGGTCCACATTACTAGACCTGGGGAGGAAGATCTGGCGTAGAGCCTGACAAGCGATGGGGAGCCTGCGTCCGTGCTCACCACAGATACCATTGGTGGCGCTGAAGGGGGTGGACAAGCAATTGAGGAGGACTATTTAGAGCACTGGGAACCAGTAGGCGTAACAGCCATTGGAGATATGTGGAAAGAAGGGGAGAAAATAGAATTTGAAACCGAGAGGATACGGGTTTACATGGCGGACAAAATATTACATATGCTAGGCTGGTATCATTGGTAAAGAAGACGTGGTCTGAGGTGGAGCTGACCCGGCAACCAGACGCTGTCATAGAAGCGTTTCAGGCTGTGTCAGACGGTGGCCATTAGGTCTCCAGAATCTATGAACTAATGATGGCCAAAGTCGGGAAGGAGGTGGTTCAGATTAGGCGTGATTGGGAGGAAGAAATTGGGGAAACAATAGGAGACGGGCTATGGGTCAGAATGCAAAGATAGCATAAAGTGTCAAGAAATGTGAGATTGTAAAAGATTCAGTTGTATGTCACCCATATGGTTTATATGACCCCAAAGAAGATTGCCAAGTTTACGAACGCCAGGACACAGACATGCCCGAAATGTGGAGAGGTTGATACGGGGTTGGTATACATGTTCTGAGCTTGCCCGGAAATAGCGAGATACTGGAAAGAGGTAGCACACCTCGTAGCAGGTAAAGGGATAAACTTGAATGTGGAATCTCTGTGGTTGTGCATGGTGGGCAGGTTCCCAAGACCGAACAGACTCAAGCATGTGAGCAAACTTTAAGGTCTAGCGTATATTCTAGCTAAATGCAGGATAGCAATGAGCTGGAAGGCAAGTGGTAGACCGAATGCAGAGGCCTGGTGGCGTGATCTCCTGAAATGGGCGGATGCTGAAACAGTGGTGTGGAGGTAAGCATTGGCCAGAGGAGAGGAGGAAGCAAGCACGATTACAGCATGGATACACTTGGTCGCCTCATTGTCGGGGTCTGTGCAAGAGGAACCCGAAGAAAATAGCTCCTCGGAAAGTGAGGAAGGTGTTACGCCCATAAGTTAGCAAGTGAAGGCTGTAGAATTGTCTGGCTCTAAAAGGTGGGGAGGGAAGTTGGGGAGGGGGGAGAATGTTGAAGGATTGTTATTTGTGCACCGTGTTTTGGTGCAATGTATTTTGCTTAATATTGAAATCAATAAACTGTGATTAAAATGTGTTGGCTATGTTGCTGCCCATAACAGGGCTGCGACCAAGGATCTGCCAGATGGTCCCTGGTGGGGGCGGAGGGGGCCGAGGGGGTTGAGGGGGTCGAGAAGGGTGGGGGCAGGGGTGTTCATTCGACCAGAGGGCTGGCTGCCAACTCAGCACTACAATGTGGAGTCTCTGTCCTGGACATTTGCCAGGCGGCTCAGTGGCCTTCTCTGCACACGTTTGCAAAGCATTACTTCTTGGATTCTTAGTCGGGACAGGTTCCTCCTTTTTGGTAGAACAGTCCTTCAGAGTTTTCTGGTTTGGGCGGTGTTCTGGCTCTCCTCCCTCGTCCAGATCAAGGTACTGCTATGGGAGTCTATCATGGATGTGGGAAGAAGGCATTAATTGGAAGAATAAATGACTGATCTCTCAATGGCTGTTCCTCCTTTGGATTTCTCATTGCCCTCCTGAATTGCCCCAATTGGCGGGCTTCTATGACACCTGGGTTCTGCAGTCCCTCAGTGTGCTTGAGAATAGGGTGTAACTAAGGTTACAGGACATGGTGCCTCAATATATACAGGTCAGACATCTTATCCAGCGTGAGGTTTGTAGAGGCGTCGGGAGGAGCCATGCTGCTCCTCATGCTAGCAGGAAGGTTCAGAAGATCAGCTGCACTGGCAAAAATATCGTAGATGAGGAATCCATGGGATGGACATGCAATAAAAAGAACATTCTTTACAGGTAAGTAATTTGTTATTTTCATGCAAGTATGTTATATGGAGAAATTGGCAGCTGGTCTTGAGGGTAGTGGACTAGATATCTCCCCATAGCTGGAGTACTTATTTTCTAACTCATTGGTAAGTAAAATGGTTGGCAATGTAGTTTATAGATTGGGCCTCTTTACCACACTGTCGAGCAGAGGATGCAACTCTGTTTTGGTAGTAGACAAGTAGCCAGTTCAATCTGTTCCCAAATATCCATTAAAAAGTTTGGAGCATGCCTTTCCTTCTGTCCATCAATTAAGGTCTCAATGGATGCAGTTTTTGCTTCTGGCATTCTTACCATGAGAAATGTCAGTGCTATGTATACCATGGTCAAGTAATTACACTTTGTGAAATATAATTCAGGCAGTCGCACATTTTATTGCTGGTTATACAAGCTCCCCGATGTTCAGGTAAATGTATTAAAAATGCTGTTTGCTGGCTATAATATTTCAGGATCCCGGGCATGTAACTTTGGGGAAAATGTAACCACTCCCAATCTTTTTTCAACTCTGTGATTGTATGGTCAGCTGAGCCTGTTTGTGTTCCTTTCAGGCCAACGGTCATGCTTTAAACTGCATGCCACATAATCAAGGGGACAGGTTGCCGCAGGGCAGCTAATTCTGCATGATATTGTCAACCATTCCCTCTGCCCTGTGAAGGGTGATGTGGATCTTACTTTTCCTATAGATATATAATGACTATCATTTTGTGTGTTCACCATTTAAAAGGAGGGGAGACTGCATCACTTTTTTGCAGGCGTGAGCGTCCATCACCTCAGATGGAAGGAAAGGAAGGAGTGCATGAGGGATGGATGGGCACGAGGGATGGAAGGACGGATTGGAAGGAGGAGAAGGAAGGAGGTATGGACGGCTGGGTAGCACAGACTGGACTGGCGGGGAGGAGATCGGATGGACTGATGGGAGGGGGAAGGTCGGATGAATGGGAAGGGGGAAGATGCAGATGGATTGGGGGGGGAAGGGCGGATGAATGGGAAGGGGGAAGGGGCGGATGGATTGGGAGGGGAAGGGGCGGATGGATTGGGAGGGGAAGGGGCGGATGGATTGGGAGGGGAAGGGGTGGATGGATTGGGTTGGGAAGGGCGGCTGGATGGGTTGGGAAGGGCTGGGATGGATGGATGGATGGGTTGGGAGAGGGGGAGGGCAGATGGATGGGGAGGGGATGGATGGGTGAAGAGGGGAGGGGAAAGGCGGATGGATGGGTTGGGAGGGGAAGGGCGGATGGATGGATGGGAAGGGCGGATGGATGGGTTGGGATGGGAAGGGCGGATGGATGGAAGGACGAACGTAGTTGCCGATTAGGGTAATAGCACATGAATTTAGCCTGTAGAAATTCTGCACCTAAATCATGAGTGGCTCTGTGCACTATACATAGAGCTTTGAATCTTCTACGCTAGCTGACAGGTAGCCAGTGTACCGATCGCAAACCGGAGATATATGGGCTCCATAGGGGGTGCCATTTGCCAAACGAGTTGCCAGATTTTGCATGCGTTGCAATCGTTGGATAAGAGCCTTGGGTTGGGCCTGATACAAGGAGTTTGTCACGACCCTCGTCCGAAATCCCCACTGGCAAGCCCATTGGCCAGGTGGGATCAGGACTCTGGTCTCTAAAGCCTGGCATCCACTTCAAAAGCCCTCTTGGGGCCAGTCCTTGTGACCATGGCGCCAGGCTCATACACTATGAAAGACATGTGTTCAGGGAACTACTTTATTCAGGCTTTCAGCCAACATGGAGGAATCCACATAGCTTGGCTCCTAGGAAACAAGCTATGCGGTATAGTGTTTTGGGTGTGGTGGCCTAGGGACTATTTTACCTGGACTACTTTGTTGGGGCTATTTAAACCACACCCGAACAAAACAACACGCTTCGCGTTACTTTTCAGTCTGCAACGTGACGCTCACCGTGTCCAGCTATACCCACAAGCCTTGGAGAAACAGAACCTGTAAGGAGAAAAAAGGAACACTGTTGGCAGCAGCATCTTACCTGCAATCCTCATCTTTATCCGCTTGCAGCTCGTGTGAACAGCTTCCTTGAATCTACATGCCTCCCGGACTGAATGACCTGAGAGAGGAAGGTAGAGACAACATTAAAGAAGGCATTAGAGACATTGCAAATTACGAACTGCTCAAAAGGCTTACCTGGCTGGTCGCCTCTCGGCTGGCATTGCTCAGGAAATTCCACATGCGCTGGGAGAACACGGCGACCTACGAGAAAAGAAGGAAAACAGGTTAGCAAAGGCAAGACATCGCAGCTCTGCGCATAGCGCTTACTTAACGCATCATAGCGCTCATTACGCGCCATCATTTACCAGCGAGGCTCGACAAAGCCCGTTCGCCTAGCTGAAGCTCCGCAGATCTAAGGGAGAAAAGAGACATTATTAAACAAAGAAACGCATGCAGGAATAACAGCAATACGAAAAAAACAGCAAGAAGACCTACCTGAAAGACATCAAACGGGCAGAATCAGTGAAGTAACTGGACCGCACATGCCCATAAAAGACAACGTACCCCTGCAAAGAAGGCAGGACGGAGAGCACGCCTAATTCTACCACAAGGTGAGGAGAGGGCCCAGAGGGGCTGAAATCATACGGGGTGGTCGGAGGATACTTACCTCGATCAGCCAGTCTTGAACACAGCCCTCCTGTATTTTCAGGTGGAACCTTCCCTGCAGACCACATCTGGGAACCACTGAAGTATACCAGCAAGCAGCCCGGCTGGGTGGCGTCCCCGTGGATACCAGGTGAGCGTAACAGAGTTGCAGTAGTCCAGCCGGGATAGTATCAAGGAAGGAAGGAAGGAAGTGCAGTTCCCTTAGGGAGCCCTACAGAAGATTAGACTACAGGTATGCACAATAAATCCCCTTTGGTATCCGTCTGTACCACAAAGATTTGGTTGGTAGCTGTGGCTAAGCAGTCAGCCTTAAATAGGGAGATGAGCAGTATTCAGGGTTTACACATTAGGACTACAGTACTATGGAACAAGGAAATACTGACCAAACCTTTTGTATCAAAAAGAATATACATTTATTTTACACACTCTGATGTTCACACACACATCACTATTATAAAAGCAAGTTAAATCAGTCAAGACAAGTATACACAACTCCCTATTTAATTTGTAGACAAGTTTGAGCAAGTGTGAAAACTGAGCAAAACGGCACAGTGAAAACCAAGCAGAAATGGCACACTAACAATTTCTCCAAAGGGAGGGAAAGGTCAAGTTATACAGGAAGATGCTCTTAAACACACCAGCAACACTTCCAAGAAGACTGTGAACAAGTTAGGCAAGGCAGTACTTTAGCATGTATAATACTGAGGTGAAAACCGAGCAAAATGGCACTTCACGAGTTTAAACAGAAGGAAGGAAAGGGTGGTTATAAGAGTTAGGGGCACCAACACATTTCTAAGTGAGAAGCAATCTAGAGAAGGCAGTTGTAACAGATTTAGCCAGAGCGCCTGTGCCAGAGTCAGTGGTACAGGGCAAAGTGCCCAGGAGCAAAATGTTCTTGGCGCTGCAGTCAGGTCTTTGTTTTTTTTTTTTTTACTTTGGTTTTAATAGCATTTTATTATTGTTACAAACTGGGTCAATGCAGATTTGAAATATATACAATCAGCTGGCCCATTAAACCCCTCCCCCTGTTCCCCCCCACCCCAACACCAACCCCCCCCTCCCCCAATCCCTGTGCCCAAACAAGAACTTTGATCTTGGGAGACTCTGAATTTTCTCTTCGTATCCTGTACTTAGGAGATGATGTGATTGGTGACCAATTTTGCCGGCTGAATTAAGGCCGCCCTCCCCTGGGCCGTGGGCACTCGGTTTGTTTGCAGCACATCTCTGGCCCCGCCCCCTTCTCATTCCAGGGCATCATCCTGGTGTTAGTGAACGTCCCATCCCCAGGTCTGCTGCACCCCATACCAGTTCGCTAGGAATGAACCAGAATCGTTGTTCACCATTGCAGTCAGTTTGTCCATCAGGAACATGTTCTTTACTTTTTTCAGCCAGCCCTCCTTGGAGGGGGTCTCCGGGCTCTTCCACTTCTGTGCCAGAGCCACCCTACCTGCCCTCAACCTTGTTTCCAACATCCTTGGGTATCTATGTATTTCCGTTTCCTCCGGGGGGAGGCCCAGCAGCATCGTCATAGGGTGTAGTGGGAGAGGTTTGTCTGATACCTCTGCAATCCAGACCCTCCTCCTCCCCCAGAAGTCTTGAACTTTTGGGCAGTGCCACCACATGTGGCTCCTGGTACCCACCTGGCCGCATCCCCTTGGGCATCTTGGTGACACCCCTGGGAACATCTTCCACTGGGTCTCTGTGCCACCCCTGCAGAATCTTAAAATTATGCTCCATGTCCGAGGTGAATAAATTCCCGTGAAAAGCAATTTTGAATATCCTCGACCAAGCATCCTCTGGAATATCCTCTCCGGCCAGGTCATTCTAGAATGAGTGGAAACTCCTCCTCCCCGGAAGGTTGACGGTGTTCAAATTTTTGTACATTCTAGGTACAGCCCCCTTCCTTGAGGTCGTCGTGTCCAGGAGCTTCTCGAAGGGGGTCAACTGTCTCCTCATGTTTTGACCCCTGACTGGTCGCAAAGGATGCCCTTGAGGCATAGGTATTCGAAGATGGAAAGAGACCCCTGTCCGAGAGCGTCCCTCAGTTCCTCGTACGCTAGAAACTCGCCCCTCTCTGAACATCTGCCCCGCCCATTCTATTCCCATGTCTGACCTGGTCTGGGAGTTCTGGAACCCCCTACCATCCAGTTTGAGAGGATGGCCCCAAAGAGAGGTCATCGGGGACGGCCATGAAGTAAGGTAAGCGGTCTGTGGGCCCTCTTTCCGGATTTCCCAAAGAACTCCCATGGTCTGGTGGGTTTTCAGGCTTCTCTGGATTGTCTTGCGCGGGGCCCACAGGAGGTCCTGAACCTTCAGGGGATGGGCGTCCATGTCCTCTAAATGACCAGTATGTCCCCATCCCTTCTTTCATATGTTCCAGGAGGACGCGCAGCTGGGCGGCGCGGAAATAAAGAAGAAAATCTGGTGATCCAAATCCTCCCTCCTCCCTTGATAGGGTTAGGATGGCCCTCCCAGTCCTCGGGGTTTTCCCTTGCCATATGAAATCTCGTACTGCGTTCTGTAGATCTCTAAAGGTCTGATCGGGGACGCTGGTTGGGAGCGCCGTAAAGAGGTACAGAAGCTGTGGCAGAACATTCATCTTTACAGCAGTCATCCGGCCATACCAAGACAGGATCATCTTACCCCATCTCCTCAGGTCTGATGTGATCCCTGCCATTATGGGGTCATAGTCGGTGGTGGCGAGTTTCGACAGGTCCCTGGTAAGCAGGACGCCCAGGTATCATATGGAGACCTTTACCCACTGCGATCCCATTGAACCTATCCAGGGGCTCTAGCTCAGGGTCTCGTGCTCTCATTGGGAGCAATACCAATTGCGTTGTGTTGATTTTCAGCCCCTAAAAGCGCCCAAATGTGGCCACCAAGGACCGAAAGGGGGGGAGCGAGGAGCCGGGATCTACCAGGTAGGCTAAGATGTCGTCCGCAAACAGGGATAGCTTAAATCTCACCTATTCTAATCCCCCTTGATATCTGGCTGTGCTCTGACCGCTATGGCTAGTGGTTCCATCGTAAGGACTATATCAAGGGGGAGAGTGGGCAGCCCTGCCTTGTCCCTCGTGAGAGGGGGAAGGACTCTGACAACTGCCCGTTCACTTGAACCCTTGCTGTGGGGCCTCTGTAGAGTGCAGATACCCAATTCCTAATGTGTGACCCGAATCCCATTTTTTGGAGGAGTTCCATATATCTCCATTCAACCCTGTTGAAGGCTTTCTCTGAATCTAAGAAGAGAACGCATGCTTCGAGCTCAGATTCTTGGGCGTAATGAAACAGGTCTATCGTTTTGTGAATGTTGTCCGACCCCTGCCTTCCCCTTATAAAACCCACCTGATCCCCATGGACCAGCTTCGGCATTATCCCTTCCATCCGCCTCCCCACCACCTTGGCCAGGATCTTTACATCTATGTTTAGCAACGATATAGGGCGGTAGGAAGAACATTCTGCGGGGTCCTTACCCTCCCTGGGCAGCCATCATGGATTCGAGGAGAATGCCCCCCTCCAACACGGAATTGAAAACCCTTGCCAGGTGCGGGGCTAGGGTGGAGCAGAACCTTTTGTTGAAATACACTGTGAAGCTGTCCTCCCCGGGGGAAGTACCCACCTTCATCCCACTAATCACCTTATCTATCTCCTCCTCGGTGACCGGGCCCTCCAACCCCTCCGACATCTCTCTCGTTGGGGCCGGGACTTGGATTGAGCTCAGGAAGTCCTATATCTGGGCGTCGCCCCCGTCATATTCTGACGCATATAATTTTTCATAGTATTGCTGGAAGGCCTCTCCTATGTGGGGAGTATTATAACCCATCGAACCCTGGGCGTTCCTCACCGCCTTCACCATTCTACTTCTCTGGACCTCCCTCAGCTTCCAGGCCAGGATCCTGTCTGCTTTGTCCCCTTTGTCATAATCTTTTTGCTTTACCAGCTGGAGGCTCCTCTCTGTTTTGTGTCGGAGGAGGTTCTTTAGCTGGAGCCTGTGTACTTCCAGGGCGGCCACCCGGTCGCACTCGAGAGGCTGATCCGGTGGACCCCCCGGCTGGAGTTGGGCAATTTTTTCTCTCAAGGTCTTCTCCTGGGCCTCCCTCTCCTTTTTTTTCTGGGCTCCTATTTTGATGAGAACTCTTCGTAGGGTTGCGTTGAAGGCGTCCCACAATGTGTGTGCGCCAACCTCCCCGTTGTCATTAAGCTCAAAGAATTCCATTATGGCATCTAGCACTTCCTGAGCATGGACCTCGTCTTTTAATAGGGCATCGTTACACTTCCAGCGTCCTCTGCAGTCTTTGCGCCATCCCTCCGCTATGGTGACACGGACCATGTCATGGTCAGACCTGGGGACCGGGTCGACCCTATGGCCAGAGAAATATGGGCGGAGGTTCTCGTCCACTAGGATGTAATCATTTCTGGAGTACGAGGTGTGGATGGCAGAGTAGTATGTAAATGAGGGGTCGTCCGTCCTAGGGGTCGGGATTGTATCCACCAGGCCCAGTTCCGAGTTAACTCTCTGGAAGTTTTGTGCCATGGCTTAATCTGCGGACCTAATGCTTTGGGGGCCTACCCGCTTTCTGTCTGTGGATGGGTCCAGGACCATGTTGAAGTCTCCCCCCACCACCACCGTGCCATGCATGAAAAGTTTGAGCCTGTCTCTCACTTCTTCCCAGAATTGAGCTTGACCCTCATTCGGGCCGTATAATACCGCAAGAGTTAGGGGTTTGCCTGTAGGGATCCCCTTACCAACAGGTAGCGGCCCTCGGGGTCTTTCAGCATGTCCTCCTTTTCGAAGCCTACGTCCCTCGCTAGTAAGATGTCCACCCCCCTTTTCTTAGTCTTGTGAGATGCGCAGAGCACCTCTCCAATTCCCCCCCCCCCTCATTTTGGGTTCCTTCCCTGGTGCCCAATGTGTCTCTTGCAAGAAAAGCAGGTCCAGTTTTGCCCTCCTGAATTCTCTACGAACCAGAGATATCTTAGTGGGGGTGTTCAGACCTTGCACGTTCAGGGTACCCACTCCCAGAGCAGGCAGACTTTCGGCCATAATCTAGGTTTCCCTCTCTCTTGGTCAACTTCATCACACCGTTGCTCCCTTCTCGCTCTCTTCGTCTTGCCTCTTGTTTTCTTTGGTTCCCCCTTCCTCTCTCCCAGGTGGGCCTAAAACTTAACCCCAACTGCCCCCGATCCCTATCCCTAAAAGAACAACCCCAACCAACTCGTGACCCCCCACCCCCCCCTGCCCGGCGTCCAGCCATTGCTGGCATTTGGCCGGACCAAAAGCCTGCCCTTCTCGGCCAGGCATTCAGTACAATGCTCGTTTCTTTGAGCCCCCCTCCTCCCACTGATTCGTCCCATCGGTTGCCCCCGCTATACTTGCTGTTCAAGGGGACTCTGCATTCAGTGAAACCTCAAGAACTTCCTTTCCCGATCCGCTGCTGGTCGAGGCACCCCATTCGTCAGCCTTCCAAGTCGATAGGCTCTCCTTCCATTGCGGGCGGCGGAGTGTTCAATTTTTTTATATTTCCTCGAGCTGGTTTTCCTTCTCCTGGCACCCGACCGGCTCGAAACGCCCGCACCAATCGCCACTGGGCCCCTCCGGGGGGATTGGCTCCACCACATATTCCTGGATGGCTCCCCTTATGTCCTCTTCCGTGACCAGCATTGTCCGTTGGCCCATTTATTCGAAGGCCAGGGAGCAGGGGTACCCCCCCACCTGTAGCGCACCCACTCTCCTTTAGTAGCTGCGTAAGGGGGCGACACATTCTGCGTTTGGCCAAAGTGCAGGCAGAGAGGTCTTGGAAAATCGTGATCTGGGCGTTGTTGTAGGTGATCACCCCTGCCTTCCTTGCTTCCTCCAGAACCTTAGTCTTTTCCGTGTAGTAGTGGAACCGGGCCAGGACTGACCGAGGGTTCCCTGCCTTTCCCCCTGCCCTGTGCACCCGGTCGAACGTGAGTTACGTGGTCATCTCTTCTGCGAACAGGAGGGTAATGTCTCTCACCACTCAGATTACGTCTCTCTCCGTTTCTCCCTCCGTTTCAGGGACCTCTAAAAATCTAAGGTTATTTCTCCTTTCCCTGTTTTCATAGTTGTCCATCTGCCTGGCCCTTTCCTCGTCCCTCTTCTCCAGGGCCTCTAGCCTCATATCAATTTGAACCTCCTGGGATGCTGATGTCGACTGGTTGGTTTCCACTTGTAGAAGCCTGTCCTCAACCTTGTCCACCCTCTGGTCCATCTTTTCGAATTTCTGAGTGATGTCTGATCGCATTTCCCTGATTTCCTGTAGGATGGAGGCGAAGCCCCTTTCCATCGCTGTTGTGGACTGCATCGAGGCCTCTGGCTGGGCCATGTCCCCAGTGCGGGTAGGGCTGCTGATATTACTCCCCGTCTCCTTGTAGCGGTATGCCTGCAGGGCCTCTTGTCAGCTCATACTATGGTGTCCGGACTAGGGTGTCTCAGGGGAGCATGTGGGGATGGGCGTCCCTCCATGGGGGTGCAGCTTCCAGGCGGGCACACACCCCACCCGCACCGGGTGGGGGCCTCACACCTGGGTCTCTCCCTGAGGTTGGCGGAATTTTTCGGAGCGGGGGGACCGCCGGAACCATTCCACTGCCTCCGTCTGATGCCTTCTTCCTCCTCCTGGATGATGTCAGGAGGGCACACGCCCTGGGGGTGAGCCCAGGGGCCACCACCTGCTTGAGTCCAGCGTGGGTGATCACTGTCCCTCCGCTTGCCTTTGTTGTGGATGCAGGCCGCGGAACCCCTAGGGCCCCTTGGGAGAGGGGGGGGGTCGTGCTCCCACCCCAGCAACTGTTGTGCTGTGGGCCCGACTGCACTGTAAGGGCCCTCCGCGGTTTCGTGTAGCTTTTGATGGGCCCGCTCAGGTGGGGGCGCTGTGGCTGCGAGGGGCGGCCCCACTTGATCAAGCCCGCCCCGATGCCGCCTGACCGCTGTCGGCAGACTCCGGGGGGTGTTGGGCCCCGATACCTCGACTGCCAGGCCCCGAATGCCGGGTCCGGGACTGCGTGCTCTCTCTGTCCGCTGGGCCAACTCCTTAGGGAACACACTCTGACTCTGGGGGGGGGGGTGGGAGAGATGGCGAGAGCCCAAATCCTGCTCTGGGGCTGCTGTCCCGAGATCGTGCGCTCCCTCAGCGAGGGCGGGGGGCGGATGGATGAAGGGGGCCTGGCTCTCCGGCAAGACACCCCCGCCTGGCCGCTCCTCCTCTCCTGGCGCAGAGGCCGGTGCTCTCTTCGCCGCTCCTCCGTCCCAGCCCGTACTCGATCTCTCCGGGGTCCTTGAGCTTCGCTCTTTCGAGTGGGGGCGTCCTGGGTGGGGGTCACCAGCCCAATCTGGCCGTGTAAATCCGCCAGCGGGTTCCGAGGGGGGCTCAATTCCATTAAATGGCCTGGCCTCAGCGGGAACATGGCGTTCAGGCAGCCATTGCCTGTGCGCCCCCTGGTGGCCTCCCCAAGTCTTTGTTAAACGATTCGAAAAGGTGGTTGCAGAAGGTGAAAGACAATGTTAGATGGGGGCGGCCAACCCAGTAGGTAAGTAAAGGATTTAAAACACCTTTAGCAGGACCCAACGAAAAGGGAGGCCTGGCAGAACAATGTACCTTAAAATGTAGAAGAGGCTCCTGTGGTGGCGGTAGTTCCTGGCAGTTCGGGAGATCCAGCAGAGGAAGAAAGGCTCTCGTCCTGGAGGAAGGTTCGAGTTACTGCACTGCCCAGGGATGAAACCAGCCGCAGTACTGCCAAATGAAATAAAAGGTACGCTCCTTTAAATCGCGGTCTGGGTGGACGGGTGCCTGGCTATCCAGTCTTCTAGTGCTTGGCACTGGCGATTCAACCAAGGCAGGTCCTGGAAGGCGATTGGCAAACTGGTTGGCCCTACCAGCTCAAGGGAAGAAGATTCTTGCAGGTGAAGATCTTCTCTAGTCATTGGAGAAAAGTGGTGAGGATCTGCAGCAGGGCTTCACCGGTGGTTCAGTTGTTGCAGATGTCTTTGGCTTCTCTCGTCTTCGGCTTCTTAGTTCTAGTGGCGATGTCTTGTCCTCAGGACCCTGCTTTTATGCAGCACGACCCCCATTCATACAGCCTAGCTGTCACTCACACATTGGGGTGGCTCTCCTGGTGGGAGAACCCCCCCCCAGCCTATCAGGGCAGACTGCGACTTGGGTTGCCTAGGCAACCCTGTCCAGGGTGCCTATTCCCCCTCCCACACATTCTGTGTACCCCAGACTCAGTGGCGCCGAAAGGAGGGCTTCTGTGCAGAAGCTCGCCAAAAGGACGAACAAAGGCTCCCCAACCCGGGTTAGGACTATAGAGAAAGACACGAGAAAGAAATTAAATCAAGGTTCTGGCAATAAAAACCTACCGGAGTAAAGTTAATATAAAAATAAACCAGTGGTATGTTAGAGGCTGCAAGTAAAAGTGGTAGCCTTGAAAAAATGGGAAAATCCCATAGGAAAATATTTGCGGTCGAATATTTTCGGTAGTAACCACTGCCAACAGCCAGAAACTTTTGAGAGAGGGACTGTACGGTACCCCTTCGAAAATGAACACTAGGGAAAAACTGTTAACCCTTTCTAGTACTTCCATAGTAAGATGGGTTGTACTGGTTTTGTTCATAATATTTGACTAGTAAAGTCAATGGGGACTTTACATGCCCTGGGAGACAGTAGTCAGTCCCAGGGTATGGAGTCCGTTTGGGGGTCGCTACGACACCCCTGTGGTACGGCACGGAGGGTGCTGTGTACCACACATGAAAAAGATGATTCCTATTAGGGTGAGAAAAACCCCATGGGCCATAAGCACACAAGATAGCCTAAAACGCACACTAGCAATCTGCCTAAGAGTGTGAAAAAAAAAGTCTCTCTTAGTAGGAGAAAAAAATAAACCCCTCTAATCCAGCAAAGCTGCTGGAGGACTCTATAGGTAGGGCGAATTCTCTTCTATGGCTAATTTCCCTTAACAGGTGGATGGTTGGATGGATGGATTGGGTGGGTTGGGAGGGAAGGAAGGAAGGAAGGAAGGAAGGAAGGAAGGAAGGAAGGAAGGAAGGAAGGAAGGAAGGAAGGAAGGGCAGATAGGAGGGTGTGGATGGATAGATTGGACGGGTGGGGAAGGACGGATGGATGGATGGGAGGAGTGGATGGATGGAATGCGAGGGTCTGGTGGATGGGATAGGTGGATGTGATGGGACAGACAGACAGATGGATGGGATGGGGCGGGCGGATGGGGGTATTAACAGGTGTCTAAACCTGTGAAAATAACTGATGCAGAATTTCTCCACCCATGGAATACAATTTTGGGATGTAGAGATAAGAGAATTTCCCTCGTTTGAAAGTAAACACTCCATTTTTTGGATGGCGCTGTCTGTCATGACCTGGAGGTCCATATACATGCATAAGTGAACATAGTTGAATTTCTTCATCGGTGCAGCTTACCTTGACCAATTGCTTTGTCGACCATGTGACGGCATTTGAGCAGTGTGGATAAATATCTATAATCCCTACAGAAAAGAAGAAAAGGGTGGAATGATCTTCTCAACAAAAGGAAATCTTCCCTGCAATCACCATTTTTTGGTGTTTCAGACTGTGGAAATGTGTTCCCACACTCAATAAGGGTCGTATTATTGAACACACATGGCAGAAAATAAGTGATGGGAAAGAAGACCTATCACCACTAAAAACATGAGCATTATTATACCCCTGATGAATGTCCTATATTTTACTGTTCTAGGGACAGAAACTTGTGCAAGTTGGGTTTAGAAACCAATAACAGCATTTTAAAATAAGGAAAATGACTCCAGTGTGAAGTTTCACACGGAGTGCTGATTGAGATATTAGAAAAACCAACCCACATTGTTTGTACCTCTTCTGTTCTGTGAGATGTTTTATGTTTTTTTATCACGTTTTATGTAATGTGATCATTTTATGAGTGTCCATTTCTAAATGTGTAATAAAATGTTCAATTTTCATGCATGATTTTTGGGTATTAGGTATACCATCTGTCATTTTACTCTTGGGTTTAGACACCTCTTAATTTTCTTTTTGTATAATATATATCTTATCCATGTGGTAAGAAGTGTATGATCCTCTGAGCATGGTATATGCCGTTTGAGAATATGGGATGGGATGGGACGGGGCGGTACGGGGCGGATGGATGGATGGATGGATGGATGGGTGGATGGATGGGACAGGGGATGGGATGGTAGGGGACGGGTGGATGGAAGGTGCGGATGGATGGATGGATGGATGGATGGATGGATGGATGGATGGATGGATGGGGTGGGTGGGTGGGTGGGTAGGTAGGTAGGTGGGTGGGTGGGTGGATGGGACGGGAAGATGGATCTGATGGGCGGATGGATGGAAGGGAAGATGGATCTGATGGGCGGATGGGATGGATGGATGGATGGATGGGTGGGTGGATGGAAGGGACGGGTGGGTGGGTGGGTGGATGGAAGGGACGGGTGGGTGGATGGGACGGGAAGATGGATCTGATGGGCGGATGGATGGAAGGGAAGATGGATGGGAGGGATGGGATGGGTGGAGGGGCAGAGGGCTGGGTGGATGTGATGGGATGGGCAGAGGGATGAGATGTACGGATGGGAGGGGGGATGGGAAGATGGGGATGGGAGGGGACAGGCGGATGGACGGGATGGATGGACGGGATGGATGGACGGGATGGATGGACGGGATGGATGGATGGATGGATGGGAGGGCAGATGGATGGATGGGAGGGGATGGGCGGATGGATGGATGGATGGATGGATGGATGGATGGCTGGATGTGATGTGATGTGATGGGAGGGGGAAGGATGGAGGGAGGGGATGGGCGGATGGGCGGATGGCTGGAAGGATGGGAGGGGAAGGGTGATGTGATGGGATGGGATGCAAAGGGAAGGGTGGGGGAAGGGTGGTTATTAGGCAGAAACCTGTGCAGTTCCCTTAGGGACCACTGCAAAAAGTTTAAGACTACAGGTGTTAGCTGTAAACCCAATTGGTAGCAGTCTGTAACACCCAGATTTACCTGGTAGCTGTGGCTGAGCAGTCAGACTTCCCTCAAGAAGAGTTAGGCAGTATATAGAGTATACACATTAGGTACAAAAATAAAGTAGCACAAGCAAAGACTGACCGGATCTTTGGTATGAAAGTATTTAATTATTTAAAAACACACTTGTAAAAATACACTGGCACTGATATGTCAAGCAAGTTCAAACAGTCTCTAGGAATATATACACCTCCCTAATTAATTATTTGACAAGTCTAGGTTAGTACACCACTTATTTAGCAAAGCAGAGGTGAGCATGTAACCATAGATGGCACTCCAATAATGATTTAAAAAGTGAGAGAAAAGGCAGAAATAGGAAAACACACAATACCAACACTTTTAAAGAACCACAGCAAGTCAAGAAAGGTAGGGTCTACTGTAGAGCAAAAAGTTCTTAGGCCAGGCCCACTCTTGGAGAGAGCAAGGCGGAATGTGCCCAAGATCAAACAGTTGAAGTACACTTTAAAGTCTTTGCAGATAGTTCAAAAAGGAATTAGATCAGTTCAGCGAAGTTAGTTAACAGGTCCGAGGTCACCCCAGGATGGAGAGTCAAGGATTCACGGGACACCTTGAACAGTCTGTTGCAAGGGAGACCAGGCAGGACACAGTACCTGAAATGGTGAGAAAGCTCCAGCGGGGGCAGTTCCTGGCAGCGGGTGCAAGTCGGTGCTTCGTTCAGGGGAAGAGAAGATCCCGACGTGGAGGAAAGCTGGAGGTCGTTGCACTGCCAGGGAAGAAACCAGCCGCAGAGTTTCCCGGTTAAAAGGTACTACCCTTTTATTCGCGGTAGTGGTGAAGCGTGGCTATCCGGCCGCCAGGGTGCTTGGCACGGGCGATTCGACCACGAGACGATCCAGGAAGGCGGAAAAAAAGGCGAACTGGTTAACCCCACCAGCTCAAAGGAAGAAGACTCTCCTGGAGGAAGATCTTCTCTGTCGTTGGGAAGAGGTGAGTTCGGTTCAGCAGGGCTCCACCGGTGGTGTCGTTGCAGGTCGGCTCAGCTTCTCTCTCTTCGGATTCTTTAGGTCCTGTGGCGACTTCTGAAGTTCCAGTCTCCAAAGCCCTGCTTTTATGCAGAAAACCCCCATTCATCAGTCCTAGCTGTCAGTCAAACATGCTAAGTGGTGAGCCGGGGGGCTCACCACTGGGCCAATCACACAAGAGTGCGACTTGAGTTGCCGAGGTAACTCAGTCCAGGGTGCCTATTTCCCCCCCCCTCCCACAAATCCTGTAGACCCAGACAGAGTGGCACAACTTTTGGAGGCTTCTGTGCAGAAGCCCGCCAAAAGTGGAACAAAAGGCTCGACTTGGGTTGGAGTTACAGAGGCGAACGCAAACGCCATTTTAAAACCGAGTCCTGGCAAAAAGACCCAACCGGGGAATAAATATTAAATAAATAAATAAATAACCCAGCGGTATCTTGAACATTGCACCAAAAAAGTGGTGCGTTTAAAATGAATGGGGAAAATCACATAGGAAATATTCCGGTGGAATATTTTGCATGGTAACCACTGCCACCAGCCCGAAACTCGACAAGAGGGGACTGGACAGTGCCCCTTTGAAAAACAGACCCAGGGGCAATCGAATTACCCCTACCAGTACTTCCACAATATGATGATTTGTACTGGTTCTGTTCACAATGTAAGACTAGTAAAGTCAATGGCGACTTTACATGCCCCCGGAGACAGTAGTCAGTCCCAGGGTATGGAGTCTATGTTTGGGGGTCACTATGACACCCCTGTGTTACTGCACTGAGGGTGCTGTGTAACACATATACCAAAAACACATGAAGCCTTATGGAGTAAAAGACCCCATAGCCCATAAAACACATTACCAAGTCAAAGGACATTCTCAAATCCTGCCCAAGAGTGGGAGAAAGAGTCTCACTCTTAGCAGGAGAAAAAATTAAACCCAAAAATCCAGCAAAGCTGCTGGGGGACTCGCTGGGTTTGGGAAATTAGCCTTTACAGAGAATTCTCCCTAACAGTGGTGGGAAGGGAAGGGGGGATGGGATGGCAAGGGGGGATGGGATGGCAGAGTGGAGGGGAAGGGCAGAGGGGGGGCGGAAGGGTGGGTGTGGTGTGATGTGATGTGATGTGATGGCAGGGGCAGGATGGATGGGCGGATGGGAAGGACGGGAGGGGAATGGCAGATGAATGGGCTGGGGATGGATTGGATGGGCGCACGGGAGGGATGGGTGAACTGAGGGATGAATGAACCGATGCAGGGCGTGAGGGAGGAAGGGTGGGATGGGAGGGAGGACGGGTGTGACGGAAGGGTGGGAGGATGGCCATGATGGAAAGAAGGCAGGAATGGGCGCGAGGGAAACCAGGCAGGGAGTGAGGATGGGTGTGAGGGAAAGAAAGCAGGAAGGGAGCGAGGGGAGGGAGGGAGGAAGGAAGGACGGACGCAAGGGGAGGCAGGATGGATGGCGAGAGGGGAGGACGAATGTACGGGCGCAGCTCGAAAGGAGGAAGAATGAATGGATGGGCGTGGATTGAAGGAAGGGTGAATGTGCAGATGGATGGCTACGGCTGGAAGGACGCACATACGTGGCTGGAAGGTAGGAAGTATGGAATGGCATGTATGGAAGGAAGGAGGCAAAGAAGAAAGGTTGGACAGGTGCAGCATGAAGGAAGGACAGACTGGCGCGACTGGAAGGCAGGATGGACGGGCATGGATGGAAAGACACACGGTGGGGGGGGCTATAAGGATGGGCACAGGGCGATAGAGGTTTAAGTTAGGGAGGCTGGGGAAGGAAGTGAGGGAGGTGGAAGGGAGAAGAGAGGTTGTGGAAAGGTAGAGTGAGTAAGAAAGGGCAAGTAAATGAAGGCTGGAGAAGGGAATGTATGTTAAGGGAAGGAATTAATGAATTAATGTTAAGGGTCTGATGGGGGTCTAAAGAAAAAACTCAGAAAGTAGGACATATCACTGCAAAAATAGCTTCACTTGTATGTTCTATTGGGTCAATTTCAGAATTGTATCGTTGCACTTCAGAGTTGAAAAATGTTTCCTATGGTCCAGTTTATTATTGTTTTGTTGTAACGGCAGGTTATGCCTCTCCTTTTTAAAAAAACACTGTAGTGATGAGTTGAGTATATTGATATTTTGAAGCAGGAGCTTTGGCACCAATGCGTGGCAGTGGGAAAGATGACATCCTTGGAGAATCCGTCTCCTCTTATACATGTACAGAATGTGTTCTCAATGTGTCATTTGTTTGGCTTTGTCAGAGGGGGGTGGGCCTATCAAATCAGTTTTGTGGGACATAGGAATGATAGCAAGTAGTTTGTCGCATGGCGAAATTGGCAAGCTGGTTCTTCTGTGGATGTCTAATCGTCAAATCTTTGCTTGTGGCAGCCGTTTGAGAGAAAAGCTTTGGAAGCCAATGCCAAGTCTTGTGATGCATAAACCTTTGTTTTGGCGACTCGATTTATTTTTACAATTTATGTTCTTGTTAGCTAATGTGATTTGGATAGAGAAGAAATGGTTTTGGGCAATATAACTATTTCCGTAGTGATTTTACTCTTGCAGACACTGATTGAACAATGAATCCTGCTATTTTGTAAACTTTTCTCCAACCAGGGGAATATGTGGATTATGCTACAGCTGGTATTGCAGAACTAAGGCGATACCACATCGCCTTTGTTCTGGAATACCAGCTGTAGCATAATCCACGTATTCCCCTGGTGGTTAAGCATGTATGTAAATGGTAACCTAGCTTGTACCTGTTTATATGGGTTTTGGTGTGTTTTTATTCTATTATTTCCATAAATGGGAACCCTTTCCAATTAAGGATCAAATTATTTTGTTCTACGCTCAAACCATAACTGCATTTTGAAACACTGGCACACAAGACTAACTATTAGCTAATTCAGGTAGCTCTGCCTGCTGCCAACCACAAGAAATCGACAAGGCATAAGGGGACATCCACTCCGTGACCATCGCCTTGAATAAGACTCCATGTTGATACACGTGTTGGCTGTATTTTTCTTAGTGTGCTCCATTAAAGCAAGAACTGTGTAAAAAGATCATCGGACTAACCCACTTATATTAATTTATTGAAGTGAGCGCAATCAACTTGTACAAATCTGTCATAGCTTGCTTACATTTTGAGGTTGGGAGTAGAGCCTCGATGTATTAGCTACGATGCACGCCTAGTACCTGATTTCTAGAACTAGAGCGCACCATAAGTCAGTCGTACTCCACTCTTAGTTTCTCTTGATCCATAAATGAATTGTAAATATATTGTGCATCGGTTACACCCCAGAGCCCTCAGGCTATGCGTATGATGTGTGTTAAACACTATGCAAGAATACAAATATAAAATACCTTTCATTATCTTAAGGGCTTTCTAAAGGCTGGGATGAGTCTGGAGATAACCAAGTGTGGTAGTAACCTGTGAAATGGGCATAATACATTGGCCTGTGGGTTTTTTGTAATGAAAATGGATACATTCGAGAGGATTGGGTCCTCCGACGTATTCCATATCTATGACAGTAATCACCACAGCTGTGCTGCTTCGGAAAAGCTTTCTGCGTCCTGCGTCGATAAGCCGCCCTCGAGGACCTCCTCCGACGGCCGATGTCACTGGATGTTATAAGTAGGATGCACGACGCCCGTAGCCTCAGTTCCTTTTTCCGCAAACGTGTTCGCTTCGGAGATCTCGGCGCGCCTCGACTCTTTGGAGTTCTTTCTCGGTTCTTCGAACCTGTTTCGTTTTGTGAAGTCTTTCTTCGTGAAGATGTCTACCTCCTCTTCCACACCGCGTCCGTCCTTAAGAAGTGCGGGGACTGTGGGTCCAAGATGTCGGTTATGGACTCGCGCAACGCCTGCCTCTGGTGCCTCGGGGAGGCCCATGACACGGATGACTGTCGACTGCCAGTCGCTCACATCTAAAGCCTTGCGGGAGCGCAAGAAGAAGTTATCGGTAGGTAAGTTGTCTAAGCCACGGAAGTCGAGGTCTGCGGGGCTTTCGACGGACGATTCGAGAGGTGACTCTTTGCGTCGTCGTCGGAAGTCCAGTGGGTCTCGGTCCCGGAGTCGTCCCGCCACTCCTCTGCCTCTTGGAGGCACTCCCGGAAGCGCCGTCATCGGTCGCCTTCCCCGTCCTCTTCCGAGGACTCCGTCCGTCGGCGGGTAGCATACCCTTCCAAGCAGGCGACGCCGCAGGAATGGGCTTCCTTCGGGAAGAAAATGTTAGCGATTATCGAATCGCAGGGCACTGGTCCGTCCGTGCCTCCAAGTGGGGTCGGTCGTGATCGGTCGAGAGACACCGCTCGCACGCCTTCGGGCTCGGGTGGTCCGCATGATTCGCGGGAGAGGTCCCGCTCAGACAAGGGGAATCGTTCTCATCATGCCCGGTCCAGGTCAAGGTACTCGACGCGCTCGAGACCGTGTAAACCTGTGATGTCTTCGAGGAAGACATCGACGCCAGTGGCGCAGAGGTCGTCGACTGACTCTTTCGAGGCCCCGTCTTCGAAGAAGTCGTCGGTGCCATTGGCGCCCAGGCTGTCGAAGGACCCGCTCGGGGCTCCGGCCTCGAGGCCTGTGTCGACGCCATCAATGCTGTCGGCACCGCGTTCGGCGTCAACGCCGATTCACTCGATGCCCTCAACGCCTTTCGAGGCTGTGTCGACGGGGGTACCCCAAGGCTCGGTGGAACCCCCTAGAAAGGCTCTGGCCAAGGTCAAGCATGGCTTTGGTTCACATTCTGTGCCTGCTTACCACCATCTTGAGTTTATTTCAGAGCTGGATGAGTGCTCTGGTGATGGCATGGTTCCTAATACGGTGCCAGATGAGATTCTCTCGGGCCATAGCCAATTTGAGGACCCGAAGCAGTCCCTGCACGATGCTAGTGGGCTGGACACCTCTCCGGAGGTGGAGTTTTGTAGGCCTGAGCCTGGCACTCATGCTGACTCCTCGTACCGGCGCCTTATGTCGAGGGTCACCGAGTACTTGGGATGGTCTGCTACCCCGGGGGAGTTTCTTCAGGATGACCTTACAGATATCCTCGACCTTGGTCCACCAACTGACCCGGTACTGCCGTTTCATATGGCTCTACAGAGGAGGGTGGCGGCGGCTTGGACTGCTCCGGAGGGTCTTCCAGCAGTGGGCAAGTCTTTGCCACGAAAATATCGCCCAGCCAGTAGCGACCCCTGCTACTTGTCCAAGCACCCCACTCCAGAGAGTTTGGTGGTGCAGGTGGCATATCCTACCATCCCTCCTGATAGGGACGACAAGCGTTTTGACGGCTGGGCGAAGAAAGTGTTTTCTTCAGGGGGTATGGCGCTTCAGGCGGCCAACTCCGTATGTGCCTTGTCACGTTTCACGCACTCTCTATGGAACTGTTTCCTTAGCAGCTGAACATATTCCCGAAGGGGACGAACGGGGTGTTTCCTTGCCATGGTTCAGGATGGCAAGGATACCATGTCTGAGGCTGTTCAGTCGGGTTTGGACATGGCAGATTGCGTCAGCCGGTCCATGGCGGCGAGCACCATGATACGCAGGTTTGCATGGTTGCGGAAGTCGGGGTTTGCTCCTGATGTGCAGGCCCGGCTCCTCAACATTCCCTTTGATGGGGAACATCTTTTTGGCAGCAAGGCTGACGAGAGCCTTGAGAGGTTGCAGACCTCCAAAGCTGCAGCGAAGTAGTTGGGCGCTGCAGTTCGCCAACCTCTGCCTTTTCGTCCTAGGGGACAGCAATGGAGGGGAGGTTCCTTTCTTTATTACTCATCCTTTGGTAAAGCGAGAGGAGCTGCCAGTCAGTTGGTCACCGTAGGAGTGCCAGAGGTGGAAAACAAGGTACTCGAGGTGCCAAAGCCGCTCGGGCTGTTGCCTCTTTGCCCTCAGGCAATGCCGCAGCTGCTTCAGCTCAGTCATGAGGCCATGTCCCATGGTTCGCCGGTTGTGGGAAGGCTGGCGCAGCATCTTGCAGAGTGGCGCGCCATTACTTCAGATGTGTGGGTTCTGGAGATCATAACCCAAGGCTACTGTCTTCCCTTCCGGCAGAGGCCTCAAGACAATCCACCGGGGAATCTCTTTGAAGAGTACAGATCCGCTCCTTGCACAGGAAATTCAAGCCCTGCTGGAGAAAGGCGCCATAGAACTGGTGCCTGTAGCGGAGAGGAACAAGGGATGATATTCCCCTTATTTTTTGATTTCCAAGAAAGCCGGGGGATTGAGACCCATCATGGACTTGCGCGGTTTGAACAAACTCCTCAGGAAGGGCAAGTTCAAGATGGTTACTCTCTCTCAAGTCCTCCAGGCCCTTCAACCTCAGGACTGGTTGGTGTCTCTCGACCTCAAGGACACTTATTTTCATGTGCCGATACATCCAAAGCACAAGAAGTACCTGAGGTTCACGGTTGGCGACTCGCACTTTCAGTTTCGGGTCCTGCCGCTCGGATTGACCTCCGCCCCAAGGGTCTTCACCAAGCTCATGGTAGTTGTGGCAGCGCATCTCAGCAAATGGGGGATTCACGTCTACCCCTAACTGGACAATTGGTTGGTCAGGGCGCGCTCTCCCGAGCAAGTCCTGGATCATCTGTCCGTCACCTGCCACTCCCCCCCACAAGCTGGGCTTCTCCCCCAACTTGAAGTCCCATTTGCACCAACTCAGAGGCTAGAGTACATTGGGGCCGTGCTTGACGCGTCCCTGTGGCAGTGTTTTCCTCCCCAGGTGAGGGCTCATCACATTCAGCAGATGGTGCACAAGTTTCAACTTGCCCAGACTCTCACAGCGTCCGAGTTCTTGAGACTGCTCGGCCTCATGGCATCCTGCATTCTTCTGGTGCCAGAGGCCAGGTTGCGGATGAGATCTTTGCAATGGGCACTCAAGCTCCAGTGGTCTGTCGGTCGCCCAGGACCTTCAATGGTGGGCCAACGAAGGCAATCTGATGAGGGGGGCTCCATTTTGGCTGCCCTGGCCAGAAGTGACGATCGTGACGGACGCATCCCTCACGGGATGGGGAGCTCGTGTCAACGAGTTGACAGTCAGCGGTAGTTGGTCTCCGTCGGAGTCCAGACTCCATATCAATCTGTTGGTGCTGAGGGCCGTCAAGCTAGCCCGGAAGGCTTTTCTGCCGACACTGCGAGGGAAGAATGTCCTGATCCTGACGGACAACACGGTGGCCATGCACTACCTCAACAAAAAGGGGGTGGCGGGTCACTACCTCTGTGCAGGGAGGCGATGCAGCTCTGGTTCTGGGCAATACAGCAGGAAGTTTCGATCTTGGCAGTTATCTGGCCGGAGATGAAAACGAGACGACGGACGCTCTGAGCAGGCAGAGCGCGATCTCTCACGAGTGGGAGTTGGCTCAGGAGATTCTCCTGGAGATCTTTGCCCTTTGGGGGACCCCTCAAGTTGATCTCTTCGCCTCCAGTGTCAACCGGAAATGCGAGAGGTTCTGCTCGTGGTAATTTCCTCCAAAAGGAGCCTTAGGAGACGCGTTTGTGGTGGAGTGGTCATTCCCACTGCTGTATGCGTTTCCTCCAGTCCCCGTCATCCCGCAAGTACTGCGGCGGTTACAGAGGTTCGGTTCGCAGATGATCCTCATTGCTCCAGCGTGGGCCCGGAGGACGTGGTACCCGGACATTCTGGACTTGTCCATCTGCCCTCCACGTCGTCTTCCCTACCGAGACGATCTGCTCTCACGGGAGGGGGGTCAGGTTCTCCATCCAGAGGTCAGCTCCCTCAACCTTCACGCTTGGTTTCTGAAAGGTTGAGGTATAAGGATTGGGACCTCCCTGAAGACGTGATGGAGGTGTTGCTTTCGGCCAGACGGCCCGCAACAAAGTCTCTGTACCGTTGCCGTTGGCGTAAGTTCTGCGACTGGTGCAGGGTTAAGAATGTGGATCCTTTTGCATGTGACATTCCCATGGTTCTGTCTTTTTTGCTTTCTTTGTCCCACAGGGGCCTTCAAGTGGGTACCTTTAAAGGTTACCTGGCGGCGCTGTCCATATTTAAGTGCTCGTCTGAAGAGTGTTCCTATTTTAAAATTCCTTTAATTTCAGTTTCTGAAAGGGCTCACTAATGTGTTCCCTCCGTCACCTTTCCAGGTTCCCGGTTGGGATTTGAACCTTGTTCTCAAGTTTCTGATGGGTGCTCAGTTTGAGTCTTTGCATTCATGCCCTTTGAGACTGTTAACTCTTAAAACTGTATTTTTGGTTGCGGTCACTTCCGCTCGCAGAGTGAGTGAGTGAGTTACAGGCACTTTCAGTTAAGCCACCCTTCACGGTGTTTCATAAGGACAGGGTTGTCCTTGGAGTTCGTCCTTCCTTTCTTCCGAAGGTGGTGTCGGAATTTCATTTAGGCCAGAAGGTTGTTCTTCCGGCGTTTTATCCTCCTCCACATCCTGGTAAGGAAGAGGAGCGGCTCCTAGGAGAGCGTTAAGCTTTTATATTTCACGCATGTCCCGGGTCAGAGTGGACGATCAACTCTTCATTGGTTACGCTGGAAAGCGTTTGGGACAAGCTGTGACAAAACAGACTTTGTCTCGCTGGATTATTTTGCCTATCTGAGTGTTACCGCTTGGCGGGTAAAGACCCACTGGTTGGCTTACGGGCCCATTCTACCAGGGGTATGGCTGCTTCTATTGCCCTACAGAGGTGTGTTCCTATTCGTAACATCTGTGATGCAGCCACCTGGGCTTCGGTACATACTTTTGTACGTCACTACTCCCTTGATATCCGGGGGCAGGATCTGGCCTTTGGCAAGGCGGTCCTTTACTCCACAATTTGATTGGGCATTCTAATTTTCTGTTTTCTAAATTCTTTTCCCACCTCCTTGCATTGGTACTGCTTTGGGAGTCTGTCATAGATATGGAATACGTCGGAGGACCCAATCCCCTCGAATTATAAGTTACTCTCTTACCTGGTAACATTCTTTTGATGGGATGGTCTGACGACGTATTCCCTATCGCCCCCTCCCTGCCTTCCCCGGTACAGAATTTCTTATGCGATTGCAGTTTACGTTTCCGCAAGGCTTTGTGTGGTCAGACTGGCAGAAGACTGGTGCCACACGTTCTGGGAAAAAACTACAACTGCAGCTACGGGGCGGCGTGCGTCCTACTTATAACATCCAGTGACGTCGGCCGCCGGAGGAGGTCCTCGAGGGCGGCGTATTGACGTCATTGACGCAGGACGCAGACGTCAAAAGATTTTCTGAAGCAGCACAGCTGTGGTGATTACTGTCATAGATATGGAATACGTTGTCGGACCATCCCATCGAAAGAACGTTACCAGGTAAGAGTAACTTTTTCTTCTTTCCTAATGGAAGAATGCATTCCGTTGTTGAATTTCTTTCACCTTAGCGATGTAGAAAAGACAACATTTTAGGCCGAGCCATGTATGTGGGACTAGTCACTGCAAATTAAAGCAGAGGTTTTATTTAGATTTGCTTTTTGGATTTCACAATATGGGTTGAAGTAGGCCTCCAAAAACTAGTTTGAATTGTTAATACTTATTTTTAGGCAAAGTGGAAACACATTTGTGATCAAGAGCAGTCAGCACATTGGGGACCTGTGATTTAATAATTGATGTGGTAATTAAATTATGAATTATGATTACAAATATGAATTCTAAATTAGGAATTGGTTTCCTCAATAATGGAAGCTATGGCAAATTGCTTTTCTAACAGCAGGGTGGTATAGGCTGGAGAGTGTATGTATGGGATTTATATAGCACAGACCCAGCTGAGAATTAACGAGTGCTGGACAAAAGGGAGATGAGGGTTACAAGTGTGGAGCAGAGGTAGGAGAGGTGGTGCGATGGGTAAGAAAGAAAGGATAGGGAACGGATTCTGAGGGGGAGGATAGGGTTGAGAGGAGCAATATGCAGTTTTGTGAGCTGTTCTTTGAAGAGTAGGGTCTTTAAGGGCTTTCCTGATGTGTAGTATGTAGGATGCCATTCTTCTCTCTTTTGATAACTTGTTCCAGAGACAGGGTGCATCGCAGGAAATTACCTTTGTCGGCCAAGTAGAGTAATGTTTGTTGTGACATTGTTGTAGGTGTTGCAGCAATTTTGAACATGATGCATACGTAAAGGAGCAACCAGTGCAGATTCTGGGGGATGGGATTATGTGGTTGGATTTTCTCAGTCCACCATGCTGGATGACTTTCAGAGGAACCAAGGTGACTTCTGTGAATAGGCTGTTGCTACAGTCCTGGTGGGGGGATGACCAGGGCTTGGACAAATCTTCTGAAACCTGGGGGCAGTGATGAAAAGCTTGACTTTGAAGTGGAGCGCAAACTGGAACAAATCTGCTTGGGTTTTCTTGGCATTGTGTTTTGAGTAAAAAGGTTAGTCAATAGTGAAGGAGCAAAATGTTACTCCATCATAAATCCATCCGTCAACCAATTCTGGACTTGGGCATGCTTTGTGGGTTTTCCTAGGAGAATGAATTTGGTCTTTACATGATTGAGCTTCAGGTAGGAGCTTGACATCCTGGCTTAGATGAGGGCTAGACTGTGCCGAGTTGATTGTCGTGATTTAGGTAAGAGTGGTGTAAAAGTAATTTTCATTTGAGAAAAGAAATAATGAGGGGAAATGTTTTAACTTTGATGGTTTGCATCAAGGGTTGAAATACCTATTTTCATAATATTGCATGAAATTTAGTCACTATGTACCGTATCAAAACGGTGGTCTCTAGCCATAAAAGGTTGTGCACTTCGAGTTTTCTAACCTTCATTTTTCAAATTTTTTTTTTTTTAGGGTTGCCAATTTATATTTCCTGTTCTTAGTTGTTTTGAACTGGATTCCGGTTGTTGAAGCCTTTCAGAAAGAACTTACAATGATTCCTCTAGTGGTTGTTCTTACAATTATTGCAGTGAAAGATGGTCTTGAAGATTACAGAAAATATAAGATTGACAAGAAGATAAATAACACGCAAACTAAAGTTTATAGTAGGTAAGTAGCAATTTAAAACATTGTATGTGATTTTTTTTTTTCTTTTGTAATATATTTTTTTAGTGCTTTTGGTTGAACATTTTCAAACCTTTTACACTATATTAAAATAAGATGGTAGACAAACGGCAAATAAAAACAATCAATTTCAATATGCATTTCAAATTTTATCTTTGTTTAAAACATCAGGATCTACTATAATATAAATCAGTTTCAATAAAAATGTATAATCTAATGTTAACGTTTAGAGAAAACTAAAAGCCTATCAGCCGCCAATTGCCATATGTGATAGACAGCCGCAGCAACCACCAGTGACTCAGCACTAAGGTCATTCTGCAAAATTGGTCAGTTGAATGGAGCTTAAATTTGCAATAACCTTTCTCATACTCCAGGCTAAGCTCTTCGCATTGGGTAAGAATGTGCCGTGCGGTCTCCACTTCTTTGCCACAAACCCTGAAGGGTCGATCTCCCCTCGGAATGCCCACCCAAGCACCTGTATTTTCTAGAACAGGTAGAATTATGAAGACTAACGGATAAAATAAATCTAATCAGTGCAGGTAAACAAAGTTTGCTGAGATAACTCACTGGTCAGTCTATACAGAAACCTTGAAGTCCGTAAAGTGAGTACCTATGTAGATTAGCCAAATGGTTTAATGCTTGACAAATGTCGTGCAATCTTAACTTCTTTTCCAATTGAGATAAATTTAAGGCCAGCCACGGCTCCTGCACACTGTGCAAACCAATTGCAATAAAGTGTTAGCTTCCGCTCCAATTCCCTGTACCATACACTTTTAGAGAATCGACTGGAGTAGTTGACAGCCAGGCTTAATAAATTATCTTGCTCCAGGTCAACGATAATGGATTTTTGTCCAAAACTTTCAAGCAGGAAATGTCCAAAGTGATAGACAAGGCAAGCCTAGTTCGAGTTGTATAGCTTCCACAAGCAACATCCCTGGCAGGCGAAGTAAAGCCCAAAAATGTTTGGCCCCCAACCTGGGAAGACAGGCGATCGTCTTCTCTGGGAAAACTTCCAGGGCATATAGTATGCCTGGAACAATTGAAATCCTACAGGCGTTTATTTTTGCCTCGATAGAATGACCCCCCCATAGGCATCAATCTTTTTTAATTGTCAACCACTTCTGCCATGCCTTAAGTGAAATTCCCTGAGCCAAATAAATTAACAAGGTAGTTGCTCTAATACAGATGCTGTGATATTTATATTGCTCAATCTGCTTTAGTGGAACACCCCCTGAAGTCCAGAAAAATGACATCACACCATATGCCCTTTTACCAATCGTCATGGTCTTCGTTTTTATGGCGTTAGGGCAGAGACCATGATCATGACAAATTTGTGTAGAGCATCTAAAAAGCTTTGAAGACCGACAGCTGTGCGATCTAATATAACAGTGTCATCCGCGTACACAAGGCATGTAATAAATTCACTGCCATAACGAGGCAGATTGTTCTTGGCGGCCTTCAAAGCAAGGCCTAACTCGGCTATATAAAGGTTAAATAGTTGGGGTGCGAGGGCGCAACTCTGACCAAGCCATTGGTTGGTAGTAAAGGGTTTAGAGAGTACCACCTCCTGGAATATTCTAACCCTAACCTGCATATTGTTATATAATGATTTAATGAAGTAGAGTAACGAGGAGTCTATACCCCATCTTGTCCATTTTTTCCAGAGTTTGGATCTTAAGACACTGTTGAAAGCAGCAGAATAGTCTACGAAACACGGGTATAATGCGGTGCCAGGGTAGCACTGTATGTCTGAAATTAAAGTTAAGAGGACCCAGATATAGTGAGTGATCCTGCAACCCTTTCTAAATCCCGTCTGTTGGAAATTCAGCAAGCCCCTCTCTGCTACCCAGGAGGAAAGAAGATCCAATAGTATATTTGCAAATAACTTGGAGCTACAATCCAACATAGCCAAAAGCCGATAATTTAACAGTTGGTCGTGTAGACCTTTCCTATGTACCAGTATCCAAATCGAACATTTCCAGGAGCGAGAGATAATTCCAGTTTAACACCGCTGCAGAAATAAATGTAACAATGAAGCCCATAACTGGGGATCACTCTTGATGACAGCATGGCAAAGACCATCATGGCCATTGTCCTTAGAAGCCTTGGTCTTAGCAATGATGCCCCCAAAGCTTGCCTCCCTTATGTGTGCAATCCAGCGAATCAAGCATTGTGTTGGGCTTCTCCATAAAATTGGGTTCCGAGTCTCACCAATACATGTGCTTCATAAAAATACCCCTTTGCTCCACTGATATACAGCAGGTTTCCTTAGCAGTACTGCCAGCCCCATGGCTATGTATGAGGTGGCAACATTTCTTATGAGTCCTAATCAGACGGTTGAATTTCCAACCAGCAGTATTCACTGAAAATCTGTATCCCTGCAACCATGTCTTATATCTGGAGCTAGCAGCAGCAATACTTTTTGTTTTGTCCCTCGGGGGCAATGTAGGGCCTCTCTTGGTTCTCCTCACTACCGAGTTGAGCTTTTTTCTCTTTTTATCAATACCAAGATCGAACCTTACTCCTGCTTGCCCATATCTTTGACTGTAACTAGGCACCTGTGATCCAATGGAAAGTATAAATCCAGCAAATTCACAAAATCCCAGTTACAATTCCTCAAAATTTCATCCCCATTAAAGCCACAACCCATTACGGGAGAATCCAATTTTTGTATATTAGCTGATGTCCAGCGTAACCTATTACCCTGGATTTTAAACTTTGGGTTTCCAGTCCAAATATGGCAGGGTTGGGGAGGTGTCCTAGAGCAATCCATAGAAAGAATTACATGGTTGCTAGAGGCTGTGAGTGTGGACCTAAGCCCAGGGCGGTGTTTAGCAATCGGAGGATTGATGAAAATAATATCAATAAAACTGCTGTGCAGTCCGTTGGTTCACGTGGTTTGTGATTCTACCCTCTAACAACCAAAGGAGTAAGATCAAACTCCTTCAGGGCCCGTCTCAATTCTTTGCCCTAAATCCCCGACAGCTTTCTTATCACCCTGCACATTTATTTTTGTCCATTATAAACACCGTCTACATTAAAGTCTCCTGCAAGAATTATACCACCCTTAGGGAATAAAGTTAGCCAATTTCTAAAAGTCTCTATCACAACTCCAATCAATTATACCGTGGAGTATTTTCTTTTATTTTGTATTTTAAAGTAGTTGCAATAACGAGTCACACATGTTACATGGCCATTAAATAAAGTAATGTTTGGCATAACAAAATATGAACTTCCGTTCTAAGGAAGAGCACAATATTGCAACTCTATAGTTTAACCAACATGTACTCCTGGTAGGTAGCAGGGATTTCGTCTGTGGAAACCACAAACCCATCACTACTGTGCCTCCTAGACATATGCTCTTGAGGGCTGCGAGAGGGAGTCGATTAAGGAGGGAAACTACTTGGACATCACAGGCCCTTCACCTTCATTAATTTCTTCACAAACTTTCTCACCGCCTTGAGCTGGGCGAACAAGTAGGTCTTGCATGCTATCCCGAGGCTTGCATATTGCATGGTACTGCACCGACGCATTTACTCCCTAGGTATTTGTTTGCTTGATTGGTGAAGACTTCATCTGATTATAGTATCATAACGCATAAGATGCTTACTACTACCCATAAATGCCTCAGTCTCAGCGGCCCAACCTATCTGTCATCCCGTATAGGCATCAAACCTAACGTGAGGAACCTTTGCTCTTCTTCTGCGGTCACTCTCAATTATCCCAAATTTAGGACAGCCAAATTTGGAGGTACTACATTGGATGCTCAGGGTCCTCTTTTATGGAACACACTTCCAGCTGGTATACGGCAGATCCACAGCTATACAGCGTTCAAAAGTGCCGTAAAGACTCACTTATTTAACCTGGAATAATCTCCTGACTCACTTCTCCATCTGCCTCTTATGCTTGTTTGTCTTTGTCTTGTTCTTGTTCTTTGTGCGCCCTGAGGCCCACGGGCATTTTGGCGCGTTACAAAAATTTAAATAAATTAAAAATATATAAATATATAAAGTTCTGAAACGGGAGTATCCTCTCATCCTCTAGTTTGATCGCCTCTACCAATGTTGCTATTCTTCAGTTGTCATCCTGCATACTCTCATTCTTTGACAGCGCAGCCAAAATTGTGCCTCTGCTGGCTGATTTGGAACACTGCTTGCAAGACATCGCCCAGAACACCTTCCCGAGGATTACCTATGACCTGTTTAGCATTGGGATGAACTGCCTGCTCTGTAAAGGAGCCTCTTAACTTCTGCTTTTAGGTCAATTTTCCTCCAATGAACCCTGGCATATCAAGGATCTAAATAGTTGCCCATCCTTTGACCTTCACCATCTTCTCCAGTTTACCTTCCATCTTGGTATTCTAAAAACACACTGCACTGTTAATACTGGCCACAATAATATTCTGATTAGGTAAAAGAGGGGTGAATCATTTTGTTTTTAAGAATCTGGGCTCTTTCAGATGTGGTAATGCTATCAAGTGCCTAAATACAGTGCTCAGTGACTATAGGCTGCTCGCTGATGGCACCTTTTTTGTCAAAGCCATTTGGGCCCTCTTTATTTATGTTCTTTCTATCCAAATATTGATTGAAGGGGCGGTGAGGGATAATTTGCTTGAGCTACAATTAGATTTCACCTGTGAAATGCTGCTCCTTAGCTTACTCTTACACCCCCCTCTTAAATGATTTCACTATGATATTGGAGTGAAAAACCTATAGGAACGAAAAAATGTATGTCGGTGTAAAGCAACCAAGGCAGCCGAACCGGGCAATTTTAAAATAAATGGCATCCATAAACCTGTGTTATTTGTTTTTAGAAATGTGTAGGGATGACTGCAACCTTGTGCCAACAAGAAGTTGGTGAGAGTTTAGGCATTCACTATTCATCTTGAATTGGGGACAAAATTACAAGGATAACTTGCTAAGCAAATAATTTTTGTATGTGCAAGATGGCTGCCTTCTATAAACCCACACTCTTGCTCCTGCAGGTAAACATCAAAGGCATTGCTCAGCAAGCTGCTGTGACTTGATTTTACTATAGTGGAGTTTAATAGTTGGAGAAAGCTGTTGCATTTTGGCCGTGTTATGATCAGAGTACATCTTTTTAAGTGAATATTTTTAATAAAACGTTATTCATTTTGTGGTTTATACAAGTCCTCACCCAATAGTAAACCACTCACTTGACACAGATACAGCTAGTGAGACTTGAACATTTCTACCTATTGTGTACCAGTTGATCTCGCTTGAACATTTGAGTCGTCCTATCTTGGTAGGTCCTAAACGTCCAATGATCCTGGATAAGACACTGGCGTATGGCACAAAGATTAAGCAGCTAGTGAAAACAAATGTTTTATCCATTGTATCAATTGTAACTAAGCCTAAAGTATAGTTGTAAATCACTGTGCAAAGGCGCCCAGATACCCCCGGGTTGGGTGCGCCATACAAATAAATATTAAACTAAACTAAAACGAATTCTTACAACAGTCCTTCTGAAAGTCACCCATTGGTGGAGAGTGCAGCAATCAATTCTTTGTTGGATTGTTGTCTACTGCTGCATAACAAAAGTGATGTGCACAATACAGAGTCCTGACTGCTACTGTCTGTATTGCATTAGGTTTAGAGCACTTTAAACATTTCTCAGAAGGTTGTGTGTGGATTATGCTTTGTTGGACATCCAGGCCTGCGACTGACAACTAGTCGTAGTTAACAAGGGCTGTGCAATATAGTTAGTGGCTGGGGCAGCCATCCCTGTCATGCATTATCAGTGTGCACCCAGGTTTTGAGTTTGGTTTTGATAAATGTTTGCAAATGGCTGTCATACCAAAGGGAGAGCTCTAGAGAAGGCTGCTTTTTAAAAAAGGTTTCTTTCTCCCTGGTGGCTTAGATGCAATTGAGCGGAAATGTGATGGCAAGTAGCATAGAGGGGAACCGTATTAGGGTAAACCTGACCGCACAGAGCTGTCTTTCGAAATGGAACTGTTGCGTTCCTGCCGCAAACGAGTGCACGCAGGGGCTGACCGGCACGTCAGGACCCAAAATCACAGAACAAGTCGAATGAGTAAGTGTGTGTGTGTGGGTGCGTGTTGCGTGTTGTGTGTATGTATGTGTTTTGGTTTGGGTGGCGGTTGGGGGGGCTCTTGGGGTGAAAACCCACAGGAGAGGGTGGGATTGGGGGAGGGGAGAAAAACACAAATACAATCCTTCTCACAGGGACTGCTTTAAGGTATAACTGTGCGCTCACTTATTGGAAGTCTAAAGTAGTTGACAATGGCTGAATGAGGATGATATCTGAATTGCATGTTTATACTTCTGTGCAGGTGTTTGGCACACTTGTATGGTGTATAAAAAACACTTCTCACAACTTCCACACTTACTGACACTGCACACTCCCCCAGTTACATGAGCCTTTCGAAAAATATCCTACCTGGAAGGGGCATGGCCATGTAGGTTGCAGATTACAATGACATCTTCCTGGATACTAAATATGTAAATATCACCCAAACAAGCTGTTATAAAATAGATGTTCACAAGACATTTACACCCACCCTGTGAAGCAAGTAGATTTAAGATTTGTCTCGGGAGGATAGCTCAGGGGCAACATGTTTACCTCGTGTTAGGCAGAAACCTCTGCAGTTCCCTTAGGGACCACTGCAAAAAGTTTAAGACTACAGGAGTAAGCAGTAACCTCAATTGGTAGCAGTCTGCACCACCCAGATTTACCTGGTAGCTGTGGCTGAGCAGTCAGACTTCTCTCAAGAAGAGTTGGGCAGTATGTAGAGTATACACAATAGGGCTAAAAATACAGTAGCACAAGCAAACGCTGACAAGAGCTTTGGTATAAAAGTAGCTCATTATTTATTTAAAACACACATGTAAAAATACGCTGGCACTAATATGTCAAGCAAGTTCAAACACAGTCACTATAAGTATATACACCTCCCTAGTTAATTATTCGACAAGTCTAGGTTAAGACACCACTTATTTAGCAAAACGGAGGTGAGCGTGTAACCGTAGATGGCACTCCAATACTTTGTTTAAAAAGGGAGAGAAAAGGCAGAATAGGAAAATAACACAGTACCAACACTTTTAAGAAACCACAGCAAGTCAAGAAAGTCAGGGTCTACTTTATAGCAAAAAGTTCATAGGCCAGGCCCACTCTTGGAGAGAGCAAGGCGGAATGTGCCTAAGAGCACACAGTGGAAATGCACTCAAAGTCTTTGCAGAAAAGTCGAAAGAGGTTGGATCAGTTCAGAAAGGTAAAGTTAGCAGGTCTGAGGTCACCCCAGGATACAGAGTCCAGGATTTACAGGACACCTTGGACAATCTGTTGCAAGGGAGACCAGGCGGGACACAGTACCTGAAATGGTGAGAAAGCTCCAGCGGGGGCAGTTGTTCCTGGCAGCGGTTGCAAGTCGGGGCTTCGTCCAGGGGAAGAGATGATCTCGACGTGGAGGAAAGTTGGAGGTCGTTGCACTGGCAGGGAAGAAACCAGCCGCGGAGTTTCCCGGTTAAAAGGTACAACCCTTTTATTCGCGGTAGTGGTGAAGCTTGGCTATCCGGCCGCCGGGGTGCTTGGCACTGGCGATTTGACCACGAGACGATCCAGGAAGGCAAAAAAGGCAAACTAGTTGGTCCCACCAGCTCAAAGGGAAGAAGACTCTCCTGGAAGAAGATCTCCTCTGTCGTCGGGGAAGTGGTGAGTTCGTACAGCAGGGCTCCACCGGTGGTGTCGTCGTAGATGGCTCAGCTTCTCCCCTCTTCGGATTCTTTAGGTCCTGTGGCGACTTCTGAAGTTCCAGTCCCCAAAGCCCTGCTTTTATGCAGCAAAACCCCCATTCATCAGCCTAGCTGTCACTCAAACATGCTAAGTGGTGAGCCGGGCGGCTCACCACTGGGCCAATCACACAAGAGTGCGACTTGAGTTGCCAAGGCAACTCAGTCCAGGGTGCCTAATCCCCCTCCCACACATCCTGTTGACCCCAGACAGAGTGGCACCATTTGGAGGGCTTCTGTGGAGAAGCCCGCCAAAAAGTGGAACACAGGGCTCGACTTGAGTTAGAGTTTCAGAGGCGAAAACAAACGCCATTTTAAAACCGAGTCCTGGCAAAAAGACCCAACCGGGGAATAAATATTAAATAAACAGGCGGTATCTTTAACATTGCACCAAAAAGTGGTGCGTTTAAAATGAATGGGAAAATCACATAGGAAATATTCCAGGGGAATATTTTGCGTGGTATCCACTGCCACCAGCCAGAAACTCGACAAGGGGGGACTGGACAGTGCCCCCCCTTGGAAAACAGACCCAGGGGCAATCGAATTACCCCTACCAGTACTTCCACAATATGATGGTTTGTACTGGTTCTGTTCACAATTTGAGACTAGTAAAGCCAATGGTAACTTTACATGCCCTGGGAGACAGTAGTCAGTCCCAGGGTATGGAGTCTATGTTTGGGGGTCACTATGACACCCCTGTGTTACTGCACTGAGGGTGCCGGTGTAACACACATACCAAAAACACATGAAGCCCTATGGAGTAAAAGACCACATAGCCCATAAAACACATTACATAGTCAAAGGACATTCTCAAATCATGCCTAAGAGTTGGAGAAAGAGTCTCGCTCTTAGCAGGAGAAAAAAATAAACCCCAAAAATCCAGCAAAGCTGCTGGGGGACTCACTAGGTTTGGGAAATTAGCCTTAACAGAGAATTCTCCCTAACGAGAGTATTTGCATACATTGACATTGCCAGAGATATTTAAACATTTGCACCACTCCCACAGTACAAACAGGCAGATGATGCGCTGCAGCGGTTTGTGGATTAAAAAAGGATTTTGTGGATGTGACTGAAAAGCATTGCATAAACAGTGGAACAGTCTGGACAGACCCCACCAGGCAACAAGTAGATGCCCTTGGTGCCTGAGCCTGTGTTTCTGCCCAGTGCTAGAGTACCTGTCGTCAATTGACACGACTGGGAAAAAAAGGCGTTTTACAATATGCCCTCACCGTGTGTGGCTCAAACTTAAACATGGACTGGAAAAATGTACTTTTGTATAATTGTGTGGGACATGAGAGAAAAGGCATTCTTTAGTCTACCAACAATCCCACACCACACTGCTGGAGATAATCTGAACTACTTTGTGAAGAGTATAAATAAAATTACTTTTGCCATTTATTGCATATTGAAAACTCACCAGTTCTGCTTTGGTATCTGGGAGCCAAGAATTTTAGGGTTGGCTATCAATTGCAATTTTCAGCCAAGCCATGATGAGCACTTGTTCTGGGTGAAAATTTACTCCTCAGTATGCAGTAATGGGGAGAGGAAGCGACTAAAGTGTCTCCAGAAGTCAATTCATTTAAAGACAGCAGATGTTGCAATACGGAATAGGATCACGAAGTCACAGCAAAGTTGTTTTCGATTTGAATATGTAAGTCATTAGCCAATGATGAGTGTTATGCATTTCAAATTGTTTGCGGATTGTGGCCGCAAGCATCATTTAGCAAGGTGATACAGAAACTTCAGCAAAAGTAAAGAACTGCTAGGGTAGGTGATGGAGGACAGGCATGTGGTGATGCATTCTTGTCTGTGTGGTAAGACGTTACATGAACACAATGAAAGCCATATGTCATGATCAGAATGAATGATGTAGAGAACCGGCTCTTAGTGAACAGTGAAGTTTATACGCTTTTAAACCGTCTTGCAAAATGGGAACTTCAGTGTATGCACACTTGAAGAATCTGAATTGGAGCATGTGTACGGGAATCCCATGAAGACCTTATTGCTGTTTGATGCAGTTAGAATTTAATGGGAGACGAAAGAATGGGTTTGTTTGCATTTCTCTCAAAGGAGAAAAGCTGTTCGGGTGCGGGAGCAAAGTAAGGTGGGCATAATTCTCATCCCCAACAATAACAGTTTTGGAGTTCTCTGAATGGGTCTAGAAGAGATTGCATAGTGCTGCAGATGTTGATCATTGGTACCCCATATATTCAAGGGGAAAGGTAGGATGCTTAAGAGATTCATGTAATTAAATCAAGATTAAAATTAATGCAAATCGCGTGATACCTAAAGTTAGTTAAATAAGTGATGCCCGAATTAGAGAGGCTTGTGAAGTATGGTTTTGATTGAAGCCATAAATACTTGTGGGAGGAATAGTCCATTCTCCCGCATTGGATCTTTCATGGATTCGCATGCTGTGAATATTTCCCGTCAGGCTGGGAAACCTGTTACTTTGATATAGCAGTTTTCCTATGGAAAACTTCGGCACTTTGAGTGTCCTATCAACATCTTTATGGGTGCTTTAGGCTGCACCAATAGGACGTCCAGTATAAATAGCCCGCCCCTGTGGCTTCCCTTCAGATTTCAACTGTCTCCATACTGTTGGATCACCTTGTGTTCTCTCTTAAGAATTGTTTTGCTCTTCCTTTTTTCTACGGCTTCATTGCTACGGTGTGTTTCATGTCATCTGTGGGCCTGAAGAAATCGTTGTTCCGGCCATGCGAGACCTGCGGCCTCAAGAATGTGTATGAAGGGGACGGTCATGTGGACGGTCTATATTGCCTGTACCCCAATCACTCCGTGGAGAACTGCGAGATTTGCTATGGGTTCTCCCAGAAAACACTCAAAGACCGTAACCGGCTAATTTGCTGGTTGAATGAAGGGACCTATCCGGGATTGGAGGTTGGTTCGGCCTGCGGGGGCAAGGCTTCCGCTTCTTCGGCAAAGAGGTCCCCTTCACGCCAGAGGGCGCAATCGGCGGAGCCGGCACTGAAGAAACAATGCCCGGGTTCAGGAAAGGGTGGTGAGTCCACAGTGTCGAGACAGGTGCTGACGAGCGCATGGTCCGGGCTTCGCTCCAGACACGCAGGTACCACGGCCTGAGAAGTCTAAGGATTCCACTGGCCACCCAGAGCATGGGGATCCATCGCGCGGACCCTTGTCTTCCGAAAAGAAGCCATGGACGGATTTGTCCTATTCTCGAAGAAGTCGTTGTCGAAGAACCGGCGGCCTTCACGGTCAATCAAAGTTTTCCAGATGTCATTCTAGCTCTGCGTCCAAGCAGCCAACTTCGCCGATGAAGCCCAGGCCACCGAGTGGGGCCTCGATTCCACGGATGACGAGCTCATCGACGGCAGTGCCCCTGTCGACGACTGTTAGGCAGAATCCTGTGCAGTTCCCTTAGGGAGCACTACAGAAGATTAAGACTACAGGTATATGCAATAAATCCCCTTTGGTATGTGTCTGTACCACAAAGATTTAGTTGGTAGCTGTGACTTATCTCACGAGGGAGATGAGCAGTACTCTGGGTTTACACAATAGGACTACAATACTATGGCACAAGGAAACACTGACCAAAGCTTTGTGTTAAGAATATATATTTTTATCTCACACACTTCTAGTTCAACACATCAATCACAATTATTAAAGCGGTTAAAATAGTCAAGCAAAGTATACACAACTCCCTATTTAAATTATAGACCAGTTTGAGCAAGAGTGAACATTGAGCAAAATGGCCCAGGGCCAACCAAGCAAAAATGGCACTCTAGTAATTTCTCAGAAGGGAGGGAAAGGACAAGTTAGTTAACCTCTCAAACACTCTAGCAACACTTGCCAAGTAGATGGGAACAAGTTAAGCAAGGTAACACTTTAGCAATAGTCCTACATACACAGTTGAGGGTAAAAAGCAATCTAGTGAAGGCAGTTGTAACAGATTTAGCCAAAGTCAATAGGCATGTGCCAGAGTTAGTGGTGCAGAGCAATGTGCCCAGGATCAAAGTGTTCTAGTAGTTGCAGTCAAGTCTTTGGTTTAAGGATGCAAAAGGAGGGTGCAGCAGGTAAAATATAATATTAGTCGATAGGGGCGGCCAACCCAGGAGGTAGGTAAATGATTTCAAACACCTTTAGCAGTACCCCGCGGAATGGGGAGGCCTGGCGGAACAATGTACCTGAAAAAGTGGAAGCTGCTCCTGCGGTGGCGGTGGTTCCTGGCAGTTCCTGCAGTTCGTGTTGTCCAGCAGAGGAAGAGAGGCTCTTGTCTTGGAGGAAGGTTCGAGTTACTGCACTGCCCTGGGAAGAAGCCAGCTGCGGTGATGCCGAAACCGATTAAAAGGTATGCTCCTTTAAATCGCGGTCGTGGTGGACGGGTGCCTGACTATCCGGTCTCCGAGTGCAGGGCACTGGCGATATGACCAAGGCAGGTACTGGAAGGCCATTGGCAAACAGGTTGGCCCCACCAGCTCAAGGGAAGAAGTATCTTGCAGATGAAGATCTTCTCTCGTCGTGCGGAGAAAAGTGGTGAGATGCTGCAGCAGTGCTTCACTGGTGTTCAGTTGTTGCAGATGTCTTTGGCTTCTCTCCTCTTCGGCTTCTTAGTTCCAGTGGCAACGTCTTGTCCTCCACTCCTCAGGACCCTGCTTTTATGCAGCAAAACCCCCATTCATACAGCCTAGCTGTCACTTGCATAGTGGGGTGGCTCTCTCGGCGGGAGAACCCCCCCCCCCAGCCTATCAGGGCAGAGTGCGACTTGAGTTGCGTAGGCAACCCTGTCCAGTTAGCCTATTCCCCCTCCCACTCATCCAGTCACCCCAGACTCGGTGGTGCCGAGAGGAGGGCTTCTGTGCAGAAGCCCGCCAAGAGGACGACCAAAGGATCCCCGACCTGGGTTAGGACTATAGAGAAAGACACGGGAAAGAAATGAAATCAAAATTCTGGCAATAAAAACCTACCGGAGGAAAGTTAATACTTCCATATTAAGATGGGTTGTATTGGTTTTGTTCATAAGGGTTGACCAGTAAAGTCAGTGGGGACTCTACACGCCCTGGGAGACAGTAGTCAGTGCCAGGTTATGGAGTCTGTTTGGGGGTCGCTACGACACCCCCGTGGTACGGCACGGAGGGTGCTGTGGTAAAAAGATGAATCCTATGAGGGTGAAAAAAAAGCCATAGGCCATAAGCACACAAGATAGTCTAAAACACACACTAGCAATCTGTCTAAGAGTGGGGAAAAAAGGTCTCCCTCTTAGCGGGAGAAAAAAAACTCCTCAAATCCAGCAAAGCATAGGTAAGGGAAATTAGCCATAGAATGAGAATTTTCCCTAACAACGACTGATGTGGTGACACTGATCCCTTCGTCCCTGCCGACGGCGACCTCGGCTACGGCCTGGCTGACGTCCATGACATTAAAAACTGCATAGACGGCGGTCTCGGCAGGGGTGGGCAGTTCCGCTGGGGTCTTATGGAGATCCATTGCCTTCCAGGGAGGTGCCGTGGCAGTCTGGAACCAGCTTTGCGCCTATGATCCCGATGGAGATTCTACAGCAGGATCCTTCCATCAACGATTTGACCTCGAGCCCAGAGGAGGAGCCTCATCCGTTCTTGGACCCTTCGGCGTTGGTCCTACAGCTGGCGGTTCCATCCACGTTGGCCGGATTGGGGGATGTTCCGCCTCAGTATCTGTTGGTTAACCCGCACTCCCTGCTCTCCGTGCAGGTACTGACTACACTGCAGTCGCTCCTCGGACGGATGCCTAGCTTCCGGTGCCCCAATCCCTGGTGGTGCCCTTGGGGCTGGAGGTTCCATCCGTTCCCCCGACCGAGGGAGGAGGTGGGTTCCCCTCACAGGTGTCTGTCAAGGAAGTCTCCCCAGGTTTGGCCTCCGGTTCCATCTCCTAGGGGGTGCACCCCTCCTCGTAGAGATCAGGAAGAAGGGGAGCTGGTGGAGTCTGACCCCGATAGCATCCCGTAAAACACGCCCTTGACGGTGTCGTCCGCGCCCAGGCCGGCAGATACCTGGGATACGGACCCAGAGGCGGATCCTCCGAGCAGTCCAGCGCAGCCCTTGCCCCTTGGCGATTGTTGGGCAAGATTATATACAGTACCCTTTGGGTGCACTATAACAAACAACCTTGACTTACTGGCAATAGGAACCCAACCTTTTGGTAGAAGTCTGTACTACACAGGTTGATAGCGTGTTGAGCAGCCAGGATTATCTCAAGAGGGTTCAGTGTGAACTGTAGGAGTTACACAGAGATTCACAGTGACAAGTATTCAAATGAACTCACACACCAGGTTTCTTGATTAAACGATCATTAATTTAACAGTCAGAGTAAGCCTTCTTCAGAAGGGGGCAATATAACAGTAACAGACAAATACACTCCAAAATCCACACTCTTAATATTTCTAAACGAGCAAGTATCCTTTTGGGATGGCACACAGAAACTTCCTACACCCACAAGCAACTTTAGTAACTAGGACACTGGACATTAATATACCACTGTTTGCATTTAGAATCAAACTTAAGAGTTTGGCAACGAAAAAGGTTATTAGAACAGAACAAGAGATCACACAAATATTCTGTAGCAGGTGAATACTTTTGGTATCCCCCAATGCAAAGTCAGATAACCCCTTCCTGGAAGGAAGATTAAAAGATTAAACACAATGTCAGAGGGCAGAAGAGTCATTCAGGGAGCCCAGGCTAGGCCAAAGTCAATTGGGCAAAAGTCTAGGTGAGCTGAAGTACTTCTTGCAGGTGAGTAAGTCTTGCACAATGTTTTAGAAGTCTTTGTAGAAAAGAAGAATTCAAAGTAGGGTCATACGCTGTTTAGACTTGTGAAGTAAAGAAGCTATCAGCAACTCTACAGAGCAACCACAACAGGTCTCTCCAACAGAGAACAAGTGCAGGTACACAACAAGAGGCAAGTTCTCTTAGGCTGACCAGTACCTTTAGGGTGAAGAAAAAGGGCAGCAGATGACTTCAGTTCCTGTGCAGCTCTGCAGATACTGGTGTTCCTGGGCTTCAGTCGTGGGGACAAGAGGGACGACGTCTGGGGACTCCTGCAATGTGATGGTTACCGACCGCAACCGGCGATCTTCAAACAAGTGGCACTTCAGTGTTTCATCTCCTTGCATCTACCGCAAATAGCATCACTGCGGTTCCTGGCTGTCGAGATGGGCTTTCCTTGCTTCTGGGGTCCAGCACTCTGAACTCTGAGGTGGCTCAGGCTCGGTCAGTGAATACTCAAAAGTATGAGGGGTGTCTTCCTTTTTTTTTTTTGTTTGTTTTTTTTACAGGGGGCTTGATGGGAGAGGACTATGGAACATGTGCAAGAAAGGGGGGTTCTGCAACAAGCTACCCTTCGACGTTTGCACTACAGGTTGGAGACGAGGCCTGAACCCAAGCAGAGTTTAAACATCATCTTTATCACCATATATTAAAGATGAAATGGTCGGGTTTATGAACATATAACAACATTATTCAATATAAAACATCCTAAAACATATACCTCTTGGTCACATAAACAAGAAAAAAATCAAGAAAAACAACATGAAAACATGTGTGCTTCATGTGACCAACACAAAAACCAATCTAGTTATTAGATGGTGGTATCCTTTGGCGTTTATTAAGCCATACAACTGTACACAAAATCAAGGTGATGTGGACGGCCGTACCGACCTGGAAGGTGAAGGAGAGAAACGGTGAGGAAAGCCAGCCGTTGGACAGGAATGAACAGAATGTGGGGTACTCCCTAGCCTCCCAGGGGGCCCATACCGCAGACAGCAGGAGAGGGCACCAGACTCACCTGGGCCTCCCAGAGTAGCTCGGCAGGGAGGGGGGAGTCTGGGCCTAGGTTAACAGGCCCGAGGGCGATCCAGGACACGTGCTATCCCAGAAGACAGACCGGGGGCTGCAACATCAGAGCCACCCTTCCCCTGCTCTCACGAATATACCCCGGGGGCCGACCTGGCGGTACTCGGAGCTGGGAGGGGAAGTAAAAGCCGCAGAAGCACAGACGCCCCAACACCAGGCGAGGCAAGGTGGAAGCCCCACGCTCAGCGCAACATTTTGGGGTGAGCAGGACAGGAGAGTTGACGCCCTTGAGGGGCCTTAGTAATAAGGCAATACCAGTCCCCACAACAGTGGGAAGCAACATCCCTGCCACGTGAAAAGGGCCCCTTAAGTGGCTGATGCAGCAGCATTAGATCCGGATCGCCCACAGATGCCCAGCGGGGACGAGGCAGACTGGGTGCCGCGGGGATCCAGTGAGCGTGGTTCAAAAACCTGAGGTGCCGGCATCTGAACGGTTTTCGCCCGGCAGCACCTCGCCACGACCGACAACTCGGGTAAGAAGCCATAGCCACTCGCAGAGGGCAATCCGATGTGCAGGCTCAAAGGGGACTGTTCAAGCCCAAGCAACCCTGAAAGCAGCAACGGACCACGCGCATGAGGTGCTGGGTCAGTGGCAACCAGCTTGCAAGCCCCCCCCCACCACATCTTGGACAGCTCCATAAGGAAGACTCAGGAGAATCACCCCAGAGCTCCTCCAGAGCCCCGTGCCAAGAGACCGGGGGAAAGGACAAACACATCCCCAAAGTACTGCAGGAGCGGACATTTAAGCGGGCTGCCCCCTCAGCTGTAATTGAGGGCTTCCGCAGGTAGCCTGTGGCAGGTACTCGAACACACGTCAAGCTCCAGAACGTGACGCAGAGGCCAGTCAAAGCCTCCACGGGCCCACAGCAACCCAACCGAGGGCCCCCGAGACCCAGGAGAAAGGAGGGACAAGTCCCACTTCACCACCGGAACCACACTGCCGCAGTAGAAGGTGAGATCACAGCGACAAGACCCGGGATGCAGCCAGCTGCATGAGCTCCTGTGATGGCTGAGGCCATAAATCTGCAGAAAACCGACAAAATGGTCCGACACATCCTGAATTGTTGGGAACGCTCGCCTAATGGTACCCCTGACGCGCTGTCCAAGAATCAGGGAAATTAGCCCACAAAGTCACGGAATACACAGAGTTAAGTGGGGAACCCACGTGTGGCGAGGAGCACGGCCGGAGCGGATGTGACATCCAGGCGCCACCACAGTCGGCTCATAAACTCATGGACTGGGGTTTGTTGCAACTACCAGCTGGTGGCCGCAAGTGAAGTGGACTTCCAGGCACGGACAGGGAACTCGTCGAGCCAGCCAACACTAGCAGATGTGGGCGCTCTGGGCTACTCCCTTCGAGCGCCTGCGAGGGATCTGCACGGTGCCAGGGACCCAGTGTGAACGCTCACAGTAGTGTGGTAAGGTGCGCCGCGGTTGAGCAGCCCCGTGATCCACGACGTGCAAACTTAGCTTGTCGGAGCACCTCTCCGGCTTCCAGAGACAAAGGCCCCCCCTCAACCTCCACCCGCATATGCCTAGATGCTCCCCAGCCCTCGCTGACAAGACCAGTGGGCCCAAACGTCTGACGGGGCTTGGGCCGCCGCACGACAGACCACTGGGGGTGAGGAGTTACCGCCAGAAGAAAGCCACCAACCGGAACAATTTGCACCGCAGCAAGCACCCACGCACCCCTGGAGGTTGGGACCACCACCCTAAAACCCAGAGCATCCCATCACCAGGAAAACCCTGGCCGCCCCTCACAGCCAGTCCCGGAAGCCTGGCCATGGAACCTCCCGGTCAACAACTCTCCCGGGGAGCCTCCCACAGTACCAGGAGCTGAATCACAATACCACCTGGCCAAGAGACTACTGAGGGCCCCGACCCCTCGCACAACACCCATCACCGGACCAAAAGCCAGGCATAAGGCGGTCAGGCACAAGGCACTTGCGCACCCCCAGAGGCACCCTCAGAGACGGCAGACACCACCTGCTACACCTAAGCCTCAAAGCGGCTAACCTCTGGCGAACACCAGGTCGCACCCCATAGTCAAACCAGGAGCTGGGCCCACAGGACAATACAATCCTTGATGAAGCCACTACTGCGGTCCCACGCACCCCGCTTCCCCCTTCATGCTAGAGTGACCCCGAGTCTGCGCAGCCAAAGCAGTTACAGCTCCCTAAGCCCGAGACTGCCAGACCAGCCCCAAATCTCTATGCTGCAACCTCAGCACATCACACCTCAGCCGGAGACTCAGACCTACACCCATCATGTTGAAAAAATCAGCGAAGCAGGCAGACATTGCGCTCCTATCCACCCCTGCAACAGACAGATCCAGGAGGGGGGACCGCCTAGAACCAGGGGAAACCAACGCTGGGAGCTCTACTCAGGCGGTCACGAAGTCTGACCTCCAGGACCTCATTGCAGCATTGACCAAAGAATTTCAGAAGGGCACCGAGGAGGTAAAGAGCACCATCACAGCATTCAAAACGAGAGTGGGAGAGCCGCTCCCGCCGCAACATTTGCCTGAGAGGGATCCCCACATCATTACAGAGGCGGACCTCGAGCATTATGTGCGCAGTCTTTTCCGCTTCATAATCACCGTGCCGGGTGACTCTTCCCCCACCCCCCCGCCCCCTCCTGCTTGTGCTTGACAGGGTCCACAGAACTAGAGTTAAATCCAATGCCTCGGCACCGCCGGACGTCCTGGCAAGAGTACACTACTTCAAGGTCAAGGAGATCATGCGGGAGGCTACGAGCTCCCCGCAAATACAGTTCAGGGATGCCTCAATCTCCCTTTACCAAGATCTCGCCGCCACCACACTCCTGAAAAGGAAAGCACTGAAACCATTGACGGAATGCTAAGGGAAAAGGGCGTATCATACCATTGGGGCTTTCACACGGCCTCATTTTCATTTTCCCCTGGAATAGGAGAATCCGCCACATAGGCAAACTACATGAGGCCGAAAAACTACTGAACCTGGCAGCAGGGGGAGAAACCAACAACGAGGAAGCTCCTTTAGACCAAGAATACAGGCAGAACTCTAACCGGTCCTGGTCCCGGGTGGAGAGATGCCGTCGAAGAATCGGGGGACCCTGTTAGGGAGAATTCTCACTCTATGGCTAATTTCCCATACCTAGCGAGTCCCTCAGCAGCTTTGCTGGATTTCTGGAGTTTCTTTTTTCCACTTGGTAAGAGTGTGAGCTTTCCCCCCACTCTTACATGTGTTTTTCATCTGTTTTTGTGATTGTGGACTCTGGAGTACACCACTTCAGTAGCCCCACACTTTTGTGTGTTATGCAGCACCTTCAGTGCAGTGACACAGGGTTCTCGTTTCGACCCCCCCCCCCCCGACTCCATTTCTGGGGCTGACTACTGTCCCCCAGAAAAGGGTAAAGTTGCCATTAACTTTACATAGTTATTTCACCACAGATCCAGTACACCCCATCTTATATGGAGTATTGGAAAGGATTGATTCTTAGTCCTTTTTATCTGCACCTCTTGGAGCATTGTTTCACTCACTTAACATTAAGATTTGGCTGGTGGCAGGGGTATCTACCCTAATTTTCCTACCACGATTATATTACATAACGTGGTATTGTTTTAGGCTATTTTTTATTTCGGCTCCGGTTGGGTTTAATCGCCATTTCTTTTTGTTAACATCCTTCTTGGGTCTTTCTTTGCGCGGCAAACCAGGTTTGCCTCCTTTGTTTGCCGACATTTGGCGGGCTTCTGACCAGATGCCCTCCTTTTGGTGTCTGAATGTCTAGGTGGGCTGATTGTGAGGGAGGGGTGTAGTCACCCCCCTGCACAGGGTCTCCTTGGAGACCCAAGTCGCACTTTGTATTGATTGGCTGAGGTGGTTGTCTGTGCTCGACAACCCCCTACTGAGTGATTGACAGCCAGGCTGTGTGAATGGGGGATTTTGGCATAAAAGGCAGGACTTTTGAGCTAGAAGGCAGTCGCCTCTGGAACTACAAGGAACCAAAGAGAAGCGGAGAAGAAGACTGCTGCTGCAACCCCAACTCCTGCTGAAGCCCTGCTGCAGTCCTGAGCTTTCTACCCCTTCAACGACTAGAAGATCCAGTCCGCAGTAATCTTCCTTTGAGCCTGGTGGGATCAACTAGCTCGTCTTTTTTTCAGTCAGAGAATCCTCTCCTGGGTCGAAATCACTGCTGTGCTGTAGTGGTCCGGATAGCCATCAGAAGAGCCCTCTCTCCTGATTTAAAGGAGCGCACCTTTTATTCATCGTTGTCTTTCTCGCTGCTGCTGGCCTCATCCCTGGGTAGTGCAGATCGCTCCAGATGTCCTCCTTGTTCCCACGACTGAAGCCGCAGGAACCGTGAGTCTGCAGGAACTACCAGGAACAACTGCCGTGCCACCAGATTTTCTCCAACGGAATAAGGTACTGTACACACTTGGACTTTCTTTCCGTCTGACCAGCCGACCAGCCGAAATCAGGGTGAACCCTTTTCCTCAACGAAGATTATTATTTTTTTTTTTGTAACCAATTTTACTGCATATTTAACAAACAAACCATTACAAACCAAACTTGCAGTGCAACTATCAATACAATTTTCACACTGTTCATTACACCATTTTCATCACTGCTCCCCTTATCCCACCCCCCATTACGAGCCTATTTATTCTGTTCACTTTGAGTCTGCGCCGATTGGTGGGGCCTCCTTTCCGTTGGACTCTGTCAAGTCCTGCGTAATTCCAAACAGTTCCGCTACTTGTGATTTCCATGCCAACAGGGTTCCCACCTCTTCCCCCCCCCCCCCCCGTATTACTTGCCTCCTGCCATACCGTGGTCTCCGCCTCCGCCCACCTCTGTAAATCCTGCCACCATATCTCCACACGTGGCATATGACAAGTCTTCCAGCTCATGCCGATCCTTCTTTTTGCTAGCACATAAGCTAAATCCTTCAGTTTACTGACATGTTTAAGTTTCTGTGATCTGGGAAACTCCCCCAAGTAAACAGGCCCAAGCTGAATCTATGACCAGGGTGACCCCCTTCTCTGCCAGTTTCCCAGCTATTTCATTCCAGAAACGCTCAATCGCCGGGCAGGAACAGAACATGTGTATCATATCAGCCTGTTCTTCGTCGCATTTGGGACATGCCTGTCTGCCAGCGTTTGCAAACTTCGATATCCTCAGGGGGTCATGTATGCCCTGTGGGTAATATATAATTGGATCTGTTTTAATCTAGCATTTCTGGACACCTTTTTATGGTACCCCAGAGCGCGTTCCCACATCCCATCCTCCATCGGGGCTCCCACCTCCGTCTCCCAGTCCAGTCTCAGTTGCATTAGTTCTTTCCCAACCTTGGACATCATCATCTCATACAACCTAGAGATCTCATGCCCTCCCTCCGTCATATCATCTATTATGTCTACGGTAACATCTGGCTCTTCTTCCAGCACTGTCTCGGGCCAAGTTGTCTTAATTTTCTGCACCATTCTATGATATGTAATATATTGACCCACATGTAACCCCACTTCCTTTCCCAGCTCTTTGAACTGCATGATAGCCCCCTCCTTCCAGACATCTCCCATTACCAGCCCCACAGGTTCCCAGTAGTTCCTAATTGTCATTCGTAGTAGTTTATCTCCCCCAGCCAGCGCGACCAGCCGTACCTGCGGGGAGCATGGGACTGGGTTTTTTATCATCCGGCATGCTCGTTTCCAGATCTTCCACCCAAGTATCATCATTTTAGGGTGAGCGCTTATTCCCAACTCAGGCAGCCAGATCTCTTTTAGGTAAAATGGGGTGCAGTCTGCTCTAAACAACCTGGATTCAGGAGTCTGTTTGTCTGAGAGCCATTTAGCAATATATTGCAGTTGGCACGCTACGTAGTAGACCTCGAAGTTAGGCAGTTTTATTCCCCCCTTTTCATAAAAATGTTGCAGCTTCCATAGTGCCACCCTTTTTCTGGTACCCTGCCAAAGGAAATCACTGCACATGCTGTTCAGTCTAGTAAAGAACCTTTTAGGTATTAGGTACGGAATGTTCCCGAAATAATGCAGCAGCTTGGGCAAGACCACCATCTTGAGCATTGCGCCTCGCCCAATCATAGCTAGAGGCAACTTCACCCAAAATGTCTTACTATTCTCAATTTTCTCAATGGCTGCCTCAGTGTTGTGCCTATGTTCTTCTTCCACCATTTGGTACACGTCTATCCCTAAGTACCGAAAGGTGCTAACCGCCCAAGGGGCTTGCAGTATCGGCAACCGTTCAACCGGGATCCCTTTATAGCTACCCAGCGGGAAAATAACAGATTTCTGAGGGTTCACCGCTATGCCAGACAGCCCCGCATACCTACTCATAACCTCCAGGATATATTGAAGGTTCTCCTCTGGGTATTTCAGGTATAGCAGCACATCATCTGCATATAAGGAGATCAGGTGTCGCTCCCTTTCCACCTCGATGCCTATAGTATCATACTGTTGCCTAAGGTATATCGCTAGAGGCTCTAAAGCTAATATGTATAGCATAGGGGACCAAGGGCACCCTTGTCTGGTACCCCTGCTTAGTTGCCATCTCTCGGAGATCACCACTCCTGTTTTGACTCTAGCCAACGGTTCGCTATACAGCATCTTCGCCCATCTTATATATCCAGGTCCCATCCCATAGCCCGCCAGGGCCGCCAACAGCCATGGCCACCTGACAGAGTCAAAGGCCTTCACAGCGTCCAGGGACACTATTGCCATTTCACCCGCATTCTTACTCCCCCTTTCAATGACCCGATGGAGTCGTCTATGATTATGAGTGATGTTTCTATTCGGGACATAGCCCGTCTGGTCGGGGTGTATTAATTTGCCAATGACTCTGCGCAGTCTGCTCGCCAAGACAGCCGCAGTATCTTGCTGTCCTGATTCAGCATTGACAATGGTCTGTAGGAGTCACAGCTGTGTCCGGGCTTATTAGGTTTAGGAAGCGGTACTATGATCGCTTCTCTAAGTGACTCTGGTAACCTTCCCGTCTCAAACGCTTCGTTAAGCTTATCTAACATCGGGGGGGGGGGGGAAGTACTTCTGCTTTATACACTTTATAAAACTCACTTGGAAACCCGTCCGCCACCGGGGTCCTGCTAGTAGGGAGCTGTCTCACCACTTCTTCTAACTCCTCCAAGGTAATCTGTGCATCTAGCTCCTCTCTCTCTTCAGCACTTACTTTAGGCAAACCTATGTCTTCTAATGTGTCTATTATTTCTGCAGGACTGCTTCTCTCATTATCCTCGTATTGTCATGATGCCTGCCCCCGGAAGACCAGACCAGGCCCAGCAGCCCCGGAAGCAGGCATCATGCCACTTGGAGCATGCCCAAAAGCCCCAGTTAGGGGCTGTTTGGGTGCAGTCCTGGCGCCATGGGCGCCAGGCTCATTATTGATAACTTACCTGAAGCAGACCATGCTGCATACTCACCTGAGGCAGACCATGCTGCATGAAGACTCAAGCCAAATGAGGCTTAGGAGGGACTATTTTACTGAAGGGACTATTTTGTTACTTGGGTGGGGCTGTGGAAGAATACTTACCTGGAACTTCTTCCAAGGCTATTTAAACCACGCCCGGACAGCCACTTGTGCTTCGAGTTATTCTGCTTGCTGCAGCGTAACGCTCACCGTGTTTTCAGCAGCTCCAGTCTTCAGCCACGCCCGCTTCAGTCCTGGGACTCCTGAAACAAGAAGAAAAGAAGGATAAAGGTTAGAACAGGAGTTTTAACTTTAATCCTTACCTGAATCCTGATCCATTTCGCCACGGAGCTGAAAGACAGAAGTCTTTGAAGCATTGCTTCGCATTCCTACGGCGCCGCGCTGAACTCACCTGCTTGGCGGTACTTCAGCATTCCATCACGCTCTCTCCATCTCGCGGCCACCCTCCGACACCTAAGGAGACAAAGACAGCAAGGTGAGCAAGGGGACTCTCTAAGGCTATACAAGCTACCCCCAAGGACTTACCTGATTTACCACAGGGGGTACTCGCCTCATCTCGGGTCGGCGCAGTCAACTCTGCTTCATCGCCATACCCCGGCCCCTAAGGGGAAAACCACAATAGACTTACCTGAATCTTACCAATTGCCATTTGGAAATCTTCGAGTGGATTAATCGGCAACATGCAAGGAATCGGACAGAGTGAAGATCAGACATTTGAACTCTTATGAACAATTGGACTTTAGAGTCAATACTGGAACGCACCAATTCCTCTGCGCCAGTGAAGTAACTGGTCATCAACGCGCCCCTGCGGTCAACGCAGGATGGAGAGCTCATCCTTCCAAACCATCAGGTGAGACGAAGGAGGGGACATCAAGAGTGATCTGTGGGAAGACAACGGGAGTGGGGAAGGTGGGTTGACACTCAATTCCACGGGTGGTTAATTCCCCTTCTCCTTTGCAGAAGAATATTCCTGCGAGCCAGACAAACTAGGCAGAGCGGGCCAGTCCAGTCAGTCATCTCGGCGCTACACGTCACGCTGGTGGAAACAGCGGCCCAGTTCCGGTCGACGCCCCCGTGAGAACCAGGTGAGCGCAACACGTATAGTTCCCTGTAATAATTTACAAACTCCTGATTTACTCCCTCCTGGGTGTCAGCTACACTGCCATCTTCTCTTGTTATTGTCCTAATAGTGGGTCTGGGGATCTCATTCTTATAAAACCATGCCAAAAGCCTTCCTGTTTTATCCCCTCCCGCATGCTGTCTCTCTATATATCTTTTGTAATTAAGATTACATAGCCTTTCCCATTGCTCTGCACATGTCTGTTGCTGTTGAAGTGTCAGCTCCACGTCTATTTCAGTACCATCTCCCCCTTTCAACGCCTTCTCCAATTTCCTTTCTGCTTCCTGTAGATCAGCTAGGATTCCTCCTTGCAGGCTTTTAGATTTTGCTATTGCTGCACCCTGCATCACTACCTTAAAGGCTTCCCATAGTGTGCTCGCTGAGTCCACACTGCCCGTATTAAGTTCAAAGTAGTTTATAATCTCCTCCTTTATATCTTCCCGAAAAAAAGGGTCTTTAAGCGCTTCTGCTCGGAGCCGCCATGTTGGGATCCTCGCTCTTGGGGGGGGGGGGGGGGCAGTATTGCCAGCCAATAACCAAGGGCGAGTGGTCTGACAGGACCCTCGCCATGTACTCCACCTGCACCGTCTCCATCATTTCCGACGTGGCGAAGACATAGTCCAGTCTCGTATGCAACTGTTGCGGGGCCGAATAATGCGAGTACTGCCTTTCTTGGGCATGTTTCATTCTCTACACATCCACCATGCCAAAGTCGTTTAGCAATGTCTGCAGCGCGTTTGCCCTCGGGGCAGGTCTATCAAACTTTCGATCTGATCTATCTTCCCTAGGGTTCAATACACAGTTAAAATCTCCTCCCCAAATCACTGCACTAACCATACACTTGCCAGGATTAGTACTCGGGGATCTGAAGTATGTTGCCGTATTCTGATTGGGGGCATAGGTGTTCACAATGCATATTTCCCTATTCTCTACCAGTCCCCTCAGCACAACCATTCTCCCATCTGCCTCTGCGGTTTCCTGCAACAAGTGAAACGGGACGTGCGGCGCCACCCAAATGAGCACTCCCCTTTGCATAGGCAGAGTACGCCGAGCCCCCCACCACCCCCTTCCATTTCTTCACCAGCGTTTCCAGCTTTTCCCGTGTCAAGTGAGTTTCTTGAAGCAATGCAATATCTATCTTGTGTCTGCGCAAGCATAACATCTTATTTCTTTTTAAGTAACTGTTAAGGCCCCTTACATTCCATGTAATTATTCTAAGGTCCCCCATGGCATGTCAAAATTCCGAGTCCACCCCCATCGGCGCAGGCCAGTTCTCGTTTCCATTTATATCTCCATAGGCTCGTGTCCCCACCTTACCCTAACTACAAACACCCCAAACATCCCTCCCTTTCTTCCTCCCGCCACCCTTCCCTTCCCCAACTTCACCCCCTCCCCTCCCCCCAACATTTGCCCAGCTCCATTCCTGGATCTCAGGCACCCCTGCATCTAGTACTTTCTGGCAATGGCCTGTACTCGAAGCTCAGCAGGGTAAGGTAGCCCTAATGGCTAACCCACAACTACTATTATTGGGGGGTAGGGTGCCTGTGTTCTGCCGCTCCTGTTGTCATGATCAACCACATACTATTGTCCAATTTGTCCAAATAATCAAAATTCTATATTCTAGTGCAATGCCTCTCTATAGGATCGAGGATATCCAAAGATGGCCTCCGCGCCACCCATCCTTTCTCATCTATTAAGGTTCCTATCGGGCCTCTGCTAGGGCACCTCGCTGCGTGTCAGCCCAATCCACATAAATCAACAGAGTCACTTATCTTGTTTTCCTTGGGCCTGTGCAGCATCTTGTTCCGGGCAGCCCTGTAGATCTAGCCATGCGGCAGCCTCCTCTGGGGTGTCAAAAAAAAGCATTCTGCTCTTATGCAGCACTTTCAGTCTCGCTGGGTACAGGAGCATATATTTGATGCCGGCCGCCCGCAGCCGTCTCTTCACCGCTACTTAGCTGTATCTTTGCTTCTGGACCAGCATTGTGTAATCCGGGTAGGCTGTAATCGTGGCCGAGGCTCTATCTATCGTTCCCCCTTTCCTGAAATACTCCAAGATCTTTTAACAGTCCCTGTAATTCAGGATCTTGGCAATTATTGCGCGGGGAGGTGCTCCGGGCTTCGGTTTTCTCATGAGGGCTCTCTGTGCACGTTCCACTGTAAATCCCTGTGAGAGTTTGTCGGCTCCTATTTCCTGCAAGATCATGTTTTCCACATAGTCTGTGGGGTCCTGGCCTTCTTCTCCCTCCGGCAGACCGACCACTCAAATGTTGTTCCTCCTCGCTCTCCCTTCCGCCTCCTCCGCACGGTTCTCCAGGTAGGCCACCTGCTGTTTTAGTATGTGGACTTCCTTTGCGTTGTCAGTGCTGGTGGCCGTGTTGGTTTGAACTGCGCTTTCCAGGCTACTTGTTCTGTCTGCCAACGCCCTGACATCTTGTCGTAGCAAGTTGACATCTATCCCCACCGCGTCGATATTGGCTTCCAAAGGAGGTCCTTAAGTCTGCCATTGCAATCCCCTGGGGTCCTTCAGTTCTGTTATGGCTGCCAAGATCTGATGGTTTTCTGTTCCCACTTGCGCCCACCAGCGCCGATGCAGCTGGAGATTGCTGCGTCTTGGCCAACGCCTCCATTGTGGGTTGCTTGCTCTTGATTACTCTCCCAGTCATCCTGCGGCCCAGGGTGAGCGTCCCTCGTCACTTCGGGCTTGCCACTGCCCACCCGCCACACAATGTCACCGTGTTATTTGCGGGTCACTCCTGGTTTTCAGTTAGTATTTTGAGACACTCTCTTGTCGGGTAGTGCGCCTGTCTATCGGCGCAATTTCGCCCCTTACGCCCTCCGGCCTCCACTCTCGGGGCACCGCCCGTGTTCTGTCCACTTTCCTGGCAGTGCCTGGGTGCTCTACCCGTCTCCTCCTGCCGATTATAGGTGCTTTCCTTGCCCTTTGTAACAGTATGGTTTCTGGGCCCCTTCACAGTTCAGGGCAGGTGTCCGGCGCACTTGGGTGCTACAGTATCACAGTATCCCGCGGGGACACAGCACCCTGCTATTCCTCACCAACACTATATGTTCGAAAAAACGTTAAATCCCCTTGCTTACCATGGGCATTCGTTATTTCTTGAGCATGTAAATAAGCAGCATTTTCGTTTTCCAGCCCGACATGCTTATCACTCCCGAGCACCACTCTTCGTTTACATGAGCCTCCCAAGCTCCTCATGTGGGGATGCAACCATGCCTCTTCAGCATTTACTCCCGCCTGGCCGTGTCTTGTGGCTGGAAGCAGTGTGGTCACGTAAGGGCTGCCTAATATTGATCTCCTTCTCAATTTCAATTCCGCGTCGCCGGCCGCTGTGTGTTCGCGGCAGAGGGGCTTCCAGGGTTCCACGCGGGGCACATCAGAGGTTTCACAGTGCCCTGGGCGGCTCACTAGCTGCTACAATGTAGCTGCCGGGGACACTCTGGGCTCGCAGATGCCCGCCGTCCTCGCCGCCGCTCACAGCCCCCTCCTTCCTCAGACACCGTGTGCATGTATTTATTTCCTGAAGGCGGCAGGAACCGCGGGACGAACACATCTCGTCTTGCAGCCGGTACCTCCACACACGATCCCCATTTTCATCAGCTGACGCTCAGGTCTGCGAGCTCAGATCCTTTGTTCGCCGCCATATTGGGCTGCAGTCTGTCGGAGCTGCCGCACTCGAATAAAGTATCTTTTGTGGCAATGAAGCCACCGTTTCTGTTGCGATGCGCAGGCACTGTGGAGCACACGTTCCGCCGTCCCTGCCTTCGTTGTTGGGCGCCGTTAACAGTTTTAAGCATGTGTTTTGTCCGATCAATATCGGATCCTTAGCACCTCGGGACACGTCCTACTGCCACGCCCCCCTTCCACGAAGATTTGTTCTATCTTCCCTCCTTATAACTTTTCCTTCCATTTGACAATCTTTACGAACTCTTGGCATCTCGAATCTCGAACTGTTCGTGTGATCCTCGGCAACTGAGCATCTGCTTCATTGACACTGGCGCAGGCCTATTGACTTTAATCTGTATCTTTGAACTTGTCCTCGAGTCTCCTTGCCTTGAAAAAGTATTGCCTTTTGATTTTTATTCACTTTTCTCTAATTCTTAAGTACAAAGTGTGTTTTAACTTCGAGAGTATTTCTATCCGCGGGTATGTGTTAGTATCGCAACACCGGTCTGTTAAATCCTAATGTACTTACCTTGAATTTACTGGCACAAGTGGAATTGGTTGTGTGTGGCGTATTTTACGTGTGGTTTCCAATCTATAGAAGTGAAGTGTTTTATAACAGATGCTTTAAAAATAAATGTACTTATATTTTTTACCTGAAACCTTGAGTCAGTGTTTGCTTGAGTCACAGTAATTGTGGTCCTTTGTGTAATCTCTCCTACTGCTCACATACTCTTGAGATAAGCCTGGCTGCTCCGCTACCGCTACTGCTACCACTTTAACATAGTAGTACAGGCTTGTACCAAAGGTGAACTTGTATTACTACTTGTAGTCTTAATTGTGTGTAGTGGTCCCTAAGGGCACTGCACAAGATTCTGCCTAACAGACCCCCCACTCAAAGGCAAGCGCCCAAGCAACGACGGCTAAGGTGGGGCGACACCGACACTCAGGTTCCCCCCGGAACCAACAAGCATGGGCAAAAACCAGATGCCATCCACTAACCATCCACTAACACTGGACACGCACCGAATTCTCGAAGTAAAACACTTCAACCTCACATACAGCTTTCACCACCACGAAATAGAGGCCCAAGGGTCTCATCCTCAAAGGATTGTGTTGGCCCAGCTGGAGCCCCTGTTGGTCGAAGGCTGGCTCAGTTGACCAAGATTTGTTTTAATGGGGGGAATAGAGGGGTGGCCACCGAGGGGGGGGGACAAACCCCCCAACACAGGTCCTAGCTCACCTGGCAGCCGCCCGCACAGGCCGGCAATAAGCGGAGCATGATGGTGCCCACTAGCTGAAAACTGCCCACACCAAAATGGGGTCATCCATTAAGAACCTGACCATGATCACCTGGAATGTCCATGGACTCAACTCCCCCAGGAAACAGCTAGAGGCGGATGTAGTCTTTATACAAGAAACCCATCTCCCAGCCGCGGACGAACAGAGTCAAGTACCAAAGTTTCCCTAAAAGATACTTTGCATCCTCTGCCCAGAAGATGGGAGGGGTGGCAGTCCTGCTCAGTCAATCAGTGGCACTAACAAAGGTCAAACGAGACCCGAGGGCAGGTTCCTAATGATTAAAGGCCTACTGGTCGAGCACCCAATAACCATCATATCAATCTCCCCAAACGAAGCCCAGGAACGCTTCCTACATAGGATCCTCCCAGTCATATCGTCCTTTGCCGAAGGCAAACTACTCACCGGAGGGGACTTCAACCTCACCCCGGACCCAACGATCGACAAGACCTTGGCGCCCTCTGGAACAGACTTCACGAAGGCACTGGGGTTCGCAGAATTCCTAAGAGATGGAGACAATTGATGCATGGAGGCTGGCGAACGACAAGACTCGCGACTACACTTTCTTTTCGCATGTCCACAGGGGTCTCTCCAGGATAGAGCTTCTACTCATCTCGAGCTCTCTGTTCCCAAGCATAGTGATCATCCACATCGGCCTGAGAGTGATCTCTGCACACGGCCCAGTCATAGCGCAGCTCCAGACGGAAGGCCTACCAACACCGCGACACAGCCTGGAAGCTGCAGGACTATCTCCTCACGGACGTTGCAGACAGCCAGGAGCTGTCGGAAGCCCTCATTAACTACTTCATGGAGAACGTGGGAAAAGGGCCTACAGAGGCTATGGTGTGGGACGCCATGAAGCCAGTGATTCTAGGGATCGCCATGAACTGTTCAGCAGCACACAGGCACCAGCACCAGCTAAAATCAGAAGAACTGGAAACGGAGGTAGCACAGAAAGAGTCAAACCACAAACGACGCCAATCAACAAGGTCATGGAATGAGCTACGCAAAGCTGAAGTAGCCCTGGAAATGCACCTGGCAGACCGTACAGCCCGAGCATTGACATACAGGAAGCAGTACTATTACCTGAACATCAACAAAGCCAACCGCCTACTTGAACATAAGCTCAAGAAAATACACACAAGGAACAACATTGCAGTCCTACGGGACCAAGGCGGGACCCCACGCTGCTCTGAAGCTTAAAAGATGACCATCATGACCAAGCACCATAGGAAGGTAATGTCAGGCAACCCTACGGCCTGAGCACGATCCCAAGGCCCCCCGCCACCCACAGATGGACACCCTGGAAGACCCTATATCCTCGGAGGAGGTGTCGGACGTGATCCGCTCCATGAAAAACACGGCTCCTGGCCCAGACAGGCTGCCCGCGCCATTTTACAAGAAATGCAATCACATCCTGGCCCCCCACCTAGCTTCACTTTTCAACTCCTTCCTCGAAACTGGCTCCACCACCCCCTCCATGGAGGAATCGGTCACAGCTTTGATTCCAAAACCAGGAGCAAACCTAGAACTCTGCGCGTCATTCTGCCCAATTGCTCTACTGAATGTAGACTCCAAAATCTTCTCGTAGTTACTGGCATGCAGGCTTGCCGGGCTCCTCCCAGACCTCATTCACCCAGACAAAACTGGTTTCATTCCCGGGCGTAACACCTCGGACAACATCAGGCGCGCCTTAAACATCATTGAAACAGCCAATAGAACTGAATAAGAGCTGGTGGTGGCCTCGCTCGACGCACACAAGGCGTTCGACATGCTGGACTGGGGCTATATGAGGGAGACAGTGTCACTACGGAATTGGCCCAAAATTCTTGAAATAGACGATGGCTAACTATCAGCACCCCACCACAACTCTGAGGATCAACTGCACCAGATCCCCAAGAATCGAAATCACTAGAGGCACATGCCAAGGCTGCCCCTTGTCGCCTCTTGTCTTCGCCCTGTCGATGGAGCCGTGTGCCTACAGAATCCGGCAGAACCCGTCAATCCTGGGCCTCAAATTCAAGGACGATACCTACAAAGCGGCCCTATACGCCGACGATGTACTGCTAACACTTACGTAACCAAGCACATCCCTCACTGAGCTATGGGAGGAGCTAAGAAGTCAGCATCAGGGTTCTCAATCAACCTCACGAAGTCCACAGCACTGGGCATCAACATCCCAAGAGCAACGCTGGACTCTATAGCAGCCTGCCTCCCAATCCCATGGGCCAGATCCCACTTAAATTACCTAGCCGTCGCCTACCGAAGCTAGCAGAACGTACCTACAAACTAAACCTCCCGCCCCTGCTGAAGGACCTACATTCGGATATGGTCCGCTGGCAAGATCAGGAAATATCCTGGCTAGGAAGAATCACAGCACTCAAGATGAACTTGGTCCCTAGACTGCTCTACCACTGCCAAGCACTCCCGGTAGCAATACCCAAACAAGCCAAACGGTGACTGCAAGCAAATATGCTAAAATTTGTTTGGTGGGCCAAGAAACCTTGAGTAACCAGGAAAATCTTACTTAGGAGCCCCGGGTCCGGAGGTCTGGGAGTCCCGCAGGTCGAAAGGTGCTGCCTAGTCACCCAGCTCTCGGCGGCATTCTTGTGGCAACCTGGCATCAATAAGCCCCGCTGGCTAAAGCTGGAGGAGGACTGGAGCCAATAACCACTGGGATCCCTCCCAGACATCACATGGCCCAAAAATCCCCCTAACGCTGGGCCCCTCTCGACCACCAGGAACACGGTAAGCAGCTGGAAACAGGCGGCAAGGAGGTGGAACTGCAGGAGCACGGTGGGTCCACTCTCTCCGATCTGGGAGAACCCGGACTTCACCCCAGGCCAAGGGCAAAGTGTTTTTTCGAAGTGGGAGGCGGGCGGCCTGCAAGCGCGTAGCAGACTTCTACGAAGGAGACGCTCTACTCACCTTAGAGGATTGCAAGCGAAAATTCCAGGTACCAGAAACCGAGCGGTTTCACTACACGGTTTCACTACACCCAGCTCCGACGTTGGTTGTCTCATGACTCAATGAGAATACATGGGCGCAGAGAACTGTCAGCACTGGAGCTCATGCTAATGACAACCCCACCCAGGGGGAAGATCTCTACCCTGTACAGGCTGCTGGACAGGGCAGACCCCGACTCTAAGGAGCCCTACATGACACGGTGGGAGAGAGACCTAGGCCGAGAACTAGACGGGACCAGCTGGTAGCGCATCTGGAGAAGAACCCACAAGACCTCTAAATGCGTAACGAACAAAGAGGGAGCCATTAAGGTCTGTTACAGGTGGTACACGACTCCAGAAATCCTTCACAAATGCAACCCTGCTATCCCGCCACACTGTTGGAGGGGCTACACGGACACAGGAACGTTGTTCCACCTCATCTGGGAATGCCCGAAGGCAGAGAAGTTCTGAAGGGAGGTCCTGGAGCAAATCCGACAGATCACAGGCCTATCAATCCTGGGATTGTCCTACTGGGAGACACGGGAGAAGGACCGTTCCCGATGAACGGCAACCTGGTGGACCTCTGCCCACACCTACTGACCGCAGCCAAGATTTCAATCGCCAAGTTATGGAAACTTCAGGAAGGCCCAGCAATCCCTGTGTGGTGGGTCAAATGCTGGGACATTGCCGTCGCAGCAGAGAAAATTACCGCCATCCGCCTGGGCAACCAATACAAGTTCCACAGCACCTGGGGCCCATTCCTGGACTTTGTGGAAAGATTCCCGGGCGTGTCCAGACAACCTCCAGCGCTCCGCTGGCTAAAATGGACTAACATCCTAACGGTCCCCTGGACCGGCGCACATGGCTGCCTACCCTATCGCAACCACAGCACCCAAACCCTGTAACTTTGATCTGAGACTGACGCATCCCCTCCCCCGGACCACCCAGGAACTCACCACCATTCTTTTCTCCCCTTTTGTTTTGTCTTTTTGTTCTTTTTACCTCAGTTGAGGCATGTTTTCTTTTTCTTGTTTACTATGTTTCACTCAAAAGCATGTCACCAAGAATAATGAAGCCTCTGTTTATAAATGCCAATAAAATGTTACATTGAAAAAAAAAAATCAAGGTGATGTTAGTAACCTATAGGTGACTTACAATCCATTTTCATATATCGAAAAAAATCCCCAAACTGTTGTGTCGACAGTTTGTTTCCAGCCATATTATTGAACACACAATGGCCTTTCTTGGTTATTCGAAAAATGATTAGACACCCATGTAAGGCTTTCTTCAGGACACTGGACCCCTGAATCGAGGTGTGTGATGTTGTCTCTAGAGTCTCATTTCATGCTGTAAATACGTACCTACAATAAACAGAAAAAAACAAAGCTTAGTCAACCTAACGTACATTTTCAGCCCGACCAGCCATAACTGGTCCTGTCTCTTTTTACCTCTACTCAATGGGTTCAGAAGTTCTACCAACATTTTTATTTTTTCCGTGCACATCATTCTCTTTTATTTCCATGAGTAACAAACCTATGTAAATACGGTTCTTATACTCTGGGATCTGTCCAATTTAATTCCCAATAAGTTTCTGAACAATGTTCAGGTGCCACCAAAGTTAAAACAGCACTACAATTTTCCATTCGCTTCTGTGTACCCTTGAAGTCCGGGCTACCCGGTTCCTACAAAAAGGGGCGGGGGGGTACGTTGTTGGCAAAGTTGTGGTATCTAAAACTGTGACATGGGTAAACAAATACTCATATATACATGCTTCAGAGATGTTCAGAGGGAACATCACATCACAGAAGGGAGAGGCAAAGACTCATCTCTGTGAACCTAAATGGGGGTCAAAAGACCAGGTCACTTATAATGTACTTGGTTACTCTTATTCAAACATATTTTCAATTTTACTTGACATGGCATACCAGATGGTTGATCCAAAACGACCAGCACCAGTGTTTATTCTGTCTTCTTTAGAGCCCCGAGCTATTTCTCAAGTTGTTCGTGTGCCCCCGGATCACGGAAAATGTATACTGCGCACAGGAAGACCGTGAGAAAAGGGGGAGACCCTATTGGATAGGGGGCTTACCAGATAGTGGTGACAAGCACATTCAGGGTAGACAGGGTGTTGCACTTACTTTTACAAAAAAGCTTTCCTTTCCACAACTACTGGCGAAAATGCGGCCACGTCTGTAAAGAATCCACCCCTCACTGCCGTAGTTGTCATGTGAATTGACTTGTAGTGAACGTTATTAGGGCCCCGGTCTGTTTCTCGAGGTCTACGTAATCAGTGTTCGCCTCGATCAGAGATACTGCACGCAGGGAGAGAATGAAAGCGGGAAAGCTTGTTTATGAAGGCGGCTCAGAGGATTGTGATAGCAATCACAATCAGGCTATGCATTTCACTTACTTTTACGAACAGGTTTCCTTTCCACAACTGCTGATGAAACTGCAGTCGCGTCTCTGGTGACTCGATCAATGATTCACTCGCCGTCATGTCATATAGCTATAAGTGGGCGCTGTGACGTTACGGCGGCGTACGTAACGTGGTGGAATAGTCTGCCATCTTTGGGCGGACTACAGATGCAGAGGGGCTCAGTCAGTTTAAACTCTGCTTGGGTTCCGGCCTTGTCTCCAACCTGTAGTGCAACATCCAAGGGTAGCTTGTTGTGGAACCCCCTTTCTTTTTCAGCAGGCTCGGTCAGTCCTACTTCCTGGGAGTCTGGAGGATCTTCCTGGAGCTCTTGGCCAGCCTAAAAGCAACACACACAATCTGGTGTTACTCTCCCTGGTTATTCGGTTCCAGCAGCAACTGCAGTGGAATTTAAACCAGCACTGAGCTGATGTTGAGGGGGCTTACTTTGGAGTTGATTGGTCCCACCGACTCAAAGGGAGAAGTTGTCCTTGCAGGGGCTTCTCTGGCGATATGAATTTGGAGTTTCAGCACAGCAGCAGGGCTTCACCGGGCAAACCAACGGTCCAGGAGTTGCAGCAGGCCTCCTCTTCATTTCTTTTCTTCAGGTTCCTTCGTCCAGTGGTCCACTCTGCCTTCCAAGTCAAAAAGCCTTGCCTTTTATTCAGGTTTCTCCCATTCATTCCAGCCTAGCTGTCAGTCTCCCAGCAGGGCTGGGCTACAAGAAATAACACAACAGATCACCACCATGAACCTGGACACGTGGCAGGATGGTGGCCTATTACACCAAGCTTTGAGTGAGTTCTATATGACCCCAAAAGTTAGAGGAGCAAATCAAAATTGTTAGAATCGCGGCCTACATGTATCTCCTCATAGGAGTGATGCGGGAAAAGCATGAGAAAAACATAACTCTGTTGCAGAATCAATCTGAACTATTAAATAAAATCCAGATTGATTTAAATTTAGCAGAACAAACATTACAAAAGAGCCAAGAGTTGGAGGTAGAATCTGCAAACTACATCATAAAATAAGAGGACTTGGCTCTCCAACAGCAGAAAAATGTAAACATAGAGGCCCAACTAGAAGCAGTAACAATAGTGTCATGAAAAGGTTGACTCCGTCAACGGAAGCTGACTCAACAATTAACCTATAACAGGGTCTGCTCAGGACAAATAACCATGCTACAAGATCAGATAGAGAAATGGAAAGAGGAAAATAATAAATTAATTGTGAAAGACCACCACTCTCGAGCAGAATTTGATCAAGAGCGCCAGAAATTCAATACTGTCAAGAAACAGGGATGACCTGGCTGAACAGAGAGGCACCCTAAGTCAGGAGAAAGACACCCTAGGCCAGGAAATAAGCAAGTTAAAAACAGAGTTACAGGGAAGGGAGTTAGCCCTCCAGAAACTAAATGAACTAAAAACAGAGTATGGGAATCCACTGGAGCACGCCAGACGGGTAAAAGGTGCTCTGGAAGAGAACACCCAAACCAAAGATGCACAAACTCAGGAGGTGAGTCTCCTGAAACAGAAATTCTCATCATTCTCAAACCATACAGGAAGTGCAGAGAGACGATGAGGCCCTCTGTGAAAAGAATGATGGGCTCCACAAGCAAGTGGCAGCGCAAGGGTGTGTCATAGAGGCCAGTAAAGCCTTGATAGCTGAGCGAAAGGCTCAGATCTTTGCTTATCATAAAGAAGTAGGGGCTGAGAAGGAGAAACTAACGGTTGGAGAAAGAGGGTACTAGATTTAGTCCGAACTGGAGGGACCCTGAACAGGTAGAGGGGGGACAGGGCAACCCCTGATCATAGCATAAGTACCTCTGTACTAAGGGACTCAAACCCATTTAACACTTTGGGCACTGCTGAGTTCATTGCTACTGGTTCACATGAGCCGGAATCCATGAGGCCATCAGAATTTAATAGACCAAGCATGATGGAACTGACAGGTCAGCGCCCCCCAGAAATTGATGGACGGGCGTCCTTGTATAGATGCCCAAACCTTAAGGCTGATGTCTCTGACAAGGAAGTCTCCTATGAGGGGAGAGTCAGGAAATTAGATCCACAGACATACTACTTTCCAAGGGACCAGTTGGTTCAATTTGATGAAAAGCCAAATGAAATGAGGCCCGAAAAAGAGCATCCTGAAGACCTCTACCCAATTAGGGCAGTGGGAGGATACTCTGCCGACCCTGGAAGCAGGGAAGAGTCAGACTACTCTCCTGAGCACCACAGGAATAGAGAAACTAGGCCCCTCCATTCTGCTAGCCCCTCTCAAGCTCACACAATCAGGGAGTGCCTAGATGATCATGAGTGGACCTCAAGTAGTAGCGCCTCCGAGTCTGAGGACGAGTGGACTAGGGTGACTAAGCCAAAGAAGGCAAACTCAAGAGAATTATGACAAAAGACCCCATTAGGCAGATTAATGCCATTAGGAGTTTCATAACCCCATAACATAAAAACACAACATATTCTGTTTGGGAACACTTGGAACTCTGAGTAGATGATGTGTCACCCAAACATGTTGGTATGCTCACATCATCCATTCCATTTCTTTACCCCTCTTTAGCAGCTCTGGGCACCATTACCACCACACCCTTGACACTGACCAATCGGCATCCTAGCCTGGCAGTGAGGCGGCGTCCGCCCGCCTGCCTAGACATCGACTACCTACCCGAGCCACAAATCTTTTCATGCGTACTCAACAGTATGCTCCCCCATGGCTGAGTGTGTTTTTTACTTGGCCTTTGGTACCTAGCGCCATTTGTGGTCAGGCACCCTCACGGGCACCCCGGCCTCCAGCTCACTCTGTGCGCAGTCAGGGATCACGGCCGTTGACAGCTTGCTCTGCAGCGCTCATCCTTCCTTCAACCCTAGGTGAGTACACGTGCATGCAACCACTGCAGCTATGTGATCTCTTGCACCCATTTCTTGGCTGCATGTCTCACTCAAGAACGGGAGCCTAGTCTCCATTTTAGACCTTCCTCACCCCAGCATGACATCCTGCACTGGCAATCCCGCTAATCCGCCGCCTGGGTTTTTAAGGTTGCGATTCTCCAGCATGGGGTCTGGCATGGATTCACATGCTCATGAATATACCCCGTCGTCAGGCCGGGAATCCTCGGTAAAGAAAAAATCTGTATCAGTTTCGTTTCTGATCTGTCTTTCTTAGTAGTAACCAATCACTGATCTCTGGGTCATACTGCCCCCAGCCAATGACTGCCCTCTACCTAAGCCCCTCCCCTGGCAGCCACCCTCAGATTTTTAACGCACGTTCAAGTGTTGGGAGTCCTCGTGTTTTAGCTCTCGAGCCTTTACTGCATTTTCGCGCTTTTTCAGGAGATTTTTCTCATTTTTTCAGTTAATCGAGCCTCAAGCTCCACCGTTTCTACTTCCGATAACTGGGACCCGTTTCGGAATTTTTCTACGCCCCTCAAGGGTGAAGTTTTCGTCGAGTTACGCTTCTTGGAGGATTCCAGAAGATCTGTGGCCTACTTCAATGGACATGGCCCAGGACAAGGGAAGCTCGACGCCCGGATCCAAGCTGTTCAGGAGCTGCCCAGGATGCGGATTGCAAAATGTTTTCAAGGAGGACGAGCATTCAAGATGTCTCTACTGCCTTCATGAGGACAAGACACACGTGGAGAAGGACTGTGCGTTCTGGAAGAGCCTGTCGGAACGGACCACGCAAGATCGTCGTTCCCGCCTCGCCGCCTGGCTGGAGAAGGGCACAGAAGGTGAGAAGGCGAAGAAAGTCTGAGCGGTCTTCTAAGTCCTGTGAGGGTGCCCCGAAAGGTCAGGCTCCTCGGCTGCCAGGCAGGGCGCGACTTCCCCGGCACGATCAACCGCGAGCCAGCGCTCTGGTTCGGGGAAGAGTAAGTCCGAGAACCCGGGTAAGCTTCTGGAGAGGCCCCGGTTGAACTCTAAGGGAGCCGAGGGGGAGCGAGGCGATGACCCTTTCCCCCTGCCCCCCCAAAGCGTAGGCCCAGGACGCACCTAAGGTGGTGAGGGCCTTGATCCACCAGGCAAAGGCCTCTATCGAGGTTGTCGCAGTGGCCCTGGCAAAGCCGGCAGAGGCTACGCCAGTGGAGGCGGCCTCGGGGCCCAGAGTTTCCCTGCTGCCACGGAGGAAATCCTCTTTCCAGACCATCGTTAAGACCCCCGTGAAGACCCCGGCAGAAAAAGAGGGGGGGGTGGTGGCCATTACGGACTTGGATTCAGCCTCCGAGGAGGATCCGGTGGAAACCGTGAAAGGCCTCAACGAGAGGTTCATAGGCCTCAACGGGAGGTTCGAGAAGGTTCGATCCCAGGGTACGGTTCCCGCTGATGTGATCGACGAGGGCCCAGTGGAGCAGGCATCCCGTCCGTCGCAGCGATTACCCGAGCCCCAGGATAGCTTGGCGGCCATTTTGTTGGCGATCCAATCCTTATGTACTGAGATAAGGACAAGGTTACCACGGACCCCGACGGAGGATCCAGAGCCAGGCCCGTCGGGAAGCCCTCCGAACAAGTGGAGGAGAGTCCACCCCGCTCTGCCCGTCGTGCCCGCGAGGCCTGTGGACTCCTCATCCCACTCGCTGGACCCTAGAGAGGATACGGCGACGGATACAGCGATGGGGATGGACGACGGTGGCGATGACACAACGGACATCACTTCATCACCCCTCCCCCCCTCAGGCTTCTCCACCAGACGAAATTGGCTCTTTTCACGCCATGATAACCAGGGCATCCGAGCTCTTCCAGCTCTGCCCTGAGGAACCGAAAAAGGAAGGCTTTCTTTACCAACGACGAGAGGCCAAGAGAAAGACGGTCCTCGCAGTGCCGTTGCTCAACGACATCTGGGACGAGGGGCTGGCTATCCTCAAGAAACCTTCCACGACACCCGCCAAGAGGGACAGGTACAAGAAGTATCGGGTCCCCGATGCCGCCCCATTGTGCCTCAGGTCCCAGCCCACGCCGGACTCTGTCGTCTCGGCAGCGGCCAAGAAGAAAGCAGCGGGTGCGGCGGCTTCAACTTCCACTTGCCCGCCGGACAGCGAGGGCAAGAAGTTGGAGTCCATGGGACGACGAGTCATCTCGTCGGCGGCGACGACGATTAAGGCGGCCAATGCCTTAGCAATTGTGGCCCGTTACGACAGGGAGCTCCTCTGCTAGACTTCCTACCGGACGACAAGAGGGCAGAGGCACATTGCCATTACTGGATTTCGCCAACTGGGTAACGGGGTTTGCCTCCGACGACAAGGATGGCTCAAGGCGACAGACTTTCGCCAGGACGTCCAGACCAGAGTTTTGGACATGCCGTTGGACAGCAACAACCGGTTTGGAAAGACGGTGGATGAGTCCCTCCAGGCCATCAAGACAGACACGGAAACAGCCCGAGCCCTAGGAGTCCTTCAGCAACGGCAGCCCTTTCGGAGCTCTGGAGGCAGACAGGGAGCCTCCAAGGGATCCTGCGGCGGCTCTTCCACTTACCGCCAGGCGGCCCGCTCCTCGTCCCAGGAGGCCTACAGAGGCCGCGGCAAGCAAGGAGGGTCTCGCCGCCGTCGGCAAGGAGGGCAAGGCCTCTTCCAAGCAGGACTAAACCGGCCGTTGCGTCGGGCCCCCACCGAAGCACCCCGGTGGGAGGCCGGCTGACTCAGTTTGTCAGCGTGTGGGAGTCCATCTCCACCGATCGTTGGGTGCTGGACACCCTGGCCCGCGGACACGCGCTGGAATTTCAAAAGAAGTGTCCTCTCATTCCTCCCGTGGCCAGGAAGGAGAATCGCGTCCCTCAACTGCTGTTGGAGGTAAGGGCGATGCTCAGGAAGGGGGCCATAGAGCTCGTCCCCAAGAGGCTCCGGGGCTCCGGAGTATACTCAAGATACTGCCTTGTCCGAAAGAACACAGGCAGTTGGCGCCCCATCCTGGACCTGCGTCGGTTGAACAAGTACATCAAGGCACAGAAATTCAGGATGGTCACCCTCCAGCATGTGCTGAGACAGCTGGAGAAGGGCGACTTCCTATCATCACTGGACCTGGAGGGTGCTTACTTCAACATCCCCATTCTAAAATGTCACAGAAAGTTCCTCAGATTCGTAGTCCAGGGGCATCACTACGAATTTAGAGCCCTGCCGTTGGGATTAAAGTCTGCACCCAGAGTGTTCAAAGTGCCTTGCACCGGTGGTGGCGCGGCTGCGCCTGCAAGGAATCCACATCTACCCCTACTTGGACGACTGGCTAATCCGTGCAAGGTTGAGAGAACTCGCCGTCGAACACACAGCGAGGACCGTCTGCCTGCTCACGGAGCTGGGATTCGCCATCAACTACCCCAAATCCCATCTGGTCCCGTCGCAGGTGGCACTGTTTCTGGGAGCAAAGCTCGATACAGTGAAGCGATTGGCATCTCCGTCGGAAGAAAGGACGAAGGCCATTTTGGGCAAGGTGCAGCGCCTGTTAGCCACGGTGGTGGCCAGAGTGAGGTCCATCAAGTCCCTCCTCGGGATGATGTCCTCGTGCATCTACCTTATGCCCCTTTGCAGACTTCGAATGCGTCCGCTACAAGAGTTCCTAGACACCCGCTGGATTCAAGTGGCGGGCTGCTTCGAAGACAGGATCCCGCTCGATGAGGAGTTCCGTCGTGCGATTCTATGGTGGGGTGCCCGTGCGCACCTCTTGGCAGGCATGGACTTTCAGGCCCCAGCGTATCAGGAGACAGTAATGACGGACGCCTCCCTGGAGGGATGGGGGGGCCCCACACCGGAGATCTCCACGTAAGAGGCCTCTGGCTCCCGGAGGAGAGGTCTCTTCACATCAACATCCTGGAGCTACGAGCCGTGTCCTGGGCGCTCAAATCGTTCCTTCCGTCCCTCAAGGACAAAGTGGTGAGGATCTTCACCGACAACTCCACCACGATGTCTACATCCGGAAGCAGGGAGGCACCAGATCCCCAGCCCTATCCAAGGAGGCCCAGGATCTGTGGCACTGGGCCGTCGCCCAGGGGATGTTTCTGGTTCCCTTCCACCTGGCAGGAAATAAAAAACACCATCGCCGACTCACTCAGCAGGGAGCTGCGCTCGTGCCACGAGTGGGAACTATGCCAGGACCAGGTGGATCGGCTCTTTCAACGATGGGGCAAACCCCAGATCGACCTGTTCGCGACGGCGACAAACTCCAAGTGGCAGAGGTTCGCCAGCAGGTTCGCCCAGCCGAGGAGCATGGGCGATGCTTGCTCGTTCCCTTGGGACGGCCTGTTCCTGTACGCGTTCCCTCCGTTGGCGTTGCTGCTCCGTCTCATCAACCAGCTCAAAAGGTCCAGGTGCAGGATGATCCTCGTCGCACCGGCGTGGCCAAGACGGATCTGGTTCCCTGACCTTCTGGACTTGTTAGCGTCCCCACCTATCAAGCTGGCGACGGACACGGATCTTCTCTCCAGAGAAGGAGGCGCCATTCTCCATCACGACCCGGTGTTGCTGAACTTGCAGGCTTGGCTCCTGCAGCACTAGAGTTTGGAGGATACGATATCCCGGCTGACTGCAGAGAGGTTCTTCCAAAAGCCAGGGCGCCCTCAACTCTCAAATGTTATGGACATAGGTGGAAGAGGTTCTCTGTCTGGTGCTGTGCACAGAAGATTAACCCTCTGTGGATTACGGCCCCTCAAGTATTGCCGTACCTACTGTCGCTGGCCAAAGCTGGACTGGCTCACACGCCTCCATCAAAATACATCTGGCTGCCATTTCCCGATACACCAGAACTACAGGATGGGCGTCCTTGTGCTCTCATTGCCTGGTGAAGGAATTTATGAAGGGACTATTCCAATCATTCCTGCCGGTGAAGGCCCCTTCCCCGGCGTGGGAGCTCAACGTGGTGCTGACCAGGCTCATGGGGGCCCCATTCGAGCCTATGCACTCGGCGCCATTGAAGTTCCTGTCGTGGAAGACAGCATTTCTTGTGGCCATCACCTCTGCACGAGTGGGAGAGATCCAGGCCCTATCTTGCAAGCCTCCATACTTGACTTTTCACGACACGAGGGTGGTGCTGAGGACGCACACCTCCTTTATGCCCAAGGTGCCGTCGGACTTCCACCTCAACGAGCCCTTGGTGTTGCCAGTTTTCTTCCTGTCACCTTCGTCTCTGGCCGAGAGGACTTTGCACTCGCTGGATGTGGCTAGAGCGCTGAAGTTCTACGTGGACTGCACGAAGAGTTTTCGGAAGACGTCACAGCTGTTTGTGAACTTTGGACCTGTGAATCAAGGGAAGGCTCTCGAAGGCTTCCATTTCCAGATGGCTCTCCGGCTGCATCATGCACTGTCACTGGTTGGCAAACCGACCGCTGCCCGGCCGTCCGAGAGCCCATTCGACCAGAGCGATCGCTGCTACCACGGCGTTCCTGTCTGGTGTGCCCCTGCTGGACATCTGCAGGGCTGCTACGTGGAGGTCGACGCACACCTTCACAAGATTCCACTGCGTCGATCGGGACTCCAGGGAGGAGTCTAGGGTCGGCCAAGCAGTGCTGTGCAACCTGTTCGCTTAAAGTGAGCCTGGTGAGGAGGTAAGAGATACTTAATGTTGAGTTGTTGTATTGCTTAATGTTGAACCTGTTGCCATCTCCCGTGGTTGTGCATGTGTAAACTGCTATGTATTCTTATATTCATGAGCATGTGAATCCATGCCAGACCCCATGCTGGAGAAGGAACAAGTTACTTACCTGTAACTGTTGTTCTCCAGCATGGGTCTGGCATGGATTTACATGCGAACCCTCCCTCCTTCCACTCTGCGGCTCTTCACTTGGTCATACTGCCATTTTGTGCTACCAAATCTGAGGATGGCTGCCAGGGGAGGGGCTTAGGTAGAGGGCAGTCATTGGCTGGGGGAAGTATGACCCAGAGATCAGTGATTGATTACTACTAAGAAAGACAGATCAGAAACGAAACTGATACTGATTTTTTTTTCTTTACCGAGGATTCCCGGCCTGACGAAGGGGAATATTCATGAGCATGTGAATACATATATACATGGGTATACACACATTTCGTCGAATGATTTTACATCGTGGGACTTTTCATCGCCAACCCTTTCATCGCCAAAAACAGTTGTTTTTTTTTAACTTTTTTATGGGGGGGGGGGTTGTTTGGTGCGGTTTAGGGGATGATTATTTAAGTAAATGTGGGGTTTGGAGGGGCAAAGCCCCCCCCCAATAAATAAAAAAAAAAGGAGTTTTTGGCGATAAAGTCCCACGATGTAAAAAAATCATTCGGTGAAATAACGTAGAACCGGTGTAACCCCCATAGGTGTGTGGTCACCCTTCGTTCACCAGCCAGGTATCCCATGACTTTGTTCATTTTTGCTCTTTAATATGTGACTACCCACCTGGGTAGAGCAAGGCATCAACAAGGTGCCCTTTTTGATAAACATTTCAGAGTATGTAAAATGGACATTCACCCCAAGTACTCCAGCTTCTTTGCTGGACTGAAGGTCCAGAACCATTCATAATGGTCCACCTACAGGGTGGCCATCTTGAAACGCTTTTCTGCCCACAGAAACCCCCAAGAGGCTCGAAAATCGGCCTACAATCTGCAGTGCGGGTAAGATCAGGCCCCACGAGAATTTGTGCAGGAGCTCAAACACACCTTTGCACAATCCACTAGGAGGGTGTGCACGGATAGCAGGGCGTTTGTAACCACCTTCTTTCATGACTCCCCAAGTATATCATGACCCACCTGGTGAGGGATTTCCATGACAAAAGATCTCTGGACTGGGTCATAGAGCAGGCGACCTGCATTTGAGGTCCAAAAACGTGCAGAAAAGAAAATTGTGGCCAAGAACCCCACACCAGCCAACACCCCTGCTCCTGCTAAGGTGGCAGAGGTGAAGGTTGCCCCCATTTTAGACCTAGAGATGGGGGAACCTAAAAATGTACCTGCACAAAATCGGCAAAATCAGAGACCCAGAAGGCCTTCAGGCCAGTCACAAATGGGTGCAGTCAGGGAGGTAATCCACTAATGGGACCCCTAACTCCCCTGATACAAGGGCACCCAACCAATCTTGCGGTATGTATGGACTACCCCAGCTCCAAGGGGGGGATCCAATTGGGTAAGTACCGCCCTAACTTCCCCCAGGAGGGCAGTAATTCCCCAAATGCTGGTTTAAGTTTCCACCTGCAGGACAACACTCCTTTCATTCCCCGATTTCAGGAACCCAGACAACCCAATCCGGGAGAGGGGAGGCCAAGGGTGGAGGGTTACCAAAATTCACAATATCCAGGGTACTACGGTAGAAGGGATAGTTAACCTTCCCGTGATCCACCTAGAGTTGACCAGAGACCACCGTACATGCCGGAACGGGTGTCTCAACTGGAGAGCCAGGTCCAGAACCTTACCCAGGATCTGGGTCGCATGTTGAGGGCTCAACAGAACCCTCAGATAAACATGGCGGCGGCTCAGAACCCCACAAACCAAGGGTCTGGTACCCCAGAACAATGACGGTGAGAGAACCCTGACAATTCACTGGTTGCAGAGGAGGAGGCACGAGGCTAAGGGGGGTGTAAAGCTCTAGACAAAGTTTTCTTCCTCACTCGTGAAAGGCCCCTGGACCGGAACCAAAATCTCCTGCCCCCGAAAATCTGCAACCCATGGACCAGAGGGAGGGTAGGAGAAATAAATAAAATAAAGAACTCAAAAGGCCCATTTTATGGAGGAAGTTGGTGTCCTCCATTTTGAAGGGGAAGAATCCTTCGAGGATTCTGAGAAAAAATATCTTCTCCTTTAGGGATGGGGGAACTCCTCCCAAAAAAAAATGGGTCCCAAGAGATCTAAATGAAGACTGGGTGGGTGTGGGGACTGATTCAGTATCGCCCATCCTTGAACCCCAGAATGAGCATCCAGGGAATCGAGCATTAAGAGAGGATTCCCAAATCAATTCTGGTGACTGCCTCCCCTGTGACTGTCTTTTTTTATATAATGGTTTTGTAGCTAACCCCCCTAAAAGGGGGGTTAGGGGGCAGCCCAAAATCAGAAAAGGAGAGCCCAAAACTCCCCAAAGGTCTGAATGTCAATTTTTTTTCAGATCCCCAAACTCCCACACAGAATTATGCCCAAACTACCCCTGTGTCAGAGTCAAAAATAAGGAAATTGACCACCCAGCTGGCCCAAAATGCACATTACCTTTGCACATTGGAGGAGAAAGAGGGTAGATTTTATGCCCCGGTCCAGGTGCAAGGGCAATGTACATTTTTCGGCGCTGATGGACACTGGATCCCAAGCCACTCTTCTGTCAAAAAGGGCCTTTGATCAGCTAAATTCAGGAAGTGGGGAGAGTTACCAGATCCCTCTCACCCCTCTTCCTGGACAACTCCAGAACTTCGACGGGATTGAAATTCCTGTCGAGGGGCTGCGGATTTGGAAATAAAAATTGGTCGACACAGAGTGAAACACCCGGTCATAGTTGTGACTCCAGAGGGCACACCCTGTCTACTGGGGAATTACATCCTGCGCAGGTTGCACCCCCCCCCTTAATAGACTGTGTGAATAAGGTGTGTGAATAAGGTCCTCTAGACTAACAGGCCAAAAAAGGTTGTGTTCAACTGCCTTGCCAATTTCTTAGGCATCTACCACCTTCGATGCCCCCTACAAGCAGGTTTCCGCTCCAGTCACTCCACGGAAACTGCTCTCATGAATGTGTCCAACTTCATTGCCTCTGCTAAGCATTCCAACATATCCTCTATCCAAATTACCCCTTGACCTCTCTGCTGCCTTTGACATTGTCTGTGATCGATCCCTTGCCTGGATTGAATCCTACCTTGCAACTTGCCAATTCTGTCTCCTGGACCAACAACACCGCCTAACTCACTCCCCTAACTGTTGGTGTTCTGTCTTGGGGCTACTCATGTTTGCACTCTACACCTCTGCACTTGGGGCACTAATCTCCTCCTCGAGTTTCTCGTACCAACTCTTCATGGACGACACCCAAATCTTCTGTTTTCCTGAACTCTCCTCTGATCTCTCTTTCAAAATTTCAAACTGTCACTCTGCCCTTAAATATTGGATGGCTTTGCGCTTTGTTTATTCATAACTTTTTCTGTAATGCCCAAACCTAGAGGTATTGCTGCGTTTTTACAGAAAAAATATATATAATTGGTGAGTGCAACAAGTACTTAAAGAAGCAGTCCAATAGCAACGTGGTAGCAGTAGTAGCAAAGTAAAAGTGTAATTTGTATTTATTGAAAAGCCAGGTTTTGACCATCTTCTTGACGGTAACATAAGAGTGCTTGTCTCTGAGTGGGGTTAGTATTCCAGAATGTAGGGGCAGTGACAGCGAAGCTGAAGCCACCAGCTCTGGACTTTTTGAAGTGTGGTGTGGTGAGTGAAAAACTGCTTGCGGAGCAGAGAGAAAATACAAATAGTGTTTCTCGGACAGTCTTGTTAAAGTAGAGGGGGGGCATCATTGTTACAGCGATGTGCCATGGTCAATGTTTTTGAAGTCAATATGGGCTTTAATGTGTAGCTAGTGAACTTCACGTCTGGCAGCAGAAATGTGGTCAAAAAGGCACAGGCTCAGTGCGGCATGGAGGGCTTTATTTTGGTGGGGTTGAAGCTTCACCATATTGGTTGCTGAGGTGCCCACGGGGGGAGCACATTACAATAGTCAAGTTTGCTGATGATAACTTTAGCGAGTGTGAGGCAGTTAGTGAGAGTCAGGAATTGTCTGCTCAAGGAGATGGGTTTTGCTGTGTAGACTGTAGAAGATGAGAGGGTGTTTATGTGCTTGGTCATGGTCAGTTCGGCATCCAGATAGGCCCCACCCCCCCCCCCAAGGTTTTAACTTGTTTGAGCACTTGGATGATAGAGCCATCAATGGTAAAAGAGGAGTAGGCAGCATCTAATGAATTGAGACGATATGGGGATCCCACTATGAGTAGCTCTTTTTTAACATCATTCTTGTGGTTGCCCATCCAGTTCTGCATAGTGTCATATGTCTTGTTGACGGTGATGGATTCCTCTATGTGGCAGCCGGTGAGTGGGATGAGAAATTGAGTATCATCTGCAATGTTGATGTATGGGATATTGAGCAAATCAAGGATGTCAAATAGTGGCTCGGTGTAGGTTATTGTATGGTGTGGGCGACAGACAGGAACTTTGAGGGACACCCAGTGGGGACTCAGATCGGGTCGGCTGCAGAATTAGCTGCAGAATTACCAATGAAGATTCTAGAGGTACGTTGACCAAGAAACAAACAATATGATCCAGGAAATAGCCTCTGCAGACAATAGAAAGTGAGAGCCAAGGTTTTGGAAGATGGTATCATGGTTGACTAATCAAGGAGGAGGAGGATAGCAACTCTACCAAAACAGAGGTGCCCTTCTTCCCTGCCAAAAGCTCTCATATCTCTTCCTCTGCCTATTTTAAGACAGGCATGGTATCGCGAGATAACGGACAACAGATTGAGAATTCAGCAGTCAAATCTTTATTAAGTAACAAGATGGGTGTAATGCCTAACTTGCCCTATAGCTATGTTGGGGATTTCCCTGCCTAAAGAAACTAAGGAAAGTCTGTGTCCATAAATCCAGATCAGAAGTCTGTGTCAAAACCTATGCTTGCCATCACGTCTAAAACAAACATGTAGTGTAAGGTTATTGTAACTCAATAGTGTTCAACACAAAATTTGGAGCAGCCTATAGCTCTCTTCCCCAAGTTCAGGATGCAGTTCCAACAGTTGGGGGTTTCAAATGTTTGGTCAGGTCTTGGGTTTCTCGTCCCCAAGTTTCAAACACCCTTAGTTTTAGTATACAAAGTTCAAAAGGAGCTCAGTGTTCGCTTCCCCAAGTTGCAAGCACTGGTTCACAAAACACTGTTCCAGAGGAGCTCAGGGATCCCTCCCCCAAGCTTCAAACTCTGGCTCACAAGAGTTCAACAAACCTTCTTAAGCAACTTCCATATACTTGGTTGGGGCTCTCTGGTCTGGGTGCAGTTGTAAGGCTGCACGGTCCACCCTTTACAGGTCCCGCAAACAGGTTCCCTTGGTTTTATACCTTTGGCTTGAGGTCTTGTCCAAGCTTTCTCCTTGGTACTACTTGGTTCACTGTATTTTCACTCGCCAACATTTATATTCATTCTGGCTCTTCCTTCACTGGGGTTTGCAGATTTTAGGTTCTCTTTTTGTTCCCCCTTCTGCTGTTCACTCAACAGCTTTTTAAGTACCTTCTACTTTATTCTTAGTGTTTTTGATAAATTTCATTCTTCCTCAGATATCCAGAGACTTTCAAAACTGTGCAAATCTCCTGCACCTGACCACTCTGATGCCCAGTTTCAAAGTATTCTATTGTCAACATATCAGTATTTCTCAGTTGCTCAGAAGGCTTTAAAAAAACTTGCCAATTTTCTATACGCGATCATTCTGCTACATGGTTTCAACGTACTGCATTAACATAGCATTCGATTGCCCTTACTCTTCATTTCGGAAGTGTTTACAAATATACCGTCAGCACGCGCCCACTCTTTCACAATGTATATTCCTTTCTTTCACAATGTATCTTCCTTTCTTTCACTCACATACTGGGTTTCCTCACACACAGTCACTGGTCGCATTACTGGATGCTGCAGCTCCTCCTCCGTCAGGTCTACTCGCAGAATGATGTCGGGGTCTCACCACCTGCCCTTCGGGCACTCCTGGGCCGGCTCCTCCGCCCAGGGCAACGAGCACTGCAGAACCAAATGGGAAGGGCTGACACTTCACACAGCTTCCTTCCTCCGTCCTCATTGGCTCTGTGGAGACACTGCTCCCTCGCCACGCTTCTGCAGAGAGCGCCATGCTCTGCAAATTTTCAGCATTCTCGCGCTTCGCTCTCCTTCGGTTCCCAATGGTCCATCATAGCTTCCCTGCTACTTTCTTTCCTTCAACTGAGGCAGCTCTCCCTCCTAGTAAGTACCTTCAACACCAGGTCGAACGAGATTACCAAAATCATTAGACGCTACTGGGATATATTGGAAAGAGGAATGCGCATTACCTAAACCTCTATGTGCCTTCCGGCGGAGTACCAATTTGAAAGAGCTTTTGAAAAAACGATATTTCAAAAATGATATTTCACTCAAGAACAGTACACAAACTAGGATCACTGAACAATGGGGATTACTGGACACTCACCATGTGGAGAGTGTGTGAATTGCAAATATTCGAGCAGATCCACGGTTGTTGACCTAGGACTGGACAAACCATGGTGACAAACGAGCTTTACCAATTGCAATACCACTAATATAGTATATGTCATCTGGTGCCCATGTGCTAAAGTTCACATTGGTATGACAGAGAGGAAAGCAAAACAGCAGATGAGCGAGCATCGGAGTTGCATCTAAAATAAGGTGTTTACAGCACCCTTGGTTCCTCACTTTTTAACTATGGAACACTCGAGTGACACATTGAAATGGACCATCCTGTGGCAACAGGTCAGAACCAATGACAAAGCAGAAGATGCGAGGAAACTATTCTTTAGAGAACAATGGCTCATATTTCGCACTAAAGCATCTGAAACAGGGTTGAATGAAATTATAACTTGGAGTAGCTTCTAAAAATACCACACAAGCCAGTTCATATTGTGTGTTGATTTCAGTTAGTTCTGGATGTTGCATTACACCCTTCATAACATCAATCGCACATGCATTGTAGCAACTCATAAGATGCATACCAAAAATAACCATTTGGCACCTTTTCCATCATAAGAGGTGGACAGTCGTGGCATTCAGTTATACTGCCCGTGTCTTTTAGTGTTAGTCGCACCCTCCATAATATACCCTCCGACGGTTATTTGAGTTGGGTATTACATACCTTGATTTACTGCATCTGCATATGTCAAATGTAGTTTTCAGTGGACGATGCATCTTGCAACGGTATTGATGGGCTGGCGACCTGTTGAGACCAGGTTTGTTTACACGGATCAAGACGGGGCCGTGTTCCATGATTGGAACGGACGCTAGGTGTAAGCACACGTCATCACGCCGCACGTCAATCACGTGACCTCCCGCATGCGTACTTCAAAAGTACTGCTGTTAGCTGAAGGAAGAAGACGGTGAGAGGAAGCTCACGCGTCCGCAGGTGTTTGGTTATACTTACAGGGTCCCAAGGAATCGACGTCTCGCTTCAGGTGCTACATAGCACTCCAACTGGTGAGTTTACCTTCACATGCAGTTGGTCAGGTTTATAGAAATCCGCACAGGCAATTCAGACATTGTGTCCTGGCGCTTATTATCATTTTTCTTCCCCAATTGCAGTGGAAGAATCTTGGGGCTCCGTGAGAGCACACATTTTTTGATTTGCAACTAGAGTCTTAGACACACTTCAAGACCAGATTGATCTCCTAGAATGAGTTTGGAACATTTGATGTTAATTGAAAAACGGGGGTTTAGGAGCACTTTCTCTGTTTCGCCCCCGTTTTAAAACGAAATTGGAGTTGTCTAGCCACCACACATACATGTGTATGCAATGGTGTGACAGTTTAGAACTATCGATGGACGCAGGCTCTGTGTTTCACTATACTACAGCAGAGATGTGACAATACTTAGCACCAGTTAATTAGCAATAGGTATCCTTGGTTGTAATTCACTTTTTAAGAAAAATAGAAGACTGTTGAACAGACCTGACTGATGGCTTTGTCTGTCCTTGTCTGTCCCTCGTTTTGAGTGGTGGTCTCTTCTCTCTTTCTATCTTTTTTTTCTATAATTATAGAGAAGGTGTCGTCTATTTAGAAGACGAGATGCCATACCGATTCCTGTGCCCAAAGGGAAACAATCTATACCTTTGTTGACATGGTAAGCCCACAGTGATGTAATCGGTGAATTCCTTAGGTAGTAGGTGTAACTTAACTTAGAATCACTACTAATCTCCTGCTTTTTGTTGTTTTTCCCCTCTCCCCTCTGGTCTGTGTACATTAGTCCATCATCGCAAAAAATCTTTTGTTTTGTTGCGGTAACCCCTCCAAAGTCTGACGTTGGGACTTCGAATTGCCAAACGTCACATTGTGTGAAGGATAAGAATATTAGCCTAGTTTGGAACAGGCTAAAGTGAACGTTTTGAGGTTGTTTTCTGTTTTTATATATAGTTTGTTGCTGGTTCCCCTGAAGTCTACAGATATTTAAAAGTACTTGTTTTTTGGAAATAGACGAAACATGTTGGGTAATATGCACTGAATAATAGAGTGTGGAGAAATGTTATTAGTTTGCAATTAATGTCCCCTTTAGGTAGATAAAGGGCGACTATCAAGTACGGATTCTTCCAGTAAGGCTTCCCCATACGAGAGTAGGTGTCTGATGCTGCACAACCAACTTTGTACTGCACTTTAGTGAATTGGTGTTAACACTGCACTATTGGTTTTAGTTTTGTATAGGAAGGGTGTGGTGTTATGAATATTTGAATGTATGTTTTATACTTGCCATTATTTTTAGGATGTATTTTAGAATAGGCAAGATGCTAATATTGTAAATTACCGCTTCTGAAAATGGTATGTGTGATGTGTACATATCTATTTGTCAAATTTGTTTGTACGTCCCTAGTGACTAAACAAATTATACATGTTTTAAAGAAATTCTTTGACTCAGGACCTATTTGGTACATGGACTGAGTCGGGTAGTTGATGGATTGAAGAGGATGAGGGAGGAAGACTTTTGGGTTCTTTAGATTTTGATTGTTCATTTGCGAGCTAAGGGCTGAATCCAGCCGTCTATAAATTAGCCCGATCCAGTCTCTTTGTTTTCAGCAGCTCTCCCTCCTTCCACCAAGGGAGCTCTTTCTCTGGTGCTCCACCTTTTATACACCTGAGCCCCATCAAGCGGTTTTAAGGGAGGACTCCGCCATGGAGCAAATTTGAACTGTCCTTTATTTTTCCAAACAGACCCGGATCAAGAAAACATCAGAATCTCCGGGAATCACATGCTAGGCCCTTGTCACTAGCTTTTATCCCGTAGTGACGTCACAATCACCAAACCTCCCCAAAAACCTAAGAATCGAACCCATTGGGTAGCTTGGGTGATATAATCTATAAAGATCCCCTACATAAATTATTCAATTGGTCTTCCCATGTCAGGTGGATTCGCCCGAGACTTCCCCAAAATTCATCTATTACATTGTTGCAGGACGACCATTTGCCCTTGCAATCTTGCACACCACCCCAGGATTTGAGTGTCTTGATGGCTAGAGTTGGTCTCCCCAGGCCTGGGACCCTGCTCTTTTCCCAGTGTTCAGTGTACCTTTTCAAGGTAACGAGAAAGACTGTTCCCCCCCCATCCCCCCATTGTTGCCACTGATGTATCCACCTAGCCTGGGAGGGTGCCTGCAGGTTGTAATGTTCGCTGGACAACACCACATGTATCAATCCTGTCTGCTTCACTGGGAAAAGTCCCTCTTACCACTGTGGGTAAATGGCCATTGTTTGGCTGGGCTGAGGTCTGCAATTAGTGAGGATTTTATTCTGTTATTTTGCAGGTGGCTCCCTGCCCTGGGTGCTAGGAATTTTCCACCCGCCCTTGTCCTTGGCGGCGAGCACTAGCTCTGTGCTTCACGCTGTAGAGTCTGCATCTCTTCTTCCCTCTTTTGAGGCCTGTGACTTCATGTGATTCACTAGTCATTCTATGGTTTCCCTATATATTGTATTATTTTCTTTAGAGGTCAGTAGTACTCAAGCCCTTCCAGGTTCCTTATACATCCCTGCAGCTCCATACGGATAGTTGCAATAAAGCGGTTGCAAGCCTACTCCATTTGAATTTCGCCTTGTTGCATTTCTGCGTTTGGCTAGTGAAAATGAAAGGATTCTGACAGCATCTATATGTATCTGTCATCTATCGACAGAACGGTGTGGTGTGCGTATATTCTTCGTGTATGCGTGCTTCGTGACTAATGTTGCTATGTCGTGTTGTCACTAATGACGTCAGTACGGCTGGACATTATCATTAGTCAACCTGGTCCAGTGATGTGGTACCTGTATCCGCGAAGACATCAGCTGGATAGGGTTTGAACGGTTGTCTAAGTGAGTATCTGTTCCCGTACGTGGAATACACTAGTCCACCTGTGGGTTGGCCAAACAGCGACCGGCATCTCTCGTTTCTCATCCTTCGGGCTGACATGCGCATAGGGGATACAAGGGCCATTCCGTGGACCCTCTATTCAGTCCCCCCTCTGGTCAACTTGTCGACCACTTCTCCAAACGTATTCACCTTTTGCCCTCGGGAGCCAAATTTTGTCACTTTTCCCAGCTGTCCATAGAATCTTGCATGGTCATCTAAACTCGATGTCACGTAAGAGCAGTTTCTTTCAGGGTTGCACCACGCCCATTTTCCCCAATATTCTTTGTAGTCCTCGAACACTACTACGGTTGGTAACAGTTGACACCCTGTTATTTGCATCCTTGGGGTATCTTGAGCTGCTATTATCTTGTCTTCAGAAGTTGTTTCTACTAATATTTCCATTCCTACAGTTTTCTGTCGTTTTTCGGCATTGTGTGATGCATATCCTGAACAGTGTCAGTAGTACTAACATCAATGCTGCCAGCAACACTTTCAGTCCGTTGGCCATCCATGAGAAGATGTGTGTACCACCAGCTCTTTGCGCTAAGCCCAAAAATTATTGGTGAGTTTCAATTGCACATGATTATATTTCCAAATCTATTGATAAAAGTTCATGATGTTCTTCATCCATAAGTTTATACTCTATAAATCCAATCCTAGTTGAACAGCCAACACTTGTTTTGACTAAATCGTTTTTCTCAAGGCTGTCTATACAGATAAATGAATCGGTTCATGTCATTCCCATGCAGAAGTATGAAAGAAACCACAAAACATTATTGTAAATGTGCAGCATTAATTGACACGCCAATCCAAATGAAAAACAAGTATACATACCATTGACGGGAGTTGGGGGCAGGGGGTTTGTTGAAGGAAACAAAGACGTATGAACATATTAGTTGTTTTCCTCGTTTTCATAAATCTATTTTAAATCCACACTGTGGTCCTATATTGGTATGTAACCTATCACGCCATATCCTATTCATAAATAAGTTTGCGCTCCTCAAAATGCTGCGTTCTCACATATATTTGACACCAAGAATTGTGGTTGATATGTTATTTGTGTCTTGGATATCTATATAGTGCTGTGGGCAGGGTGATTGTGAACACACAATTGTTACATCATAGTGCTTCAATAGTAACCATGATGGAGTGTGAGGGGAGCATGCTTCATGGATTATAGCTCATCCCCCATTTGTAAAAAGATATAAATTAATAACCCAGTGTGGTTGCTCACCTAGGCTTTCCATTCAACGCGACCTGTAATAATCGGGTACAAAATCCATTAGTCCTGTGCATCACAGAATTGTAATCCGGTGCTAAAACCAGTAAGTGAGTTATAAATAAAGGGCATACCGTATAATTGATGGATGGCAAAACTCCTCCTGAGATAGTTGTGTGGCTACTGGTCAGTTGCCCCAATAATGGTAAGTTTCTGGACCCAAAATCTATCCTGCGCCTGCAGTAGTTAAAGTCGCCCATTAGATAAAGGTTGGATGTGAGGGGAACTGATAATTAAACAGCCATGTTAAGTCTAAGAGCATAACCCCTCCAATTGGTGTTCTTACTATTGCCTGTGTGGTGTCCTGTATGGAATCACCTGAGCGGTCTGCATGCTTTTCTGATGGTGGCTGCCATCTTTGTTGCCATTAAATAGCGGGATGACGTGTGCGTAATACGCAATGATGTCACTCACTTAAACTTCGCATTGGGAGTTGTGGTTCAATGAGGCTGAACATTTATGTTTATGATTGGCTGGTTTTAGTAGCCTACTTAATTAACATTGTGGGTGCACCAACCTACTCATTACACAGAGGGTCATTTTGTTAATCTGAAACACATGATCTATTGACGGACATCTGACAGCACATATTAATGATTTTGAATACACTTAAGTCATTGGCAGATAAGTGTGTGATAGACATTTCTTTCTAGAATTTTATACTGTTGTACTGTCCATGTGCTTGTAAACAACATTAACACAATATTCCATTTTAGTCAGCCATGGTAGTGGGTTGGTGGTGCAGCTGCCCATTACATAGAAGATTCATTGCTTAATTTAAAGGATATCATCTATTATCAGAATTCTTGACTTCACATATTTACAATTTTGAAAAACCTTTGGTCCACATTAACTGATGATTGGTAATCACCATTGCTTATTAATTTCTCATGCTATTGCATTGTGCAAGATTAGTAGGTCTATATTTTAAAGATATGTTGTGTGATCTCTCGGGGGCGTGGCCAAGCAGCCATGGAGTAGGCTGCGATTCCTTGGAGCTCCGTGATCCGACCTATTGATTCGAAGCAAAACACATGTGTTGACGGCCGATTCCAGCGGAAAAAAGATACGGTATCTGGGTGAATACTTCAGGCAGCGGATGAGCGTATCGGCGAGAGAAAGTGGACACAGCAGATTGAATTAGGCCACTTTGTATCCTGATCCGGAAGCGACGCAATTGATACTAAGTTGGCGGCTTGCCAACACAAAGGGACCCCCGGCGGCACTTGAAATCGGGTGCCAGGCGGGCAGTGAATCGACTGAACAGTGAGTGGCCCACTACCGGAGAGAAGCCCACGAATAGCCCAAGAGGATGTATACAGCGTTGGGCCACTGGGCCATGAGATAGGCGACACGTTCTTGGTGCTCCCACTAGACCAGGACGACTTATATACGAAATGGACAAGACTGACCGCGTTCCCACAATAAGTTGGTAGTGTTGAGCACGCAGGGATTACATCCCGAAGCCGCACCGAGGAGTGGATGAGCAAATACAGACACAATAAGTGGCACTGAGACCTGTACGCCTGAAACAAAATGGCGACCGATCCTGAACAAAGGCTTACACTGGTGGACCATGAAGCGGCCTCGTAAGGGTTGAGACGCAGCAAATGAGTATATGCATCTTGTATGTACCATCGACCTTTGAGGTGCAAAGACCATGAAGAAGCACCGGAGATGCTGATGACGGCACCCTGCTGATAACGGGCACGGACGCTAAGAGGTAATTGTGACGCAGAAAAGTTACAATCCACCTAAATAACAATTCCATGTGTAACAATTGGTGTAGGTTGATATACAGAGACTCCAACGACTTTAACAACAACTAAGCGGCACCGCGACACGTGAACAAGGTTGCATCATGTCGGTGAAAAGTCTGAGAACCAAGACCAAACAACCTACAATGGAGGTCTTCACAAAAGCCCAGAGGACCCCCACAACATCGGAGCAGAGCGCGTCCACGACTACTGCTGAAGAAGCCCCGGAAGGAGATAAGCATCAAATCCTGGAGGCTATATCGGAGCTGAGCACCAAGTGGGGCGCGGCAATGGCGGACTTGCAGACAGCCCTGGAGGGCAAAATAGATGCGGTCGGGACTGAATTTACCCTGTTATGGCAAGATGTCAGGGGGCTGGCAGAGAGAACGAGTGGGCTGGAGAGTGCTGTAAAGACCAATACTGATGTCAGCACAACTAATGCAAAGGAAGTTCATGTGCTCAAACGGCAGGTTGCTAACCTCGAAAATCGGGTGGAAGAAGCTGAGGGAAGAGCGAGGAGAAATAACATACGGGTGGTCGGCCTGCCGGAGGGGGAGGAGGGTCAAGACCCTACAAACTACGTGGAAAACATGATCCTACAAGAAATAGGAGCAGATAAGCTGTCGCAGGGATTCACGGTGGAGCAGGCGCACCGAGCCTTGATGAGGAATCCGCGACCTGGGGCTCCGCCGCGACCTATAATCGCGAGGATCTTGAACTATAGAGATAGGGAGAAGATCTTAGAATATTTTCGTAAAGGTGGGACAATACAGAGAGCATCCGCCAACATTGCAGCATACCCGGATTATACGATGCTGGTGCAGAGACGGAGATACAGCTACGTGGCCGTCAAGAGGAGGCTGCGGGCAGCAGGCATCAAGTACATGCTCCTGTACCCGGCAAAGCTGAAGGTGCTACATAAGAGCAGAGCCCTCTTTTTTTGACACTCCCGAGGAGGTGGTAACGTGGCTGGATCTGCAAGGCTGCCCGGAACAAGAAGAGGACCGTGACCGGCAGGAACAGGACGGCTGAAAAACTGGTACCACGGACATTGGGGGTACCGGATTATACCGGGAAGCGAGACTAGTTGAACACTGGATAGCAGTCGGGCCTTGTACCCGTCATGGACTGGAATATAGTTGGTAAATTGTAATTGGAAGCTGCATAGGGTTAACACAATGCGTAATACATTTGGTAATAGGAGCAATAGGATGGAGGCAACTCACCCCCGAAATACTAATAGTTAAGTGGCCATTAGGGCGACTTTACCCTACTGAGCCCTGAGCATAAGTTTGTGCTGGAAGGGCTAGATGTGGGGGTGTCTGAGATCCAGGGATGGAGCTAGGCAACAGTTGGGTGGGGGGGGTGGCAGGGGGGGGTATTGTTGGGGAAGGGTTGGGTGGGGGGAGGGAAGGGAGGTGGGAAGTTTGGGGTGTACATAGTTTTGGGGAGTTTAAGTTTAAACATGAGCCTACATGGAAGAGGTGAAGGGTTGTATCTGCATAGCATGACCGGGAGGGTTCGGTTGGAAATGAGGGAGGAAGATATCAGAGCGCTATAGGAGATCTCAGGATAGTGACGTGGAATGTCAGGGGACTTAACATTTATATGAAGAGGAATAAGGTCATGCTGTATTTGAAAAGGCAAAAGATAGATGTTGCATTGTTACAGGAGACACATTTGACGCGGGAGAAGCTGGAGCTAGTGGGGAAAAAATGGAAAGGGATTGTGGTGGGTTCGTCGTACTCTGCTTACGCTAGGGGAGTGCTCGTCTGGGTGGCACCTCATGTCCCGTTTCAGCTACTGCAGGAAATGGCGGAAACTGACGGGAGGATGGTTATATTGAGAGGGCTGTTGGAGAGTAAAGAGGTATGCATCGTGAATACGTAGGATTCTAACCATGACACGGCGGCATACTTCAGGACTCTGTGCACCAACCTTAGTATGTGTCTGGTTATTTGGGGTGGGGATTTCAATTGTGTAATGAACCCCAAGGTGGATAGATCTGACAACAGGATTGATGGGCCCACCCCAGCGGCCAAAGCATTGCATGTGTTACTAGATGATTTCCGCTTGGTAGATGAGAACAAAACGTCCCAATGATAGGCAATATTCGCATTATTCTGCCCCGCAGCAGCTACACATGAGATTGGACTATGACTTTGCCACGCCGAATGTGGTGGCAGAGAGCACTCAAATAGAATACAAGGCGAGGGTCCTCTCGGATCACTCGCCCCTGATCCTTGGGTGGCAATACTGCCCCCTGAGGGTGCGGATTCTGACGTGGCGCCTCCGAGCGGAGGCACTCAAAGATCCGGTCTTTCGTGAGGACATAAGAGATGAGATCATTAACTATTTTGAAACGAATACTGGTAGTGTTGACTCGGCGGGTACACTATGGGAAGCTTTTAAGGTGGTGATGCGGGGGCAGCCATAGCTAAGTCAAAGGGCCTGCAAGGTGGGGTTCTGGCTGACCTACAAAGAGTTGAAGATGAACTAGAAAGAACATTAGAAAGCGACAGTGTGGACACTGAGCTAGTACTTAAACTACAACAGCAATGTGCGGAACACTGGGAAAGGCTCTGTAACCTCAATTATAAAAAAGTATGTAGAAAGACAGCACGCGGGAGGAGATAAAACGGGTAGGCTTTTAGCTTGGCTGTACAAGAGTGAGACCCCTAGACCCCCGATTAGGACAATAACTAGAGAAGATGGCTATGTAGTAGACACTCGAGAAGGCGTTAACAAGGAATTTGCGGATTATTATAGGGTGCTATACGGGGACAAGGAGGGGAGCAGTCAAGAGGAGATAACCGAAACACTAGAGGATATAGGATTACCTAAGATAAGTGATGAGGAGAGAGAAGAGCTTTATGCACCAATTACCCTGGAGGAGCTGAGGGAGGTTGTGAAGCAGTTGCCCACCAGTAAGACCCCAGGAGCAGACGGGTTCCCTAGATAATTTTACAAAGTATATAGAGAAGAAGTGCTACCCCCAATGCTAGACATGCTTAACGAAGCATTTGAGATGGGAAGGTTGCCGGAGTCACTCAGAGAAGCGATCATAATACCGCTTCCTAAACCCAACAAACCGGGGAATAGCTGTAGCTCCTACAGGCCTTTGTCGATGCTGAACCAGGACAGCAAGATACTGACGGCTGTCCTGGCAAACAGATTGCGGAGTGTAATTAGTAAATTAATCCACCCGGATCAAACGGGCTATGTCCCGAACAGGAATTTAACCCATAATCATAGGAGACTCCACCGTGTGATCGAATGGGCGCATAGAAATGAAGGCGAAATGGCGATTGTATCCCTAGACGCAGTTAAAGCTTTTGACTCCGTTAAGTGCCTATGGCTGCTGGCGGCCCTGGGAGGTTACGGAGTAGGGCCGGGTTATATCAGGTGGGCGAAAATGCTGTACCGCGAGCCGTTAGCCAGAGTTCGAACGGGATCAGTGATATCCGAGAGATGGCAGCTTAGTAGAGGTACCAGTCCGGGGTGCCCCTGGTCCCCGATGCTTTACATCCTAGCCCCGGAGCCCCTGGCGATATACCTCGGGCAACAATACGATAGGATGGGTATAGAGGTTGGGGGGAGCGGCATCTAATATCCTTATATGTGGATGATTTATTACTGTACTTGAAATACCCGGAAGAGAATCTTCAATATATCCTTGAAGTGATGGAGAAATACGCGGGGTTGTCCTGCATAGCGGTAAATCCTCAAAAATCTAGTATATTCCCCCTAGGTAGCTATAAGGGGACCCCGGAGGAAAGGTTGCCGGTGTTACAGATACCATGGGTGATTGGTTCTTTCCGTTACCTTGGCATAGTTGTGTATCACACCGCAGAAGAGGAACATAAGCACAACACCGAGGTAGCTGTTGAGAAAATCCAGAAATGCATGAAGTTTTGGGAGAAGTTGCCCCTAGCTATGATGGGACGGGGGGCAATGCTTAAGATGGTGGTCCTACCTAGGCTCTTATATTATTTTAATAATATCCCACATATGATACCCAAGAAGTGCTTCGCTAAATTGAATAGTGTGTGCAGGGACTTCCTATGGCATGGTACCCGGAATAGAGTAGCGCCATGGAAGTTGCAGAACTTCTACGAAAAGGGAGGTATCAGGCTGCCCAATTTTGAGGTCTACTATATAGCAAGTCAATTACAATATGTGACCAATTGGCTCTCCGACGGAGTGACCCCTGAACATAGGTTGTTTGGGCGGGTGTGTACCCCATTTTACTTAAAGGAAATGATATGGTTGCCTGAGACAGATATGAAGCAGCGCCCTAAAATGATGTTGGGGTGGAAAATGTGGCGTTGCGCCTGTCGGATGATGGAAGACCCATTCCCGTGCTCCCCGCAAGTACCGCTGGTCAGATTAGCAGGGGCGGACAAGCAGCTTAGGGTTATTATCAGAACCTACTGGGAATCGGTGGGGCTGGTAACGTTGGGGGACATCTGGCAAGAGGGGACTATTAGAGATTTCGAAGAACTTGGGGAGGAGGTGGATTACACACTGGCCAATATGTTACATACCATAGGATGGTTCCGGAAATTCGGAAAACGTAGCCTGAAACGGTGTTGGCAGAGGAACCAGATGCTACTGTGGGGGTAATGTGACATATCGGAAGGGGGGCATGAGATTTCTAGATTGTATGAAATGGTGATGACCAAGGTGGGGAAGGAATTGACACATTTGAAACTTGATTGGGAGGAGGAGGTGGGGGCCCCAATGGGAGATGGGGATGTGGGAACGCGCCCTGGGATATCACAAAAAAGTGTCAAACGCCAGACTTAAACAAATACAGCTGTACATAACGCATAGAGCATACATGACCCCTCTGAGGAGATCCAAGTTCCGGAACGCTGGGCGACAGGCGTGCCCTAAGTGCGACATGGTAAACGCTGACATGACACACATGTTTTGGTCATGCCAAGTAATCGAAGGTTTCTGGGGTGAAGTGCCACAAAAATTAGCGACAAAAGGGGTCACGTTTGTCATAGATACGGCCTGGGCCTGCTTGCTGGGAGGGTTCCCCAGACCACGGAAACTTAAACATGTTGAGCAACTGAGAAACTTGGCATATGTGTTAGCTAGATGGAGGATCGCCATGGGATGGAAGAAGTGCCACAAGCCACGGGTGGAGGTATGGTGGAAGGAGTTACAGAAATGGGCGGAGGCTGAAACAGTAGTATGGCAGGAGGCGAGCAGCATGAGTGGGGAGGAAGAAGTGGGTACCTTGATGGAGTGGAAATTATTAATAGCGGAACTGATCTATATCGGACCCGACGGAATCCGAAGATAGTGAGACCCGGCCACATGTAGCAGATGTTGAGCGCGAAGTACAAATAGGCTCATAATGGAGGGTGGGACTTTGGGAGCAGTGGCAAAATGGAAATACAAATGGTGTTTAATGGAATTGTTGTAAATTACACTGCGTGTTGGGTTTGTTTGTATTGTTGTTTGGTTTGAATAAAATTAATAAAATATTTTTTTAAAAAAATGTGTTTTCTCATGCTATAGTGTTAGCTATATACAGCATAAACTCAACATTCCGTTCTGGTAAACCACGTTATTGGTTACTCAAACATGAGGTCTGCGCATCTCAAATAAGGCCATATTTGTATAGGTATATATTAAACTGATAAGCTATATTAGCATCATGTTACAGAACAGGACTAAAACCTGTGTAGTAGGTATGATTCTTTAAAAAATAAGGTCAAATTGATGTTACAGTGCAATTAAACTCCTAACAAAACATTAATTTCGTGTTCCTTATTAAGACAGTCTGTTGTGCATCTGAGCAAACAAATACATCTGGATTCCATTTCATTTAGTTTTAGTGTGAGGTCACACCCATGTTTATTACATTTGCTTTCATTAAGCCAATTAATCTCTTATCTTTTCTGTTATGCATTTGGTGGTATTTCTGCCAGTGTAATGCCAATGGTAGTTTTGGGTCCTGGCTCCCGAGATTCGAGAGTTGTTGTCTTATACATATACAGAGCTGTTGAATTGCGCTCCCTATGTATAATTTGTTGCGAATGCAAATGATGGTCTAAACTACATATGGTTTTACAGTTAATAAAGTCTTGGATCTGAATCTTCGTTGTATCTGAAACTTGTGGTCTTTATGTGCATACTTAAGCATGCTGCATGTTCCACATCCGTGAAATCCTTTGTATTTTAACCAATCGGCCCCTGTCTCTGTTTTACTTGTCTCTGGAAATGGACACAATTTGTTTCGCAGAGTAGGAGCTCTCGTGTATGCAAATTGCGGTTTAATTTCAATATGAAATGTTAAATCCTTGTCCATGTGCAATAAGTCCCAATGTTTCTGCATGATTTTGTGCAATGTGTTAGTCATTTGAGTATTGTGCAACAATATTAATTCGGTCTCTGTCACTTTGTGATGTTAGTGCCTTAGGCTTGGGTGCGCAAACTATCATATCTGACCTATTGATGTTCATGATCTTATCTTGAGCCTTGTTGATCATGGCAGCAGAGTACCCTCTCAACTGGAATCTATCGGACAGAAGTGCACACTCTACATCCCGTCCCCTTTCCTCTATACTGTATGGGCCTCCCTCACTAGGGACGGGAGACGGAACCTTTTTCATCTGAAAACATTTTCTTCCCCTTTAAATTTAGAGGTGCAGCCCAGGGAGCATGTGCGCCCCTGACTGCGCCCACCGCGCCACTCCCCTGTCCTCTTTTCCGCATCTGCCAGAATGGACCACTTTCACCAGTGCTCCTGGGTTTGGCTTCGGCCTTGTAATTCCACGCTCTCTTCCCCAGATAATGTCTTTTTGTCTTTCTGTCTTTAATCAGGTACTTAGTCCTCTGGCGCCACGCTCCTCCCCGGCGCATGTCGACGTCCTTGGGCTTCAGCATGTGTCCAGCCTGCGAGGGGCTCTTCCCCATGTCAGACCCCCATGCACTTTGCCTCTGCTGCCTTAGCCCCGACCACGGCTGGGACGGCTGTACCGCGTGCAACACACTTACCCTGTACGTTCTGAAGAGCAGGTTAGCTCGGTGGAGGAAGCTCTTCGAACGATCGCCTCCAGAGGACTTGAAGAACTTTGTCAGACACAGGTCGCAGCCCAAGGTAGAGCTTCTCCTTTCATCAGCACCCCGAAAGGATGACTCTTTTCCAAGGAAACGTCAGAGCGGGAGGGACCGTCCAGGTTCTAACACCAACACAGGTACCGAGGCTGTTTCAGTTACCGGCCGTCGGGTCGCTGGATCGTACCAGTGAGGTCGCGGAGGGACCGCAAGGTTCTCTTACTGGGTCTCAGCCTGAGGGGCCACGCCCTACTACGGGACAAATGTCTGAGGTGGGTGCTTGTATGTAGCACTACCGGCGACACACCTGAGGGCAGGACGCCTACAAGGCCCTGGCCTTAGGTGCAGGGCTCAAACTCCATCGCCTAGAGTCCTGGAGGAGGCTGGCCCAACGCAGCAAGCACCACGACACAGGCACTTGGCATGCAGCCTGACAAGATGGCCGCCGAACCAGACAAGATGGCCGCTCATCCAATGCCACCCCCTTTCACAGAGCAGGTGGAAGAACGAGTTTCGAGGTGGGACTGGTCGTCACCAGGTACATGGCCTACTGTATATCCTTCAACATTGCAGGACAGATAAAACCAGCAGAGAGGGCACAGTACACCCAGGCCTCAGCAGCCTTCGGGTCCCACTCTTTCGCCTAGGCCACCTAGCCCCCCCTTTCCCCTGCCCCCTCCCACCTCCCCACCGGTCTCTGAGGACTTTTTTTTTTTAAATTTATTTATTTTTTTTAGAAAATCCTCATGCTTATGCAATCCCCTCCAGATGGGAGGATGGGAGACATCCTTCGGGATGCGATTAGGGACATGCTGCCTCCACTCCCTTCGCCAGCACCCACAGTCAACCCGCCTGTCGCTCTGGCGCCTCAGACCCCAGCGCAGCCCCAGCTGCCCCACACCAGAAGCCACGGTGCCGGCGCCTTTGCCTCTGGTTCCCAGGCGGCTCCACTCCAGCCTCCTTAGGTTCCGGTCAGCACACCTCAGCCCTCGGCACCCAGTACTCCTCCAACCGCTCCGGACCAACAGGACGCCTTGCTGGACAGGGATGAGGAGGAGGACCCAGACACCATCGGCTAAAGCATTCCATGACCGGTTCGCAGGCCTAGCCGAGCACTTGGGCCTTCCACAACCCGAGATTGAACAGCCGGAGGCGGTAGTCGTGGTGGAGGTCCTCACTCTACGCCCGGCAGCTAGTTCAGGGATCCTGATGGAAAAGGACGTTGTAGAGTTGGCCAAGAAGGGGGTGGCTTAAACCCCATTCAGTGCAGCCCACTAACCGGCACCTCAACGTCAAGTACAGGCAGCTGGAGGGGGATACACTCTTGCTGTCAGCTCATTCTCAACCACACTCCTCAATGATTGCCGCAGCCTCTATTTTACTCGAAGCCGCAGTCGTCCTCAGCACTGCTAGGCAAGGAGTAGAAGATCTTAGAGGCGTATGGAAAGGTCTATGCCAACGCCTCTCTGCACCTTCGTCAGTCTAATGCGGACGTCATGCTTGCAGCCGTTAACCAAAGGCTTTGGTGGGAAATAGCCGTCTTCCTTATGGAACTTTTGCTGCACAGTGAGGCACGCTTCAAGGCGCGGTTGGCAGAAGCAAAGATGGTAGCTCAAGACATCATGGAGTCCACAGTGGCGCATATAGACACCTCAGGCCATGCCATCTGTATCGCTACGGATAAGGTAGTGACCTCTTTCATTCCACCACCGATGAGGAGCTTGATGAGAACAGTTCCCAGACTGCAAAATCCTTGTCTATCCTCATGAAGTCCATGCCCAAGATGTACAGCCCGGTGCACCAGCGTTCTGATAAAGGGCAGGCCTTCAGGTTCTTGAGCTTCTGGTAATGACTGTCCAGGCAGCCGGACAGGTCTTCAAGCCAACACCGCTTCAAACAGCACGAGGCGAGGAGTAAGGGCTTTTTTTCAGTCCCCCTCCTCAGCCAAGCCTCAGAGGAGAAAAAAGGCATGACTTGCCCCTCCGGGTCCACGTGTCTCCAGTGTGTGGCAGTCTTGCCCTTCATGCACAGCATTGGCACACGAGGTTCTCAGATCCCTGGATCCTATCTGTAGTGTCCACGGGCTACCGCCTACCGGTCCCTCCCTCGCCTCCTTCCTCCCCTCCACTCCCAGAGAGTGGGACAACAAATCTATTGGCAGAGATTCGCTCACTCGTCCAGAGTCATGCAGTGGAAGAAGTCCCAGCCGGGCATGGGCTTCTACTCCAGAATTTTCACCATACACAAGAAGAACCAGGCTGGCCTGAGAGTTGTGTTGGACCTATCCACCCTGAACGTTTCCCTCCCGCTTCAAAAGTTCAAGATGGTTACCCCAACGCTTATTGCAGAGACACTTGCAAGGGAGATTTGCTCCCTGGATCTGAAGGACGCTTATCTACACATCCCGATTTGGCAGCCCCATCGATCCTTCCTGAGGTTCTTCCAATTCCAATACAAGGTTTTACCGTTTGGCCTCAGTTCAGCCCACAGAGTTTTTACGTGACTTATGAATGCAGTGGCAGCCCTCTTCTGGGCTCAGGGGCACCATGTCTATCTGTATATAATTGACTGGCTTGTCAGGGCGAGATCCCCGGAGGCGGTCCAGCACACCTCCTCTGCCCTCATCAATATGCTACACGAATTGGGATTTTCCATCAATCTCAAGAAGTCACAGCTGGAGCCGACGTAGTCTCTATTCCTGGGCCTCATGTGGGATACGACCTCCAAGAGTCTTTCCTTCGGAGGACAAGATAATAGCCATCAAGAGGGCCACGCGTCATTTTCTCAACAGAGAGGAGACATCAGCATGGTGGTACCAGCACCTCCTAGGTATCATGGCGGCATGTCTGCTGGCAGTATCTTACACAAGGCTAAAAATGAGGAGATTACAGCTTCACTTCGCAGCCTCATGGAGTCGGGAGCAGGGTTCCCAAGCGGAACTTGTCAGCATTCTTCCTTTTCTCCACCAGGACCTTGTTTGGTGGAGCACGGACTGCAACTTGATAGGCAGGCCCTTCAATCAACCAGCACTGCAGGTTACCATCACCAGACCATACCCTGGATAACCACAGCGTCCACATAGTTTGGTTTCTTCAGGAACAGGAGGCCCATATCAATTGGCTAGAGCTGAAGGCCATCTGGCTCACTCTCAAGGCCTTCCTGCCACTCAGTGGCAAGACAATCCTTATCCAAACGGACAACTCCACCAGCATATGTTACATCAACAAGCAGGGTGGCACCAGGTCTCCTCTATGCACCCTGGCGGTCAGCATATAGGAATGGGCTCTGGCAAACGACATACACTTAGCGATCCATCTCCCGGGGGAGTTGAACCTTGAGGCGGACAGGCTCAGCAGGTAGGGGGCGGACAATTGCGTATGGCAGTTGAACGGTCAGGTCCTGCAGGGAATCTTCAACAGATGGGGTCATCCTCAGGTGGACCTCTTCGCCACCTGGTACAACTGGAAGTTCCCTTAGTTTGCATCCTGGCAAGGACAGGTTCTCCAGCATGGGATCTGGCATGGATTCACATGCTCATGAATATTCCCCGTCAGGCTGGGAATCCTCGGAAAAGAAAAAATCAGTATCAGTTTCGTTTCTGATCTGTCTTTCTTAGTAGTAACCAATCACTGATCTCTGGGTCATACTGCCCCCAGCCAATGAATGCCCTCTCCCCAAGCCCCTCCCCTGGCAGCCATCCTCAGATTTTTACCGCACGTTCAAGCGTTGGGAGTCCTCGTGCTTTAGCTCTCGAGCTTTTAGTGCGTTTTCGCGCTTTTTCAGGAGATTTTCTAATTTTTTGGGTTTAATCGAGCCTCAAGCTCCACAGTTTCCACTTCCGATAACGGGGACCCGTTTCGGAATTCTTCTACGCCCCTCAAGGGTGAAGTTTTCATTGAGTTACGCTTCTTGGAGGTTCCAGAAGATCTGAGGCCTACCTCAACGGACATGGCCCAGGACCAGGGATACTCGACTCCCGGATCCAAGCTGTTCAGGAGCTGCCCGGGATGCAGATTGCAAAATGTTTTCAAGGAGGACGAGCATTCGAGATGTCTCTACTGCCTTCATGAGGACAAGACGCACGTGGAAAAGGACTGTGCGTTCTGCAAGAACCTGTCGGAACAGACCAAGCAAGATCGTCGTTCCCGCCTCGCGGCCTGGCTGGAGAAGGGCACAGCAGGTGAGAAGGCGAAGAAAAAGTCTGAGCGGGCTTCTAAGTTCTGTGAGGGCGCCCCGGCGACAGGGGCCCAACAGAAGGCCAAGCACCACGAGTCCGCGGGCACCGGGAGCGCCGAAAGGTTGGGCTCTTCGGCTGCCAAGCAGAGCGCGACTTCCCCGGCATGATCAACCGCGAGCCAGCGCTCTGGTTCGGGGAAGAGGAAGTCCGAGAACCCGGGTAAGCTTCTGGAGAGGCCCCGGTCGATCTCGAAGGAAGCCGAGGGGGAGCGAGGCGATGACCCTCCCCCCAAAGCGAAGGATCCCCAGCCCTATCCAAGGAGGCCCAGGATCTGTGGCACTGGGCCGTCGCCCAGGGGTTGTTTCTGGTTCCCTTCCACTTGGCAGGAATAAAAAACATCGCCGACTCACTCAGCAGGGAGCTGCGCTCATGCCACGAGTGGGAACTACGCCAAGACCAGGTGGATCGGCTCTTGCAACGATGGGGCAAACCCCAGATCGACCTGTTCGCGGCGGCGACAAACTCCAAGTGGCAGAGGTTCGCCAGCAGGTTCAAACAGCCGAGGAGCATGGGCGATGCTTTCTCATTCCCTTGGGACGGACTGTTCCTGTATGCGTTCCCTCCGTTGCCGGTGCTGCTCCGTCTCATCAACCAGCTCAAGAGGTCCAGGTGCAGGATGATCCTCGTCTCACCGGCATGGCCGAGACAGATCTGGTTCCCGGACCTTCTGGACTTGTCAATGTCCCCACCTATCAAGCTGGCGATGGACGCAGATCTTCTCTCCAGAGAAGGAGGCACCATTGTTCATCACGACCTGGAGTCGCTGAACTTGCAGGCTTGGCTCCTGCAGCACTAGAGTTTGGAGGATACGATATCCCGGCTGACTGCAGAGCGGTTCTTGCAAAAGCCAGGGCGTCCTCAACTCTCAAGTGCTATGGGCATAAGTGGAAGAGGTTCTCTGTCTGGTGCCGTGCACAGAAGATTAACCCTCTGCGGATTACGGCCCCTCAAGTATTGCCGTACCTACTGTCGCTGGCCAAAGCTGGACGGCTCACGCCTCCATCAAGATACATCTGGCTGCCATCCCCCGATACACCAGAACTACAGGACGGGCGTCCTTGTGGTCTCATCGCCTGGTGAAGGAATTTATGAAGAGACCATTCCGATCGTTCCCGCCGGTGAAGGCCCCTGCCCCGGCGTGGGAGCTCAATGTGGTGCTGACCAGGCTCATGGGGGGCCCCATTCGAGCCTATGCATTCGGCGCCCTTGAAGTTCCTGTCGTGGAAGACAGCATTTCTCGTGGCCATCACCTCCGCGCGACGAGTGGGAGAGATCCAGGCCCTATCTTGCAAGCCTCCATACTTGACTTTTCACGACACAAGGGTGGTGCTGAGGACGCACCCCTCCTTTATGGCCAAGGTGCCATCAGACTTCCACCTCAACGAGCCCTTGGTGTTGCCAGTTTTCTTCCCGTCGCCTTTGTCGCAGGCCGAGAGGACTCTGCACTCGCTGGACGTAGCTAGAGTGCTGAAGTTCTATGTGGACCGCACGAAGAGTTTTCGGAAGACATCACAGCTATTTGTGAACTTTGGACCTGTGAATCAAGGGAAGGCTCTCTAGAAGGCTTCCATTTCCAGATGGCTCTCCGGCTGCATCATGCACTGTCACCGGTTAGCAAACCGACTGCTGCCCGGCCGGCCGAGAGCCCATTCGACCAGAGCGATCGCAGCTACCACGGCGTTCCTGTCTGATGTGCCCCTGCTGGACATCTGCAGGGCTGCTACGTGGAGGTCGACACACACCTTCACAAGATTCTACTGCGTCGATCGGGACTCCAGAGAGGAGTCCAGGGTCGGCCAAGCAGTGCTGCGCAACCTGTTCGCTGAAGGTGAGCCTGGTGAGGAGGTAAGAGATGCTTAATGTTGAGGTGTTGTATTGCTTAATGTTGAGCCGGTTGCCACCTCCCGTGGTTGTGCATGTGTATACTGCTATGTATTCTTCTATTCATGAGCATGTGAATCCATGCCAGACCCCATGCTGGAGAAGGAACAAGTTACTTACCTGTAACTGTTGTTCTCCAGCATGTGTCTGGCATGGATTCACATGCGAACCCTCCCTCCTTCCCCTCTGCGGCTCTTCACTTGGTCATACTGCCACTTTACGTACTACCAAATCTGAGGATGGCTGCCAGGGGAGGGGCTTAGGGAGAGGGCAGTCATTGGCTGCGGGCAGTATGACCCAGAGATCAGTGATTGGTTACTACTAAGAAAGACAGAAAAGAAACGAAACTGATACTGATTTTTTTCTTTACCAAGGATTCCCAGCCTGACGACGGGGAATATTCATGAGCATGTGAATCCATGCCAGACCCATGCTGGAAAACAGTTATAGGTAAGTAACTTGTTCCTTCTAGGCTCCCTGGGCGATGTGTTACCAATACAGTGTAACAGCATGAACGCCTCTACCTTCCCTTCCACTCCGCTGGTACACAGGGTGATCTGCAAGATAAGTAAGTCCTGGCACCTCTATCCTTCTGATAGTTCTGTGGTGGCCGGCGAGGCCATGGTTTTCGGAGCTGCTCAGCCTGTCGGACCAACCTCCGATGCACCTTCCACTGGGCCCAGCTCTTCTACTGTTGCAGCAGTGGGGCATGGTTATCCACCCCACCCCTCAAAAGTTAGCCCTCGCAGCGTGGTTCCTGAACAGGTCACATTAAGCATTTGTGTCTCTCGCAGGCTAACCTTGACATCATTCAGGGCGCTAGGAGCGATGCCACTCGGAGCCAGTACAAAAGCAAGTGGAGTAGGTTTTGCCACTGGGCTGAGTCTAAGGAGGTCGATCCTCTTACTTGCACATTGGACAATGTGCTATTTTTTTCGGCACACCTCGCACACTCTGGTTCAAATAGACACATGCTGCACCTACCTGGCAGCCATCAGAGTCTACCGGAACTCGGAGGAGGAGGTTTTCTCATCTGCAAACCCGTTTTTTAAAGGCATTTGGCGGGCCTCACCAGGCTCTACCCGCCCATCAAGAAGCCACACCCCAGGGGGCGTTGTCCAGCAGCCGACCGATGCAGATGTATAAATCTGCTGCTCTGCTGGGGCTGCCTGTATCCGGAGTAAATATCCTGCATCTTGATCTAAACCCTGCATGTAATCAATAACGGCAGAGGGAGGAATACATCGGCATTACTCTCCTGAGGTTTGGACGAAAATCTGAGCCTTTCAAGTCTCCTGGCTCTGTCTACGCAGCAAGGGCAAGCTTTGTTTATACAAGTCCTCATCCAATGGTAAACCAGTCACTTGACAAAGATACAGCTAGTGAGAGTTGCACATGTCTACCTATAGTGTACCAGTTGATCTCACTTGAATATTTGAGTCGTCATGTCTGGTTAGGTCCAAAACGTCCAATAATCTTGGATAAGATACTGGCGTATGGCACAAAGATTAAGCAGCTAGTAAAAACAAATGTTTCACCCATTGTATCTATTGTAACTAAGCCTAAAGTATACTTGTAAATCACTGTGCAAAGGGGCCCAGATACCCCCGGGTTGGGTGTGCCATACAAATACAGAAACAAACGAACAAACCTGACGACAAGTCGGGCCTGTGGCGAACTGGAGGGAGGAAAGGGCGGCCACGCCACAGCACCGCTGAGAGAGGGGGGACAAGTGCTGCCCTGACCATGCTAGTAAACCTGGGCTGGGTCTAACAGACACTACCCTCCTGGAAGACGGGCGGGCCATAACCGGAGGAGCCCGTGAGGGGTCTTGGGTGGCACTGCGACCAGGACACAGACTGGCAGATCCACGCATCAAGGCTGTAGACCCGCAGCAGCTACAACGCAGGCACAAGTGGACACCAGAGGACCGCCTAAACAGGGAAGAGACGTGAAAACAGGACTCCCTCTGCTGTGGTAATCCCAATAACTGGGAGGGAACGGAGGCCAGCATTACAAGGGAAGCAGTGGATGTGTGAGCCGCTCCTCTGACCCACCTACCCAGTGAGACCCAAAGGGCAATGGGAAGACAGACTGCAACTGGCCACACTCCCCCGTGTGAGCACGGCCAAACAAGTAGGTGCACATTGGGGAGGCATCAGTGTATTGCTGCCAGATGAGACGCAAGAAGGGGAGAAAAGAGTGCAGGTGCGGACTGCGGACAACTGGAAGGGACATTGGAGAGAGTAGAGATGCGAGGGATATGGATTTGGGGTGGCTGTGATCCGCAAGGCTCCTGTGAATAGGAGGCTTCCCCTCAGAAAGCAAGGAGCAACACATTAGGCCCGTTGGGACTGAGGAGGATAGCCCTGAATTGGGGTAGGGTCAGGCACCTGGGACCCATGCCCTAAGACCCCCTGAGTGGACAAGGGCAAGCGACACACCTGGATTGGCGCTCGCCACCAGCTGCGCATGTGGCCTCGACTAATAACACCTCACTGGCTCCCAATTGGAGCTGCTGGAGCACCCTTAGCATTACTTGGACCCTTAAGGCACGGGACTCTGGGGTGGTGGGCCCCCCACCCGCCTCCACCTCCCTGGAAAGAGGGAAACCCCACTGCCTGAGTGCCTTGTGGTGCAATACTCGACTCCCTGCCATCCTGGGCATCAAGTCAACGGCTCAGAGACAAGTAGAAGTTGGACTGTGGTTCCTGGGGTCCCCCACTGAATCAAACAATGGTGAAAGATATGCCCCGCAAAGGGACAGCACAGCATAAAATGGACAGGTACACAACGAGCACCCCTGAGAATGCCCCTGTGGCCACAGACCACCTGGGAGAAGATGCAGCAAATTGGGGAGCAAGCCAGATACCATCACTCACAGACAGCATGGCAGCCATAGGAGAATCCAGGACCTCCGTGGAGAGCAAAAGCGATGGCCTAGCCTCCGAAGTCTCCTTTCTGCATCAAGACCTGCGTAATCGGACATCCCGAGTGGGTGAAACGGAACAACAAATATCAGACAATGAAGATGTTGGGGAGAATTCTCATTTATGGCTAATTTGCCTCACCTAAGGAGTCCCTCAGCAGCTTTTCTGGATTTCAGTCGACTATTTGTTCCACCTGGTAAGAGTGTGAGCCCTTTTTCCCACTCTTACATGTGTTTTGCCATGTGTATTTCTACTGTTTGTGTGATCTTGGGCTCTGGAGCTACACCACTCCATGAGCCCCACTTTTTGTGTTACATAGCACCTTCCGTGCAGTGACACAGGGTTGTCTTTGAGACTTCCCTCTGACTCCATTTTTCTGGGGCTCACTACTGTCCCCCAGAAACAGGTAAAGTTGCCATTTACTTTATGTAGTCATTTAAAACTACTGACCCAGTACACCCCATCTTACATGGAGTATTGGAAAGGGTTAGTTCCTATCCATTTTTGCCTGTGCCTCTCTGAGCTTTGTTTTGCTCTTTTAGCACTAAGACTTGGCTGGTGGCAGTGGTATCTGTTAGGCAGAATCCTGTGCAGTGCCCTTAGGGACCACTACACACAAATAAGACTACAGGTTAAAGTGGTAGCAGTAGTGGAGCAGCCAGGCTTATCTCAAGAGTATATGAGCAGGAGCAGAGATTACACAAAGGGACCACAATTACTGTGACTCAAGCAAACACTGACTCAAGGTTTCAGGTAAAAAATAGAAGTAAATTTATTTTTAAACCATTTGTTATAAACACAACACTTCTATTAATTCAAAATCACACGTAAAATACACTACAAGCAACCAATTCACTTTGGTAAACTCTAACTCAAGGACCAGTGTTGGGAAACAAAAGACATTACTGGGAATACACTTGCGATCACTTTTTGACAGTAATTACAGTTCCGTCATACTAATGAAACCTGTATCCGCGGCAAGAAATGTTACCTGGGCAAAAACACACTTAGCACCTGAGTTAACCAGAGAGAGTTGGGGGCAGAAATCATAGGCAATACTCTTGTCAAGGCAGACGGAATCAGAGAACACTCGTAGACAGAAATTCGAGAGTCAATAGGCCTGAGCCAGTGTCAAGTGGAACCGGGTTCCTGTTGTTGAGGATCACAGAGTCGTATAGTTCAAGATTCAACGTTGCCAGGAGTACTTAGATATTGTCAACCGAGGAAGCAAAAGTTATGAGGGAAAACAAGGGCAAGCCTTGGAGGCGAAGGAAAGGGGGTTCTCCCTAATTCTTCAAGCAGAACACAGTACCTTATTCAATGAAGAAGCTGGTGCCACGGCAGTTGTTCCTGGTAGTTGAGGCCGGCAGCAGCGATGGTAAATGAAAGGTGTGCTCCTTAAAAACAGGAGAGGCTCTTCAGATGGCTATCCGTACCACTACAGCAGTGTGCAGCGATTTCGACCAAGAAGAGAGGATCCTCTGGCTGTGGAAGATGAGCTGGTTATCCCCACCAGGCTCAAGGAAAGAAGACTCTGGACTGGATCTTCTCTGGTCGTCGAAGGGTAGATAGCTCAGGACTGCAGCAGCTGTCTTCTCCGCTTCTCTTCGGTTCCTTGTAGTTCCAGTGGCCCTGGCTTTTATACGAAAAAAACCCCATTCACACAGCCTGGCTGTCCATCACGCAGCAGGGGGGTTGTCAAGCCCGGACAACCACCTCAGCCAATCATGGCAAAGAGCAACTTGGGTTTCCTAAGATACCCTGTGCAGGGGGTGACTACACCCCTCCCTCCCATTCAGCCCACCTAGGCACCCATGTGCCTAGAGGAGGGCTTCTTGGCAGAAGCCCGCCAAAAGACAGTGAACAGAGGCAAACCTGGTTTGCAACGCAAAGTAAAACACAAGGACATTAACATAAAGAAATGGCGACTAAACCCGAACTGATCCAAAAGAAAAAGTATTTGGTCAAAGCGGGTTTAAGTTCGAGGCTAATATAATAGCCTAAAACAATAGCACGTTTTTATATGGTATATTCGCGGTACAACGGAGATGAGCACATGGATTGCCTTTACTGTCTTTACCCCATCACTCTGCGGACAGCTGTGATATTTGCAAAGGGTTCTCACAAAAGACGCTGAGGGACCGTAATAGGCATCTAGTAACGTGGCTGAACGAAGGGGCCTACGCTCCATCTGAGGTAGGATCAGTGCAGTGTCTGGCATAGAACAGGCCTAAGTCCCCTGTAGTTCCTCGCCGCTCTGTGTCAGCAGAGCCTCCGGCGAAGAAACCACGTCCTATGGAAAAGAGTTGTTCCTCGTTGGGGAAACATCAGGCTAAAGACGCCTCTTCATCATCAAAGGACCGTCACCAAGGAAAATCTTCCTCTTTGTCGAAAAAGGACAAGAAAGACCCTTTAAAGAGCTCCTCCTCAGGGGACCATCATAGGTCTTCCTCAAGTAGAGACTCGACGGAACACTGGTCTAGAGACTCAAAAAAGGCGGGATCGCCTAAAGAGCCTGCATCACAACTACCACCGCCATCAACCGGAGTCCCGTCGTCGACAGCTTCAATACCATCTGTGCAGTCAATACCTGCAGTGGCCTCGTCGACCCCAGCGGTGACGATTGAGTAAGTGGCGCCAAAATTTCCATAATCGACAGTGGGTCCTCCAGAGGTTTGGCAATAGGCAGTGTACGATAGAGTTCTGCCGGATACCCTATTACAGCTGGAATCGGCTTTCTCAGTATCGTCGATGGAGGAAGAGCATGAACAGGTTATTTGTCCAACTGATCTTGGCTTACAGGGCGTTGGCCTGTCGACTACCTCGGGGATGCAAAATGCCCCTTCTACATCATCTCTGCTAAATCCGCAGTCAGTGTTACAAGTGTTGTCCACGCTGCAATCCCTCTTAAGCCAGTTAGATGCAAGATTATCTCTGATAGGTACACCTCCAGGGATACCAGTGATAACTGTCGATGGCGCGTCAGGTCCCACTCCACGGTCAACGTCAACGACTGGTTTGCCGATCTCCCGTCCGGTTAGCAAAGAACCTCCCCGCTCACACCCGGAGGAAGGTGAATTGCAAGATTCTGAATCAGATCGAGGTCCCAGAGACTCCTTCTCGGACATTTCGTCGTCCCCTTCGAGGGACCCTATGTGGGAATCGTAAGGAGTGGAAGCTCCTAAAAGCCCTGCACAGCCGTCACTGCCAGATGACATCGTATCCGCTCATGCTATGATGGCGAAAGCCTGTATCGAATTTGGTGTGACCCCCAGAGGAAGAAAAGAAGGATTGCTTCTTATTTGACCATATGGGGAAGAGGAGAAAGTCGGTCTTCTCAGTTCCCATTCTGGACCATGTTTGGCAGGAAGGCTTGCGTGCCATGCGCCATCCATTTTCGGAGCCTGCAATCAAGGGCAGGTTAGAAAAAAAGTGTAATGCCCCGGATTCTACACCTAAATGTTTGACCGTGCCGCCCTCCCCGGAATCAGTAGTGTCTGCAGCGGCTGGCAGAAAAGCCAGATCGCAACACAAGTGCACAACACCTCCGGACAGTGAAGCTAGAAGGCAGGATGCCTTTGGTAAGAAAGTCTTGTCAGTGGGAGCAACGACGGTCAAGGCGGCTAACTTGTTGGCTATCATGGCACGTTATGACCGTGAAATGTGGCATCACTTGGCCCCCCATCTTGGAACACCTGCCCGACGAGCACAGAAAAACAGCCACGTTACTGGTGCGTGAGGGGGAAGAGGCATCAAACCACTCTATCAACATCGCTGTGGTCTGGATTCAAACAAATAAATAATGGAGTGGTGCTAAGAAGGCAAGCCTGGCTAAAATGTACAAACTGCAGGCTGGAGGTCCAGTATAAGGTGCTTGATATGCCATGTGAAAGTGAGCAGTTATTCAGGGGAAAAGGTGGACGAAGCCCTTAAAGGCATGAAGGAAGTTTCAGATACAGCAAGGTCGCTGGGAGCCTTACAATGTGGACGAGCATTTTGACCTTTTTGGCCCTTCTGCAGAGCTTCGGGGAATTCCCGGCATCCAGGGATCGGAGTTTCAACAGATCATACTCCTCCCAAAGTTACAGGCGGGCTGTCCAGGTGACACGAAGAAGCCGAGATTTCCAGGTTTCTAGGAGGAGAGGAGGACAGTCTTCGTCCACCAAAAGTAAGCAATCAAAGTCTCAGCAATGACAATCTTAAGGACGTCCTGGGAGGCAGTGTCCAGTCGCGTCGACGAGTGGAAGAGAATAACATCGGACTGTTGGGTGTTGGACACAGTAAAACTAGGCCACTCTTTGCTGTTCAAGACCATGCCATCTCACATTCTACCTGTGTATTCGGTGCAACCCCATCTTCACATATTACAGCAGGAGGTTGTGCTTATGCTGCAAAAAGGGGCTATGGAATTTGTTCCGGTGGCCGAGAGAGGTCTAGGGGTTTACTCCCGTTACTTCGTGGTCAAAAAACCCAACGGCAAGTGGCGACCCATTCTGGACCTTCGAGCTCTCTACAAGACTCTGCAACGCTTGAAGTTCAAAATGCTTATGCTTCAGGAGGTCATTCAGTCTATACAGCCGGGGGATTTTCTGGCGTCGTTGGACCTGCAAGACGCATATTTCCACATACCCATGCGTCGACGACAGAGAAAATTCCTGAGGTTCGTGGTCGGTCAGAGTCATTACTGTTCAAAGTGCTTCCCTTCGGCCTAAAATCGTCTCCCAGGACGTTTACGAAATGCTTAGCTCCGGTGACAGCATGGCTACGAATAAAGTCATCACATCTACCCTTACCTGGACTACTGGCTAGTAAGGGGCTCGTCGCCGGCAGTGGCGCAAGCAAGCATAGAGGCCACCATGCAACTGCTACAGCGGTTAGGCTTTGCAATCAACTTCGAAAAATCCTTTCTGGCTCCCTGAAGGAGCTTGGTGTTTTTGGGCGCAGAGTTCCAAACTCAATCAGGACTAGTGAAACCTTCCTTGGAGAGATTTCACAAACTTAAAGAAAAAGCAAAGGAGTGAAAAACCGGCACCAGGGTGTCGGTTCGAAATTCTATGCCACTACTAGGAGCCATGGCGTCATGTATTCCGCTAGTGAACAACTGTCGTCTCTTCATGAGACCGATACAGGAATTTCTGGCAGACCGATGGTCTCAAAGTCGCGGATTGTGGTCCGACAAGTTGAAGGTCAGCAGCGAGCTTCTAGAAGCGCTTCAGTGGTGGCAACTCTCAAGCAATCTGACAAGAGGGATGCCTCTGCTGGAACCAGATTTTCAATCGACAGTGGTGGCGGATGCATCTCAAACAGGATGGGGAGCTCATCTGGTATCCCTACAAGTTCAAGGAAAATGGTCCCCAGGAGAGTCGACCCTTCACATCAATGTGCTGGAACAAAGAGCAGTATGTTGGGCTCTGAAGTCATTTTTGCCGTGCTTACGGGGGTCAGTAGTGAGAATATTAACGGACCATACAACCACGATGTTCTACCTCAGGAAACAAGGAGGCACTTGTTCCAGAACTCTCTCGAGCGAAGCTCAGGAAACATGGCATTGGGCCCTCGAGCAAGAAATAAGCATAGTGGTGTACCATCTACCAGGGGTAAACAATGTACAGGCAGACTCTCTCAGCAGAGAGATGCACCATCTCCACGAGTGGGAGCTGAACGATCAACAGGTGTCGAACATCTTCAGGAAATGGGAGCATCCTCCTCTGGATCTTTTCGCAACCCAGGAGAACAAGAAGTGCGAGCAATTCACCAGCAGATGGCCACAGCCCAACTCGCTGGGGGAGGCGTTCTCCTTCACGTGGACGGGCAGGTTCGCGTATGCATTCTCTGTTTCCTCCCATTCGACGGACCCCCAGTGGATTCACAAATATCCATGCTGTGTGATTCTAATTGCTCCTCACTGGGCGAGACAGTTGTGGTTTTCGGACCTGCTCGAGCTATCGGTGACGGAGCCAGTGAGGTTTCAAGAGACGCCGGACCTTCTATTTCAGGGCAAGGGAGTGGTTTGGCATCACGACCCGGGCTCCCTCAGTCTGACGGCTTGGCTCCTGACTTCTCCGAATTTGGGGCCTTGAACATTTCTGCAGATTGTCGCCTAATTTTAGAGGCGGCGAGGGCTCCGTCCACGAATATTTCATACGCATGCAAGTGGAAGAGGTTCTGTGTGTGGTGTAGGGATCAACCGGGTGTGGACCCGTTAAACGTCTCGTCAGAGCAAGTTCTGCCTTAGTTGCTACATTTGGTGAAAAAAGGGCTGTCTTTCTCCCCCATAAAGGTTCACTTGGTAGCCATTTCAAGATTTACTCTAAAAGACACTTGACTCTGTTGTTCAGTGATCGACTAGTCAAGCATTTCCTGAGAGGGTTATTTCAGACTTTTTCCTCTGGCCAAAAAGTTCCCTCCTAGTTGGAGTCTCAATCTGGTGCTGTCAGGGCTAATGAAGGCTCCTTTTGAGCCTATGTCGTCGTCGCCCCTCAAATTCTTCTCGTGGAAGATGGCTTTTTTGGTAGCTATTACTTCAGCAAGATGACCGTCGGAGCTGCAAGCGCTGGTGATTGATCCCCCCATGCTTGTGTTTCTTCAAGGACAAGGTGGTATTGGCAACTTACTCTCATTTAATACCAAAGGTTCCAACTACATTTCACAAGCACTCTTCGATCGTGCTACCAGCATTCTTAGCTGCGGCCTCTTCTTTCGCAGAAAAAGCTCTCCATACGTTGGACGTCAAAAGAGCGTTGACGTTTTATCTGAGTCGTACTCGGGATTTCAGGCGTGCGAGACAATGGTTTTTGGCTTATGGACCCTCTGTAAAGGGAAGACCAATCTCCAAACAAGGACTAGCACGCTGGGTTTCGTCGACAATTGCCTTCTGCCACTCTAAAGCGGGGAAGCCTCTTGAAAGACGTCCAAAGGCTCACTCAACAAGATCCACCTAGTCATCGGCGGCATTGTGGTCCGGAATCCCGCTGGTGGACATCTGTCAGGCGGAATCCTGGTTGGTGCCGCATACATTTACTCGGCATTATTGCCTAGAGCAACAGCATGCAGCGGATGTGCAGATGGGACGGGCAGTCCTGCGACACCTGTTTCAGTAAGGTAGGCCCCACAGAGGGGAAAACCTGTCAATGTACCATGGTTGGGGGGGGTGGTTTTCTTGCTAATTGCATGTGCTGTCTTCTAGTATTTGGTTTGCATTGCACACCTCCAGATTAAGAGTACTGCTATACAAGCTATTCTAAGCATGTGAATCCATGAAAGATCCAATGCTGGAGAAGGGAGTAGTTTCTTACCTGTAACTCCATTTCTCCAGCGTTGGTATCTTTCATGGATTCACATGCGCCCGCCGGCCTCCCCTGAATGCAAACTTTATATGCCCCTACTATGGGGGTTAAAATCTGAAGGGATCCGCGGGGGCGGGGCTATTTATACCATACATCCTATTGGGTCATGCGTAAGCAGCCCAAAAAGGATGTCGATAGGACACAAGTGTCGTGTTTTTTCCGAGGGAAAACATTTTATAAATATACAGAGGGTTCCCAGCCTGACGACGGGGAATATTCTAAGCATGTGAATCCATGAAAGATACCAACGCTGGAGAAATGGAGTTATAGGTAAGAAACTACTCCCTTCTCATCCACAAACAAGTGCCATTCCATGTGAGTAAGGGGCGCGTTGACCCAGAGGCTGATTTGTGGTGGTTCTCTGCGACATGTGGGCGAAAGTTGGGGCCTTATTGCAGCTTACGCTCCCCCTCCCCTCACAATGGAGTTTCTAAATGAGCTTCAGCCAATATTGCTTATGGAGCAGGCAGATTCATGGGTTCTGGGTGGAAACTTTAATGAGGTCATGGAGGTTAGCAGGGACAGGTCACTTAGCAGCAATAGGAACCGTAACACCACAACCAAACTGTATACCTTCGCGGAAGCGCTGACTATAGCGTATACTGGGAAGGCACTGCATGTTACAGACACTGGGTTCTCATTTTACTCTAATGCACACAAAACACTTTCGAGGATAGACTGTTTTCACCTCCCAGAGTATATGCCCATCGATTGCTGTCCGCAGAATTCCTTGCAAGAGGAGTCTCGGACCTCTCCCCCCTGCTGACAACACTAAAAAACAAGCAACACAAACCAGATGCCATTTGGCCTCTGAACACATACTACCTAGGGATACCCGAAATAGCAGAGGGCCTCTCCCAAAAGACCACAGAATATTTTGACCTGCATGAGGGGTCAGTGGACTGTCCAATCACAATGTGGGAAGCCTACAAGACAGTCCTCCAAAAGGTAAGCCATCTCCTTCGTGTCAGCTCAACGCAGGGAACATATTCAGGAGATTGCAGAGGGGCAGGTGTCTAAAAAGGAGGAACAACATCTGGAGCTGGGGACTAAAGCCTCGCAAGAAGCCCTAGTTACAGCACAGGATGTTCTAAGAAATATAGCTTTAGATAATGGACGGGCCGCCCACTCGTCGATCTGGAGTCAAATATGAGACGGGGGCAAAGCAGGCAAAACTTTGGCTTGGCTAGAAAAGCGTGAACAAAGCAAGGGGCGGTCACGGGCCATTCTGTCAGACAAAATGGAACTGTTAACTGCAGACCCTGATATTGCGGAGGCTTTTGCTGCCTCTTATGAACACTAATCCCCTCCATTAAGGGAGTCTGAGACAGGTAATTCGAAATTCCTTGACTCAATTGAAGTCCCTTGGCTTTTCGAACAACAGGCAAGGACTCTCGAGGCCGAGATTAGAGAACAAAGTTCAAAGCGCTTTGTCACAGCTTCAATCAGGGAAAACTCTGGGGCCCAACGACTTCCCGGTAGAGACCTGGAGAAGGCTAAGGGGAGTGATAACGGGGCACATACACCATATGTTCCTGCGCAGTACGGAACAGGGACCACTTCCCATGGACCTTTAGAGGACGTGCATAGTGGTGATTCCCAAACCCAGGAAACCTCCGGAATATTGCGCCTCCTATAGGCCCATATCACTGATAAATGGTGAAGGTAAAATCATGGCACAAATCCTCGCCAACAGGTTTCTAGGGGTGATTGAATCCCTCGTTCACCCGGACCAGTGCGGATTCATGCCTGACAAATCTACTCGTATGTTCCTACATAGGGTCCAGCTCGCTATGGACCATGCCCCTGAAATCCCAGATCCACTGGCCCTTCTAGTGGATTTCGAGAAAACGTCTGACTCAATGGGGTGGGATGTCCTGTGGGAAATAATGGGACGGATGGGTTTTGGAAATGGTTTCACATCTTGGCTTAAGCTTCTCTGACTCACCCGAAGCGCTCGTGAGTAAATGGCAGGTCCTCTAGGATGTTCCCACTGGATCGCGGAACTAGACAAGGCTGCCCCTTCTCCCCCCTACTGTTTCTTCTCGCGATTGAACCATTGGCGATCAGATTAAGAACGGATAAGAATTGGTCAGGATTCTCGTGGCTGTGGGGAGGGGAGGACCGAGTCTCGCTGTACGCAGAAGACCTCCTTATCTACCTTCCCAACCCTGCGACCGCCTGCCAGATAGTGTCCCACATACTCTTAGACTACCAAAACTTCTCTGGGCTCAAAGTGAATAAGCAAACAATGGTATACTTCCCAATACAGGGGGGAAACGCTGCAATTCCCGAGCCCTCCCCGTACTCAGTCTTGATCCAGGGCTTCACTTATCTGGGCGTACATATTAGTCCGACGCTAGACTACTTCCTCCGGCTCAACTTACAACCAGTGGTAGACAGATTCACAGGCGATGTCTCTCATTGGCCATCCCTTCCACTATCACTGATGGGCAGGGCTGCATTGTTTAAAAGGATGACACTTCCAAGGCTTTTATGTTCTTCAGAATGCCCCACTCCCCATCCCCCACACAACCTTTGTATCAATAAACTCAATAGACAGGGTCCTGCAGGGACTGCTTTGGGGAGGGAAGCAACCCTGAGTTGCTCTCAAGACACTGCAACGTTCGGTGTGGGAGGGTGGCATAGGGTTTCCATGTCTCTGCACATATTACTAGGCTGCGCAAATAGGGGTGGTGAATGAGTGGTTACACGGAGAACCCGCGTTCCCACCTATCAGGGTAGAAGTAAGCGGTACCCACTCTGCCCGCCCTCCCGTCCCCTCACTTCAGATACTATATGGTGACAGCAAGAATATGGAAGGAGCGTCAAGAATGACACTCCATCTGCCGAGTCTGGAGTGTGGCCCACCATCATATTAGCTGGAACGCAAGACCAGCATTGTCCCAGCCCCTTTGGCATAACGCACACCTCCCCGAAATCCAAAAAGTGGGGTACTTCGCGAACTGGGAGACACGACGCATATGCACACTGGCAGACGTAGTCCAGGAGGGATGCCTTCTGGACTTCGAAAGAGAAATACGAGTTCCAACCTATTGACCACTTTAGACCCATACAACTCACTCATGCCATAAATACCCAAATCTCGAATCTGGCCGAAGTACCCAACTGCCCCCCCTCCCCTGGAGACCAATGTACTCCCGGACCGCATTCTATCTAAGGTTACCTCCACGCTTTATCAAGTCCTCAACTCCTTTGGTACCCGGGAACTGACTAGGCTGAAAGAGAAATGGGAAAGAGACCTGGGCTCACTGGAGACGGAGGAATGTGTGGAAGCATTGTTCCCTCGAGAAATGGGTCTTGATGCTCAGCTACAATTCATCCAGCTCAAAATATTGCACCAGACGTACTACTCCCGAACAGTGATGGCTTGATGGGGGGGGGGGTGGTGGACAAGGGGGGGGAAATGTCTCTGGTGCAAGTGTGCAGAGGGCACCTTCTTCCACATGGTCTGGGACTGCAACATACTACAGAGCTTCTGGGCGAAATGCATAAATAGGATCTCCAAGACTTTAGGGTCCCCAGTCCCATGTGACCCGAAATTGATTTTACTGGGAATCTGGGGGAGGTAGACTTTATTAAATATGAAAAAGCATTTCTGGCAGTGGGTGTGGGGAACGATTGACAGCCGCCGCTTGGAGCTCAGCAGATAAACTGAGTATCGACCGATGGTCCAACGAAGTGGACAGATGTGCTTCCGTGGCAAATCTACAAAGCCAGAGGATGCCCCACGAAATTCTAGAGAATATGGTGGAAGTGGGAGGACTCTTAATGACCCCTGCTAAATCCCCCTGAAAAAAGAGGCCCGACCCCTCATGAACTTCCTGAGGAAGTCATATGCCCACACCCGAGGAACTGAACCCTGACCTACCGTGATATCCTTGTTCTTCCCGGGAATTGTTCATGGTTAATACTGCGTATTGTATATCATGTGACCTTGCTGGTTGTTATATACTGTTCTGTACCCCGATATAAAATCAATAAACAGTTATAAAAAAAAAGCCACACCCCGTGTGGGACCTTAACAAAGTGTTGTACGCCTTGGCGCATAAACCCTTTGAACCAGTGGCGTCTGCGGACATCAGGCTAGTCACCATTAAGACAGCCCTCTTGGGGCGTCTTACGTCTGCACGCTGTGTCAGCGAAATCCACGCTCTGGTGGCTTCCGAGCCATACACTTCTTTTCATAGAGACAAGGTGTTCCTCTGAATATATCCTGCGTTCTTGCCTTAAGCAGTCTCTGCGTTACACTTAACTGAGGATCGTACTATCGACCTTATTCGCAGACCCAAAGGACGATGCTCAGAGGTATTTTGCACTGTCTAGATGTCATACGCACGCTAAAGTTCTATCTGGACAGAACCAAGAGTTTCAGCAAATCTGATCTATTTGTAACCTGGGCAAGACCAGGGTATCATGATTGCAAGCCCTCCAAAAAACGGTGGATGGTTTCAGCCATTCAGCAGGCCTATGAGGGGCAGCACAAACGACTTACGGCAAACATGCATGCCCACACTGTTAGAGCCAAGGCCACGGCGGTCGCATTCCAATGACACGTCCTGTGGCAGGTCATCAGCAGAGCGGCCACGTGGGCCTCCCCCTCTGCCTTTTGCAAGCACTACTGTTTGGATGCCGGCTCCAGATCGGGTGCAGCATTCGGGCAGGCAGTATTGAGGAACGTGTTTTGTTAAGGTGGGTCTCCTCTTCACCCTGGGGCTACATTCAGTTGTAAGCGCCCATACAGTATGAAGGAAAGGGGACGGGACGAAGGAGTCATTATAAGTACTCACCATAGTGACTAACATACTCCTAGCCCCTTTCCTCCATACGTTACACCATCCCCCCTAATAAAACTGGTATCATTAGGCAATGGTAAAATTGTCGACGTGTCAGTGGGGACTGAGTGGCACCAGTGGGCGGAGTCAGGGGAGCGCATGCTCCCAGGCTGCGACCCCTTGCGCCTCTTAATTTAATGGGCAAGGTGATTTTTTTTTTTTTTTCTGGTGAAAAAGGTTCCGTCTCCCGTTCCTAGCGAGGAACGCCCATACAGTATGGAGAAAAAGGGACTATGGACTAGGAGTATGTTGGTCACTATGGTGAGTAACTTATCATTTTTCAAAGTCTCCATCTTTGCTACAGTTTCTATGTGCCCTGTACTCTCCTGTTGGTATATTTGAAACTGTAGATCTTCTGTGACCGCTGTTGCCCTGTAAGGTTGAATTAACTATTAACTAATTTGCATTTCCGGTATGTCGAAGTTTGTTATTTGAGTGGCAATGCCCGGTAAGGGTTAGCCTGAAGTTGTTAATATTCAGATATTCCATGTAACTTTTGAATCTCTTGCGTTCTATTCCATATAATTAAAATGTCATCTATAAATCTCCTCCAAACAACAATATTGTTCTCAAACTCATTGTTGTGGAGTGCGTGTATATCTTTGTAATGTGACATAAACAAGTTAGCCACAGTGGTGCAAATTTGGCCCCCATTGCAATCTCTTTGGTTTAGAGATGGTAAGTGCCGTGAAATAGAAAAGCATTATTCGTGAGTGTAAATCGTAAAAATGTCTTCATTTCTACATGTTTTTATGTATGAAGCAGAAAAGTCACGAAATGTGTAAGCAATTTCCTTAATTGCAAGTTCATGCTCAATTGAAGTGTATAATGCGGATATGTCCAAGGTAGCCAACATGTAACTGGCCTCCCATGTTACACTTTGCAACAATGATAGAGCATGAGTGCTATCTCGGATATAGGTGGGTTTTTGGTACAATTGCACCCTGATTACATTATCTATGTATTCTGATATCCCTTCTGTGCCCCTCCCCAATGCTGCTCCCAATGGGGCGTACTTCTGGTAGTGTGTCAAAGTTTGTGTGAATTTTGGGAAGCAAATGTATCATTGGCATGATCGGGTTCTTGACATTCAGAAATGCTTTTTCATCATCTGACAAACTTTTCTACCATTGCATGCAGTTCTTGTACAATGGTTTGTGTGGGGTCCGATAGCCATTTACCATAGCACCCTGGAGAATCTAAATATCTGGTCCCTATTTTGATGTAATCTGAGGTGTTTAAAATGACAATGTTCCCTCCCTTGTCTGCTTCTTTTATTACTATGTTTTTGTGCTTTGATAATGCTGCTAGTGCCCGGGATTCTTGGGGACTCAAGTTATGTTTGTGATGACTCTTGGTTACACTTGTGTCCAAGCCGTAGTGAATGTCCCCAATCACTGTCTTATGAAAAGTGTCAATGACATTCTCAGATGCCAATTGTGGTGTAAATTTAGATTTGCTTTTCAATTCAGTGATTTCGAGATTACTGGGTTGTATGCCCAGATCATTAAATAGTGCCTGTAGTCCTGTGTGTTCTTCCTGTTCAAGAGACATAAGACGATGGGTACTGTCAATGTCTCTGATTGTTAGATCACTTATTGGTAATGGTTCTTCTTTTCTGCCAAAAAGTTCTTAAATTGCAAACATTTTCTTTATTTCAATTTCCTAATAAATTTAAAAACCTCAATCTGAAAATTGGTGAAGTTTGATATATATGGTATTTGTAACGCGCCTATACACAAGTGTTTCATGGTGCGACGAGGCAAGGGAGGGGAACAGAAGGATGACAAAGACAACAGTCTTACTAGGCCAAGTGACATTGAGATTGGTCAAGTACAGGGGAGAGGAAAGGGGAATGGAAAAGTTCCAGGGGAAGGGGAGGAAGGGCAAGTGCCAAACATAGGATAAAAAACTAGTAGTGCAGCCAGCAGGTGGCAAGTGCAAGGGTTAAATGTGCAGACAACAGGTGTCTAATATGTACAGGTAAGGGGACTGTAGGGTTTGCAGATGCAGACCCAAGTGCAGGGATTGCCAGGAGACAGTGCAGGTGTGCAACTGGGCAGGCAGGGACCTGTACCCGAATTCAGAGGGTAGCCAGGTGACCAGTGCAGTAACAGAGAGGAGATCAGCAGGGGAGAGGAAGTTGTAGAGGACGGAGAGTAGAGGCAGGCAGATTTTAAGAGGCTGTCCCAGTAGTCTAGCCTAAAGACAACCAGAGCTCTAGAGACAGTGAGTTTATGGGGGAAGGTGAGGAAAGGAAGAATACCTCGGAGGAGGTGCAGTTGGTAATTTGACTTCTTGGAGAAGTCAGAAATGTGAGGAGAGAAGGAGAATGTGCAGTCAAAGATGACCCTGAGGTTCTTAGCCTCACAGGTGGGAGCAGGAAGAGGGCCAAGGGCAGCCGGCCAGAGAGTCACAGGAAAGGAAGGTGCAGGTGTGCAGATGAGGATGATCTCAGTCTTACTGGCATTAAAGCAGAGATCATTGGTGGCACACCACTCCTAGATTGCAGACAGACCATCTGGGATGAGCGAGGGAGAAGAGGCGGCAGAGGGGAGCCTGAAAGCGAGCTGAGTGACATCCGCATAGCACTGAAAGCTGGAGCAGAGAACAGGAAAGCGGTGGGCTAGAGGTGCAAGGTATTTGTTGAACAGCCAGGGAGAAAGGTTAAAGTGCAGGTAGGAATCGACAGGTAAGGGGGGCGCACCCAGCAAGGGAGGGGCGCAGGTTGCAGGGGTATGAGGGGACGCAGTCAGGGGAGAGGAACAGCTAAGGTAGGTGAAAATGATAGACCCTTATTCAGAACCGCTATTTCTGCACTTGTGATCTCACAATCTGATAGATTGGTCACCAGATTGTCTATAATCGTTACCCCTCTTGTTTCTTTGCACATGATCTCGTTAGTCTTCCTATTGGAGCTGCGTCCTCGTCTGAGCTTCCTTACTCCTACCCTTCTCCCCCTTGTGGAGTGTTCCGAGTAGGTGTGTTTCAAACTATAGGGTTTTGGAATCTTACTTGTTTTGTGATGCTCCTCTGTGTACCGTTCCTGTATCTTGGGGGGAAAACAACTAATCTGTTCATGTGTCTACTTTGTTTCCTTGGACACCCTCCTCCCAACTCCCGTCAATGGTATGTACTCTTGTTTTTCATTTGCAGTGGCATGTCAATTAATACCACACATTTACAATTATTTTTTGTGGGTGGTTTCTTTAATACTTCTGCATGGGAATGACACAAACTGACTCATTTATCTGTATAAACGGCCTTGAGAAAGACGATTTAGTCAAAACATGTGTTAGCTGTTAAAGTCGGATTGGATTTGTAGAGAATCAACTTGTGGATGAAGAACATCATGAACTGTTATCAATAGATTTGGAAATATAATCATGTACTATGATTGAAATTTACCAATAATTTGTGGGCTTGGCGCAAAGTGCTGGTGGTACACACATGGTACTTGGTCTATGGTTTAGGGTATACCAGAAAGCACTAGCCATGCAGCGGCCCCTTCAATCTCAAAACTCATTTCCCAGCGCAATTGGACACCATTCCAACCTGCTCTTTATCTTACACACTTTATCCATGAGAAGATGTACGATGGCCAACCTTAGTCTTTACCGGCACCTTTCACTTCTTCCTCCATTTTGGAATGCATTTCTGATAATCACTGCCTCAGTGAGTGTCCCGTTTGCTTCATCATTTGTTGGAACAAACCTACAGGAAGACGACCCGATCTTGGCGCACACGCCTCCTTCCATTACCGTGCATAGATCTAGAACATACCTATTCTGGAGGGCCATCAACCTCACTGCTCTGAGCTCTTTTATGTCGTTGAAGCCGTTGAAAGTTGAGTTTATGGTTTGCATCAGCTCCTGCCTCATAATCTGGAGCCATTATGAGTTTGTGTATGCCTGTACAGCGGGAACGACGGACACAAAAAACATTTGTTCTGCTGAACAATCGGTGCTCAGGTGGTATGTCATCTAGAGATTCTTCCATTGCTGACAATATGTAGTTCCCTCTTTTCACTCTAGTTAATTCGACGGGCCTTTTATTTTTTCGGGCAAAGTCCATTTTAGGGAATTTGTATTGATGTCCTTCTGTGGAACTACTAATTCTAGTGTGTTGATGTGTACCAGTGAGCATACTCCTCCCCAGTTGGCTGGCAGCTTCTCATATGCCTTGGATCCGCAAGCCCAATAGTGATCCATTAGTACTGGTGTCCAACTTTCATGACTGGAGCCTTTACTGTCTGCTTGCACTCTTTTTGTCCAACCTTCACTGATCCGTCATTCTGGAAACATAATGCTGCCCCATTGAATGGTATTATGGACATGGACCCAGCTTCATTTTCTACTCAAGTTAATATTTGTGCACTTGCTTGCCATTTCTTTAGGTATTTGTCATTTTCTTCTTGTACTATACAAACTGGAACTGTTAGAGCGCATGCACTTTGCTCCCCATTACTCCCTCTTTACATCCTTCGGCTGTGTATACCTGGCGATATACAAGCATCTGTGGCCTTTCCCAGCATCCTGGTGGTTCTCCTATTTCTATTGGTCCCTTCTTAGGATATGGTAATTCTTTCAATTTTATTGTTTTTGTCTCTCCTTTCTCTGGGCCGTCAGTGATATATTGTATAGCCTGGTCCTTTTGCAAGTACCTGTCCATCATGTCTAATGTTTTTATATAGCTGCCTTCATAGGCAAACGTAATCTTGGACATCCATCTTAAGGTTGCCGTTTCCCGTTGGAATCTTCCTCGGGTGGTGCACATTGATAGTACACAGAGCATTATGCTCTTGCTGCTGGTATTTCAGTTGCTACAAATGTTCTGGAGGCACTCATGGCATAGGGGATGAGAGGGCAGACATAGCAGCTCTCTCCAGTGATCTGTTTACCTACTTTAGTCATCTGCTTGTACCACATGTTATTGGATACTCGCGCAGTATCGGTGAGATTGGAATCAACCCTACATCTACATCAACACTGCGTCTAACTCTCCTTACTGGTCTGGGAGTGATTACCTCCCGATCTGACGTGGTAGCCGCACCTGCCAGAATTGGGGTTTTGTTAGTAGAGGTCATAGCTTTATTTTCTATAATAAGACCTTGGCCAAAAAATAAGGCCAAAGCTACCAAGCGAAAAGAGGACGCACGTCAGCATTATCACACGTTTAATAATGGCATTCATTACTTACTCCGCTTCGGAACCTTGTGTAGCCTTGAAGATATAGATGAACTGCCTGAAATGCACTAGAAATGCGTTATTTTGCTGTTGGATCTCAGTGCTCCAGATAAGATTTTGAGGTGGGAGTATTTTACGCATGTTTTTCAAATTTGAGAGTAAATGCAATTTCAAGAGACAAAATTAGTTCTCCTCTGTAAGAGAGTAAAATGTATCCAACAAATGCACCCAATGCATATGTAAAATCAGACCCGTAGATCAAGAGTTGTAGGTCAAAGTTGTCTGGCTTGCGCAGAGCCCTTCATTCCACATGCAAACGGCACATCCCGTCTGAGCACATACTAACGGCACATCACTCCACTTGATAACGGCATATATCCTCCTTGAACGTGCTAGCTACACATCTCCTCTTGACACATACTAACGAGTATGACACGTACTCAGTGCACATGGTAAAGGCACGTCTCCTGTCAGCATTTTCAGAGATGTGCTGTTAGCATTTGCAGAGCAAATTTGTCATTTGCATGTGAAAATGGCACCTTTACACCGTGCACATGCTAACAGCACAGCTCTATGCATATACTACTGGCGGACATTCTGCATTCTGCTTTCACGCGTTGATAGAACACGTTCTGTTTGGCTATCCTGGTATTTGCACATCCTGGTCTGAGGCTGCCAACAGCACATCACTGCTCTCTTGCACTTTTCCAGCTCATTCCCGCTAACCCCCCTCCCCTTTCAGAGCCGCCAGAGCACCAGGGGACCACTCGGGTGGTGATAGTGCGCGGTACAAATATCCTTTAACATTAACATGTTGACAGGACGTCTCTACCCATAATGACCTCAAATCTCTTCCCTGCGCATGCTATTGGCACATCTCTTCTCGTCTGCTAATGGCGCATCTTCTCTGCGCACATACTAGTGGGACAGCTCTCAGTACGTGCATGCTAACTGCGCACATGTGCACAGAGATGTGCATGCTAACGACACGCCTTCTCTACACACATGGTAATGGGACATACCCTCTCTGCACATGCTAACTGCACATCCCATCCCTGCACGTACTAACTGCACATCCTGTGCAGCAACGGGATGTGCAGTCCTGCCTCTGCACATGCTAACAGCAAATCTCGGCTCTGCATGCTAATGGCACATCTCTTCTTGGCATGTGCAAATGACACCTCTTTACTAAGTAAATACTACGGGGACATTTCTTGTCTGCAAGTGCTGATGTAGCTGTTGGGCAGAAACCTGTGCAGTTCCCTTAGGGACCACTGCAAAAGGCTTAGGACTACAGGTGTTGGCAGTAAACCCAATTGGTAGCAGTCTGTACCACCCAGATTTACCTGGTAGCTGTGGCTGAGCCGTCAGACCTCTCTCAAGAAGAGTTGGACAGTATATAGAGTATACAAAATGGGTACAAAGATACAGTAGCACAAGCAAACACTGACCAGAGCTTTGGTATAAAGTATATAATAATTTATTTAAAAACAAACTTGTAAAATACACTAACACTAATATGGCAAGCAAGTTCAAACAGTCACTATCAATATATATACATCCCTCATTACTTATTGAACAAGTCTTAGTTAAAACACCACTTATTTGCAGACAGGTGAGCGCTTAACCTAAGATGGCACTCCAATAAGTTAGTTAAAAAGGCAGAGTTGACATTGACAGATAAGAAAAAACTCAACTATGAGATGGCTGTTAGAAAAATACAAAGACCCACAAATAAAAATAAAGCATGTGGCGAAAAACTCTCATGGACATTATTACAATCAAACTATCAAACAAGAAAAGCATGAACATCAAAAGAGACTGCGTCACTTGAAATCAAAAAATGAACCGGACCTCAAAAAACAGTTAAAGAAAAACACAGATACTCAAACTTTATAAAACAAAACAAGGCTATGATGAAACAACATGATGCAGAAGCAATATTGAAAGCTTTAAAAAATAAAAACACAAAATATCTATGGTCTATGATGAATGATAAATCAACTCAGCAAACATTAATACAAGAAGTTGACTCACAAAACTGGGTAAGACATTACCATGAAGTAAATAACAACAAAACAAGCAAGCTGTTAATTGATGGAGGAAACAATGAATCTAATTGGAAATTTGAATGGGAGCTCGACGACATAATAAATAAAATCAAAGCTTTGAATTCTTCGCGAGCACCAGGCCCGGATGGGCTCTCAAATGCAGTTATCAAAGCATCACCAGAAGACTGGGCAAAATTGTTCTCACAATTATTGCAACTCATAGTGAAAAGTAAAGAAATCCCCAAAACCTGGAGAACTGCAATAATAATCCCAATCTTTAAATCAGGAGACCGAAAGCTGCCAAGCTACAGACCGATAGCCCTCCTTGATACACTAGGAAAGCTATTTGCAAGCTACCTACAAAAACAACTACACATATGGGCAGCAAAAAATGGAAGACACGCGAAAAGACAGACTGGCTTTGTGACGAAGATTGGGACAAACGTAAACTTACTGTTACTGAATATGATAAAGGTTGAAGCAAGCATCAGAAATCAGCAAGTTTATGCCGTGTTTATAGACCTGAAAATGGCATTCGATTCAGTAAACAGACAGAAGCTCTGGGAGAAACTAACAGCTTGGGTTTGTCCTGCTTACATCTTAAACCCAATCATTCAACTATATTCAAATACATCTATTCGAGTCCGATTAACAAACGCTGGTATGGTCACAGAATCCATTTCTACTAGGAACGGTCTGAAACAAGGCTGTCCCCTAGCTGCATGTCTTTATAACCTTTTATACTAATGACTTTGAAGAGTGTATTCAAAACACGAGAGCAAATCCTCTGAAAATCAATAACGAACCTATCCAAGCACTTATCTATGCTGACAATATTATCATCTTGGATAAAACGACATCTGGCTTGCAAGAATCTCTGAACAAAACACAAGACTATATGAACGTAAACGATCTGCAAATCAATACGTGCAAAACCAAGGCTATGAGACTGATCAGTCTGAAACGGAAAAAACAACATCCCTTTAAAATCATGCTGGATGGAAATGAAATTGGAATGACAAAATCAATGAAATATTTGGGTGCCCTGATAAATCCTTCAAACAATGAAAAAGAATGGTTTGAAAACATCAAAGAAAAGGCTATATCTTTAGCAAGACAAGGAAGATTCTTTCATCTGAAGTATGGCACATTCTCAGCAAAGCCAATAACGTTATTATATAGGCAAAAGGTAGTGCCTATCATAACTTATGCCAGTGAATCTATAATCAAGGAGAAGTTTATTAATTGGTCCATTCTAGAAGGGCTATACTGGCGGAAAATGTTGGCCCTTCCAAAATCATTTCCTGTGGCAAGGATCAGATTCGAATTGGGTCTGCAATCAATAGAATCCATAGTTACATGGAAAAAGATGGACTTATACAGAAAAATCTTATCGGAGGATTCAATTGCATCACTTGAAATATTAAAGAAAGAAAAAGCAGTCCAAACGACAGCTCTCGAAAAATGGACGACATCAATTAAAAGAAAATTGCAAGAAGAAGAAATATCAGAAGAAATGTTGACTAAGAGGCCCCAACAGGCGAAAAGAAAATTAAAAAGCAATGACTGGATAAAAACAATAGAGAAACAAAAATCTTACAAAAGGTATCTAAATTGTGACACTGAAACAAGGGCTCTGAACGAGATTTCGCTTAAATATACTACCAACCAGAGACTACCTAGCAGCATTTGACAAAACTGGCACTGTCGCAGTGGAGTGTAGATTTTGTAAAGAAGCACAAAGCCCAGAAACATTATTTCATTTAATTATGGTGTGTCCGAGGCTGAAAGAAAAAAGAGATATATGGAGAAGTTTCTTCCGGATCTCGAGTAAAGTGATGACGACAGAAGAAAGATGGGAGAATCTTCTAAGAGGAAATGACCAGTGGTTAATAATCACAATAATGAAATTTTGGGGCGAAATCATAAAAGGAGTCCTAATCTTCAGAAGAAACGAAATTATTCTTTTAAAGAATAAATCGGACTAGACTTGAATGTAAAGTTTGAAAAATCAAACCAAACATTAAAAAAAAACAACAAAAAAAAAAAGATTGTGGTTCCCAAACTCCTCTACATCTTCGCTAATGTCCCAGTGTGGCCCGGGAAGTACTATTTCAAGAGACTCCACTCGGTGTGTGCCCAATTTCTTTGGCATTCTGGGGCCGTCCGCAAGAAGTGGCAACATATGACCTTATCCTATGAAAAAGGTGGTTTCGCAGCCCCTGACCTTACACTGTACTGGATTGCGGCACAGGCCCAACATCCACACACTGGTACGCACGGATCCCGTGGCCACCACGATCAGAGCATGGAATAGCATTCTGGGCTCAAAACAAGAGCATCACCCATATTACAAATGGCTTCCCATATGGCAATTCCCTGGGCTCTCCCCCACACACGACCAGCACTTTGTCCGACACTGGGGAACCTGGGCTACTGTGCACTAACTGACCTATATCCTAACGGTAAATTCATTACTACTCCTAACGTGGTGGCCTGAACACTCCAACTCACCGCTGGAGTTCCTACAATACTTCCGGCTAAGAGCGGCAGTCCGTGAAATGTGGCCCTCTTACCCAGATGAGCCGCCAGACTCACCTGAGTTACATTACATTTCAAATTCCGCGGGAGGTAGAGGATTTATATCCTCCCTGTACAAAATGCAGCTGGGGAAACTTGAGGACATATCCCCTAAGTCACGGGGGGCTTGGGCTGGAGAGCTAGAAAGGGAAATCACTGATGAGATGTGGAACAAAATGTGTGCACACACACGCAAGGTCTCTCTGAACGCTAGATTCTGCTGCATACAATACAAACTCCTTAACAGACTGTGCAATTCTGAGCGGTGTGTAATACAATGTTCTTGCACCCCGACCCACACATGCCCAAAATGTGCATCTGAGGAAGCAGATCACATATATATGTTTTGGTCCTGCGGTGCACTGGGTACGTTCTGGCTGGATGTGACGAAAGCGCTCTCAGAAATAGTTTGGTCCCCTCTGGACCTTGACCCATTGGCTTTGTTTGGTGTTTGGGCTGGGGATGGTGCAAAGAAAATGTCAAAATTCTTAAATGTGAGCACTATTGTTGCCAAAAGATGTTATATTGCAATGCTGGAAGCGGCGATTTCCCCCCCCCCCCCAACTCTGAAAATGTGGCTGAAAGCCCTTGCGTGGGTACAAACATGTGAAGAAGAGTATATTTGCTCGCTACCCATTCCATCTCGCCCCAAAAATGTGTGGTCTGAATTCTGTAGCTATTTAAACAGCAGAGACGAGGTGAAATGGCGCTCTGCCCCCCTGCCGGAGCCGCCCCACTCACTGTGAGGACTGAAGACTTTGTGATCCCCTATGCCATGGTGCTTCCCCCCGCCCCCCTATGCAGTGCTGTTTCTAAGTGATTATGATGTAATGCCTAAATGTAGTTGATGATTCCTGTCTCTTTCTTTGTAAAACGTACTGTACCTGTCCTAACCTTCTGCCAATAAACAAAAGTTTAAAAAAAACAAAACTTCTAGAACGCCTTGACGAAAAAGCCTCCCTCCAAGCGATGCAAATTAATTTGTTACATGAATGGATGACGACATTGAAAAACACCACCTCTTCGAGATGTCTATTACATTCACCAAGTGCTAGACATGGCACTTCCTATCCGATGGTTCCAACTTTCGCTAACATTCTACAATCCATTCCAAGCCCAACACCGATCTCTGACCCCAAAATGGGTGATACCTCATGGGTAAGCGTATAATACCTGAAGCCATACCCTTTGAGTTGGATTCCACAACTCTACCTCCCCCTGTACCACATACCTTATCATTAGTTCTTGTACAGGGAAAAAAAAAAAAGAAAAAGCGACCTATTTAGTGACAAGCTTTGATAAAAAAAAATCCAAAACATGGTCATGCCGAAAATTCCTAAAAATTCAGTTGCGACCTTCTTAAAATGAATATCGTCAACCCTACCAAAAGAGCCTTGCCCTAACCAGCACAATAAAACATCTCTGCCAATAGAGGTAGGCAAAGAGGTTGCTGCTTCAAAATTCCGAATCTACATTACTCTCCATTAAACAAACTAATGTTATGGAAGATGTAACATCGGGTCCTCCTCCCCCTGTTATAAGTGACATTTTGCCTGCTGTGAATGTGAACAAGGCGCATTCTCTAACCGCCAACTACAAACCAGTTGCTAATTCGTTTCAAGCAACTCATCCCTCAAGTAATACCAGTTTTGATGCCTTTGCTCGTGATCATATAAGAGGAATGATTGAAGATTATCTCAAAACTAAACACATATCATCGGCACCTTTTGATCCAGTAATACCATCTATAGCCACAAATCTGCCGCTTACCACTGTTGCTAAAGTATCCTCTCTTCCATCAACTACTGTGAGCACTGTAAATCTGTTGTCCATGGACTCGTGTGCACCACAGAAACTCTATGGACTCTAATGCGATTGCTTCACAGATGAAATCTCTCATCAATGTTTTTTTCTCAAACTCTACAATTACCCAATTGAATAATCATTCCCTTAAATCAAAGTCTGATCTTTTGACACAAAGTGAATACACTACAACGACCACAACACATCCAGCTGAAACCGCGGTTACAAATAGGCCGCAACCTAACTCTGCTTCTTGGGTATCGAATTCGACAGCACTTCCTTCGAATGATAGAGTATCTTTGCCTTCACTTCCAAAGTCTGCATTATTGCATACAGATACATCTACTAATTCCAATGTTAAACCAACTCGGATAGCGAAACCATCCGGTCCGATTGGTCACTCCCTTATCATGAAATGTTGAGGCAATAATTTTCCTCTTTATGATCTTAATAGACAATGCATCTTGAACATTCTTAATGATGTTAACCAGTTGGTAAATATAACCACAAGTGATATTGACTTGGTAGAATTTATCACTGGTAATTATTTCACCACAGTTCGCCTATGGATTCCATCTGCTATAGTTGCGAAGACCATTTGGAATGCAAAATTCAGCCTATTTGACATGGGATTTCTTATCTGCCAAGATCCAGATAGGCTACAATCCCTTTTTGCCCCCATAACACAATGCTCAACCACACATCTTCCTCATCCAAGACACGCACATATATTCCTATCAAAAAGACAAGTAGCTCATAATTGACCTGTGTACCCAGCACATGTGCAATTAGACTTTGTTGCTGGAACACACGTGCTCATGTTCATTTACAGGAATCCATCTCATCGTTCTATCAATTTGACATCTTAGCATTCCAGGAAACCTGGTTCACTCAGTCCCCTGTTTGGGATAACTACTCTGTTGCTTTAATTCCTGCTCTAAATGGTGATAAGGGGCGACCTATGTCGGGTTTGTTGGTGGCAGCTTGTTCCTCTTCGCATTTTTCGCTAGGACCATGGCTCAATTTCCAATGTTTCATACAATTGGTGAAACTCAACAGTCCGACAGGAAACATTGCATTATTTGACATCTATCGTAATACGGCGAAACTTTCAAATTTGCTTTCCTAGAAGCACTCTGATATGTTGGAAATTGTTGCCCTATCCAAAGATATCACAGCCATTCTTGTAGTTGGCGACTTAAATTTGGATTGTATCCATCCTAAAAATGAAGCTGCTGTCCAAGACACCGAACATGGTCCTCTTTCATGATGGAACGAAATCTCATAATGATCAATGGGACAGTGCCTGGCGATATTCCTGATGCCGCTACTTGGCATAGAGATGATCTGGTTAGGACAATTGACTACATGTTTACTGATTCCAATCTGTACCGAGATATTAACACGTTTACTGTTATACCTCAAATGTGTAGTAATCACAACTTATTATCTCTTTCAATTTCGAGATCAGATTGGTCTATTACTTCTCAGTCAACGGTATGGTTCGTCCCTCATTATTAATCGGGCTAAAACCCGTTTTTTTGGGACTCCGACAAAACTCAGTGATTTCAATACTGCTATCACGCATATGATTTCAAATAATATGTCTTCGGATTATATTAACATTCTACAGAAATTTAAGAACAACATCATTATTGTGAAATCCAAACCTATTACTCACTTACATGCCTTTGACCATGAACTTAAGCTCAGAAAAGCGAGCTATAGAAAGGAACGCAACGTATTGATTGCCTCCTCTCACTCATCCTGCTTTGATGCCCTTAAAAAGGCCAGAGCTAGATACCTAAATTGGACACGATCCCACAGAGCTATCCTTCAACGGGATAGTGAAAAAATGCTGATCACTCTTCAAGCTAAGAAATCTGCCGATATTTGGAAGATATTAAACCATAACAATTGTGTTTATCAGTTAGATGCTCAAGCTAATGGAGTAAAAGAAGATCAATGGTTCTTGCACTATTCAACATTATATGCTGATCCCCTTTATGAAACCATGGATTATCATATGCAATCCAAATACAAATGGTCTCTTGATTATGATATCAAAACATTAATCTCCTACATCAAAGGTCTAATAATTCAAGAGCAGCTGGTCCTGATGGCGTGACCAACAATATGTTAAAGAACAATCCTGACCTATGGGCCCAAATCTTAGATCAACTTTTCCAACATATATTAGTCACCAAAAATCTACCTCTATCCTGGAAAACATCCGTCATTGTGCCCATATACAAAAAAGGTGATCGCTCTTCCCCCCCCATAATTATAGACCTATTGCACTGCTTGATACACCAGGCAAAATCTTCGCAAAACTTGTTCTGCGTGATTTTTCTGCCTGGACTCAATACCATCATCTCCGGGACCCATGTTAGTCAGGCCTCGTTGCAGGTATGGGCAGAGTGTCAATCTCTTTCTTTTGAATGCTATAAAACAACAATGTCTTGCACAAAAGCAACAAATGTATTTTGCATTTGTAGATTTACGTTCTGCATTCGATTCAATTTCCAGCATTAAATTGATGTCTAAACTAGCCAGAGACAACTGCCCACCTACATTGACAGACACAATATATCACTTCCACTCGTCCGCCTCGGTGCAAATCAGACTCAATCACGATGGACTACTCTCCAAACCAATCCCTATGGCACATGGTTTGAAGCAGGGTTGTCTCTTGGCGTCAGCCATTTTTAACTTTCATTCAGGATGTAAAAACCGATTTCAAAGCAGTTGCATCTGATTCCCCTAGAATAAATGGCATCCCGATAAAAGCACTCATGTATGCTGACGATATTGTATTGGTTTCCAAGACACCCGCCGGACTTCAAATATTACTAACTACCTTTCATTCTTACATTCTGGAAAATGAACTTAAAGTCAATACTGTTAAAACTCAGGTGGTCATGCATAATCCTCATCGTGGAATTCACACACTCAAGCATTGGTCAATCGACAATGTCAACTTATCGATTACATCTGCCTACACATATTTGGGCATGATTTTTGAACTGATTCTTAGAGCTACAAAACATCTTGATCTCATAGATTACAAACTCTTGTCAGCTACCTCTCAAACTTGCATTATTCTAGCTAAATATGGCAAATTTTCCTTCTCCCCAGCCATTCATTTCTGGAAAATGAAAGTCATTCCCACCATTTTATATGGATTGGAAACAGGTCCCCCAATATTTTCACACATCCTAGACAAATGGGAAGCCACATTCTGGCGTAAAATACTTAATTTGCCCCAATGTATTCCTATATATATCGTGGATACGTTACGAATTGGGCATCAACCCTTTGTATTCGATATATCATTGGAAACAATGTGCTCTGCTGCGAAAATGCCTTATATCCACACAATCAGATAATTTACCCAAAATGCTCTCTTCCTATATATTTTGATAACGAATCCGGTTAAGGCAAAACAAAAAATTGCTCAAATGGCATGGATTGATAATCAACAGCAATGTCTCTTATACAAAAATGCCTCTAGCTATCGCTTTCCACCAAAATCTAGTGGCATCATGGAAAAGTATCTGTGTAAAGCCCCGTCTCCTTACTATCGTCAGCTTATTTTGCGTTTTCGCTTCCACATCTGGCAAACGAGAGATCTTTTATGCACTAGAAAGTTTTTGGCCCGAGATCAAAACATATGTCGATTTTGTTGTTTTGTTGTGTGCATCACCCCCGAAACCTTGGAGCACTTAATTACGCAATGTCTTATGTTGTCTTCCAAAAGACAAATGCATTTTCCTAAATATTGTGCTACTTATGTATTCTGTGATCAGAGACAGTGTTGGGCTCTTATTTTTGGCTCCCAGATATTGACAGTGCAACTTGCCACAGTACAGTTTTTATGTTCATTAGAGCTTGACGCTGTAGATACTTTTCAACTTATTGCTAGACAAAATCTGTGAACAAATGATTTTTATCCTGAAGCTCTATATGTTGTTCATCCAACTATTTGGTTTCTTTTGACATATATTCTGTGTTTTGCTGCATTTTTATTTTTATTGTGGTTTAAACGAAAACAAAAATCTTTTAAATCAAATGTATGATATTCAACTATGGATCGCATTTTATGATTGTAAATTTATTGTACAACATTGTTCATATTGAAACTATATTGAAAAGTTGATGTATTCAACTAAATCAATAAAACATCTTTTTTTAAAGACTAGCACCTGAGCGGTATACCAGACATGTCCCAATACAAGGGTCAGGCAATTACTTACACACGCGCACGCACACGAGCACACTCTGAGCAAGGCAAAGCACACGAGGAAACAGCAGTTCCAAGATGGCAGTTTAACAAGAGGACAAAGATGGAGAGACAGAAGGGGATTGCAAGGAGGGAAGCACCTTTGACCTTTTCGCCAATGAACTGTTGCTTTCATGAGCCCTCCAGATTGGAAAGTGTAAGACCAGGAAGACTGGCTGAAGAATCTTGCAGGGCCCTCCTGCATCAAGAATCAAGGCGGGGAGAATTACCCACCGTGGTACTGTCCTTGGCTCCAAGAACAACGCAGCGTTGGTGAAATCAACACATAGATATGGATGCATCTTGGTCTGAAAGAAGTCTCTTATCGGTAAAATTAGGTACATTATATCTGCAATGGCTCGCCTTTGCAGACGATATAATCAGTTTTGATCCGACTCCAATTGGCTTACAAAATAAACTTCATTTTTTTGAGAATTTTGCACGAGAGCACAACCTATCCCCTAACCCAGCTAAAACAGCTATTATGAAATTTGGCACAAACAAAGTCAAAAATGAAAAACTTCAGATGGTATTTACAGCAAACTAGCCTACCACTACTTGAAGATACTATATACTTGGGTTACAACATAGATGAGGCAAACTCAATAGAATATTGGACAGCTTTGCTAAAACTTAAAAAAGCCGCCCATTGTTCTCACAGGGGAAGTTAATCTCAGCAAAATATTGTAAGTAATTCCGATAATAGACTTCTGGACCTTGAAAATTGAAAGTGTTCTTTTGTATACATTGGACAAATGTCTTACGGTGATGGATAAGTGCCTAGATAGCCTCCAAGGATCTTTGTTAAAAACTGCACTGAACTTTCCACCAAGCCTTCCGAATTGCGTTTTAAGACATGAATTCGGTCTTATAGCACTGTCATCAAGAAGGAAATGGTGGAAACTGTGTAATTATTCCAAAATGTTCTTATCTCAACCTAATTCTCCATACCATGATTTTAAAACTAATATCCAACTACTGAACAAGCCCTCGATCAATACTTTTCACCGTCAAATGCAACATTGTCTCGATGAACTCACTATAACAATTAAAGACCTATCTCTTAGATCAGCCTATGCTAAGAAGAAATTGTTTGAAATGGACTGGTGTAAAACTATCACAGCAATGGGAAAGTATAAAATGTATCTGGAATATTGTAAATATACTAAGGGGGCGTGGCTACATGTCCACGTAGGAGGTGGTGCTTTCCGTGAGCTCTTGATGATCCGTCCACTATCCTGGAATAAAGTGCATCTACAGCTGGCTAGGAAGCCTCATACGACGTGGAAGAACGTATGAATGCATGAGGCATGTAGCGTACACAAGCTTATGGACGCTTGAGGAACTGAGGGCAGACTGAACACGTTTGGAGTTCTTCGGTGTGAAATCCCAAGATGGCGGCTTGAGAACAAAGGGAAGCTGGGGCCGAGAGACGCGAGCGGTGAGCAGTCTCCCGGCTGACTGAACCGCTGTGAGGAGAACAGCAGAGCTGGAGCCCGAACAGTACGACCGCGTGAGTGAGCTTCTGCGCGACCGAAGAAACGGAGCCAAGAGAAGCGGCGCCCGTTCCGGAGCTCCCCGTGATGGAGAAGTGCCTTGGGACTGCGCGGGTCGAGTTAGCCGTGCGACGGACCCATGTGTTTGGAGTCCGTAGCGCTTCCGTACACTGGGAGCTGCGGGCTCTGAGCACATGAAAGTGATGATATGCAGAATGGAAGGCAGCCGATGTGAAAGCGCTGCGTGAAGTGAAGCGAAATGGATACATAGAACGCTCCAACAAAGGATACAGTAGCAGCGGAGAGCGGACCTGTAAAGCGCAAGCAGCTGCAATGAAATAGACTAACGCGGGGAAACAAACTGTGTGTGTGTAACAAGCCCCATTGATAACACATCGAGGACATTGCTCTGCTGCTTGCACAAGACACGCAAGTAAAAGGGGAGTGAGCAGATAATAGGAGGCACACTGAAAGGGAAGCGTGATACGCTCGCGAAGTATGGACATACTGGAACTGCAAGAAAGGGCATTTACATAGCAACTTGGACAGCAGGAATATGTGGAGCCGGTGTGAGGAAGTTAACCCCCTGGGAAACCTGCTCTGCCCAGACATGGACAATTGTGAATAGGCGGTCACGGACATGATACAGCCTAAGGCCAGTAGACTGAGAGACTGACCATACTGCCTGCACAGCAATATGTAGGCGAAGTATAATTGAATACACAGCGATAGGCAATTGGCAAAGGTGCAGCATATGCTCATAAGATATAAACACACAAGGTGCATTACTACTAGCAGGACTACAAAGCACCTGTGTGACAAAGTTAACCTCTTAAGAGTCTGGATCTGCGCCGGAGACGGACAAATGTGAGGAGGCAGGTGGGGTACGGACGCAACGCAGCAGCGGATCATAAGATGCGGCACGCACATAGCCACGGAAAGAGCCAGAGCAGCATACTGTCACAGAAATCCGAGTGAGCTGGGCCCCAATAGTTTGGGCTACTTGGCATAACCGAATAGAGAACCATACGTGGTGGGCCCGCGTGCCCCTGAGGCATTAAGATGTCCAACAAGCCCACTAGACAAAAAGGCAAACAGCCCACTGTAAGGACCCAGACATGGGAAATCACACAACCCAGGAATATGGGAGGGAGACCTACGGGCTGGAAAAAGAATCAAACGCGACCTGTATGGTAGGCGAGTGGTGGGAACACACAGGCAAACCCAACCTACCCCGAACAGAGGATCTAAATGAGTGGGAGAGCACAACATCAGTGCTTGGTAAGAAACCCGAACAGCCGACCATGGGTCAGCCCGCAGAGACGAGGTTACCGAAATGTCCTCGCGAGGACGAAAACCCCCACCCACGGGCCGAGAGACAGAGAGCTGTGTCCAGCAGGAAAGGTCCTGCCTCGCCAGAGCGACACTGATGGCAAGACGGAAGAATAGCCATCCCCGCTGGAACAAAGCCCCCAAGTTCTCAGAGTGAGAAGCAGAGCACAGAGTCCAGCCGGGGAAGACTCACCTTGTCAAAGCGGCACTGACGACCAGCAGGAGGGAGGAAGGAAACTGTAGCCGCGATGAGGAGCTGACTACAACCGGCCGCCGGATAGAAGAAGCCCAGTCTCCGCAGGGAGACACGGTCTGCGTGTATTGCAACCGTGAGCAGGACACCAACCACGTGGCCCGCAGACTGGAGGAAGCTGATCCGCTTCAGCAACGACACAGACCCACAGGGAGAGTCCTATTACCGGGGATATGGGGGCAACCAAATCAGCAGACACTTACCTGGGCGGCAGCAGGACTTCCAGGGGAACAGGGTCAGGGAAGAAAACGGAGGGTGGCTCGCCTATGGGGGTTTTTATGCTCCAAGACAGGAAGTAGACCCTGATTGGCCCATCCTTACCTGCCTATATAAAGAGCCAGTTAGTTGGAAGATGTGTGCTCATTCTTGTTCTCCTTACAGAGCCGACCAGACCTGGATTCCGGAACGACAGGAAGCACCTGGGCTTATGAGGACTAAGTGGAAGAAGATTGTCAGAGGTCCTTATAGCGTGCCCTACAAGAAAATAGAAGAAAACAATTGCTCCACCAGAAGGACTCTGGGAAAAGAATTTAATTTTGATAATCAGCATTATTTGGTTAAATCTGAATAAAGACCAATGTTTTCTTTCCCTTTAACTGCCTATTTCGCCTCATTGTCACACCCACATTGGACGATTTTGCGAAAACACCACCAGGCGCAGAAGGGGCCAGGAAGCAGAATAAGACCCCTGAAGGCGACCCAGAAGCAATGGGCAACAAGGAGGTCTTGGCGGCGATAGCAGATCTAAAGGTGGCCTGGGAGACCAAACTGGGCCTGGCAATAAATGAACTGAAAGCTGCACTAGAGTTGAAAGTTGGAGAAGTGAAGGAGGATGTGAACCTACTACGACAAGATGTAATATCGCTGGCTGAGCGCACGGGGACCCTGGAAAAAGAGGTAGCCCTGAACACGGCGGCCTGTGCAGCTCACAAGTCGGAAATCCACGCCCTAGTGCAACGTGTAGGCAACCTGGAAAATGGGGCAGAGGAGGCAGAGGGACGCGCTCGGAGGAACAATGTCCGCATTGTCGGGTTGCCAGAAGGAGCTGAGGGTACAAACCCCACGGAATACATTGAATCCATGCTATTGCAGGAGATGCCCGGGGGAATCCTGTCCCAGGGGTTCGCGTTGGAGAGAGCGCACAGGGCCTTGATGAGGAAGCCGCCGCCAGGAAACCCCCCTGCCCCCCCCGACCGGTGATTGCTAAGATCCTAAACTACCAAGAAAGGATCCTCGGACATTTTAGGAAGGGTGGCACGATCCAGAGTGGGGCAGCGAGCATAACGGCGTACCCGGATTACACCCTGCAGGTACAGCGCAGCCGCATGAACTTTGGGTCAGTAAAGAGAAGATTGCGGGAAGCCGGCCTTAAATACATGTTGCTCTATCCAGCGAAATTAAAAGTATTCCACAAGAGCAGGATTTGGTTTTTTGACACTCCAGAGGATGCCATGAGATGGTTGGATGCGCAGAACAGCCCCCAGGAACCGGGGGTCCAGGAAGATGAAGACAGAGATAAGTAATAAGCGTCTGGAGCGCTCTATGTGCTGCAGCTGATGACAATGGGACTTGAATATAGCATTGTATATAACTGGAGGGAAGTAGGCTTGGAGACAGTGTTATATGATCTGGTAGCACTATAAAACCCTGATATTAGATAAGTTATATGGAGCATGACCTAGTACCCCCATAACTGGAAGTTTAGTTAGGTCACTGGTAGCCCGGTGACACCCTGCTGGGTTCTGGGCCTGGGATACCGAGGGCAGAACAAAAATGCGGGAGGGCCTGAGGTCCAGGGATGGAGCTGGGCATTTGTTGGGGTTGGGGAGGGAGAGTGGAGGGTAAAGGGGGGTGTGCAGTGGTTTGAGGTAGTTGGGGAGGAGGTAAGTGGGGGTGCAAGCCTACACCCCGAGCAAAACGATACGAATCATGGGAGACCTTAAGATAGTTACTTGGAATGTTAGGGGGCTTAACAGCTATTTGAAAAGAAACTAGGTTATGCTGTACCTGCGCAGGCAGAAAGTAGACATAGCTTTGTTACAAGAAACCCACCTAACGCGGGAGAAACTGGAAGTGCTACAGAAGAAGTGGAAAGGGACGGTAGTAGGGGCCAACATACTCGGCCTATGCTAGAGGGGTTATTATATGGGTGGCCCTGCATGTCCCGTTCCAGCTGTTGCATTCGGTAGCGGAGTCAGACGGCAGGATGGTGGTCATGAAAGGGCTGGTGGAAAACAGAGAGATATGTATTGTAAATACTTATACCCCGAACCAGGACACGGCTGCGTATTTTAGGACCCTGTATGGTAAACTCAGCGATTTTGTGGGGGAGGCGGTACTATGGGGAGGGGATTTCAATTGTGTGTTAAACCCCAAAATAGACAGATCAAACACTAAGGTAGATAGACCCACCCCGGCTGAGAAGGCATTGCAATCATTATTGGCAGACTTCGGGCTAGATGATGCGTGGAGGGCACGCCATCCACAAGATAGACGATACTTTCACTATGCGGCCCTTCAAGGCCTACATACTAGACTAGACTATGTGTTTGTCACGCATGAACTGATGACTGAAATAGCGAATGTGGAATATAAGGCGAGGGTCCTCTCGGACCACTCGCCGCTGATGCTAGTATGGCAATACCGACCCCCGAGGGGAAGGATTCCCACATGGCGCTTGCGAGCCGAGGCGCTGAAAGATCACGTGTTCAGAGAAGATATGCAAGAAGAAATAATTGGTTATTTTGAGATAAACACTGGGAGTGTTAAGACAGCAGGCACTCTCTGGGAGGCTTTCAAGGTGGTGGTGAGAGGGATTGCCATAGTTAAGTCTAGGGTCTGCAGAATGGTATCCTAACTGAATTACATACAGCAGGCCGAAAAGGAAATAGAAAGAGTGGCGGAAAGGGGTGGTGCTACTAAGGAAGACACAGTGAGGGTCCTAGGCCTGCAGCAGAAATGTGTTGTATACTGGGAACGATTGTGCAATCTCAACTATAAAAAGTATATAGAGAGACAACACGCAGGAGGGGACAAACCGGGGAGAGTCCTAGCATGGCTATATAAGAACGAGACCCCTAGACCCCCAATTAGAACAATACTAAGAGAAGACGGGGGAATAGCCGACACACAAGAAGGGGTCAATAGAGAATTCGTAGAGTATTATAAGCGTCTGTATGGGGATGAGACTAGGAGCAGTAGTGAAGAGTTAAGAGACACATTGGAAGATATTGGGCTACCCCAGATAAGTGCAGAAGATGGAGAGGAACTGGATGCCCCGATTACCCTAGAAGAATTGGAAGAGGTAGTGCGGCAACTGTCCACGTGTAAAACCCCGGGAACTGACGGCCTCCGGAGCAAATTTTATAAAGCTTATAAAACAGAGATACTCCCCCCGCTGCTGGAGATGCTGAATGAAGCATATGAAGATGGGCAATTGTTAGGGAGAATTCTCTGTTTGGGCTGAATTTCCCTACCTAGTGAGTCCCCCAGCAGCTTTGCTGGATTTCTGGGGTTTCTTTTTTTTCTCCTGCCAAGAGTGAGGCTCTTTCCCCCTCACTCTTGGACATGTTGAAGTGTGTTTTCTTGGTTAAACCTTGTGTTGAATGGGCTATGGGGTCTTTTACTCCATAGGGCCTCATGTATTTTTGTGATGTGGGTTACACAGCACCCTCTGTGCCGTAACCCAGGGGTGTCCTAGAGACCCCCCAACATAGACTCCATACCCTGGGACTGACTACTGTCTCCCAGGGCATGTAAAGTCACCAAAGACTTTGCTAGTCTTGAATCCTGAACAGAACCAGTACAAACCATCATATTGTGGACGTACTGGCTGGGGCAATTCGATTGCCCCAGGGTCTGTTAGTCGAGGGGGCACGTCTCCGTCCCCCCTGATCGAGTTTTGGCTGGTGGCAGTGGAAACTACTTTTTATATTCGACCGCGAATATTTCCCTATGGGATTTCCCATTGTTTTAGGCTAACACATTTAATTATTTATTTACGGTAGCCTTAAACATACCGCCGGTTTATATATTTATTATTATAACTCCGGTTGGGACTTTTTGCCAAAACTTGATTCTAAAATGGCGTTGGCGTTCGCCTCTGTAACTCTGACCCAAAGTGGAGCCCTTTGTTCCACTTTTGGCGGGCTTCTCCACAGAAGCCCTCCAAAGTGGTGCCACTCTGTCTGGGGTACTTAGGAGGGGTGGAGGGGGATTTAGGCACCCTGGACTGGGTTACCTTGGTAACTCAAGTCGCACTCCGTCCTGATTGGCCCAAGTGGTGAGCCGGCCGGCTCACCACTTAGCATGTTTGAGTGACAAGCTAGGCTGGGTGAATGGGGGTTTGCTGCATAAAAGCAGGGCTTTGGGGACTGGAACTTCAGAAGTCGCCACAGGACCAAGAATCCGACGAGGGAAGAGCTGAGCCGACCTGCTTCGACGACACCACCCGGTGGAGCCCTGCTGAACCGTCTCACCACTTTTCCCGACGACCGAGGAGAACTCTTAACGGAGTGGCTCCTTCCCTTGACTGGTGGGGACAACCAGTTTTCGCCTTCTTTTCGCTTCTCGAGGTATCTCGTGGCCGCCTTGCCCGTGCCAAGCACACCGGCAACCGGAACCCCACCACTTTTACCCCAACCACGAAAGTCGGTACAACCCTTTAACCGGAGGACTCCGCGGCTGGTTTCTTCCCGGGCAGTGCAACGACCTTCTTCTTCTGCTCTTCAGCGAGAACTTCTCCCCTGACCGACGTCGAGCCTTGCTGCCACTGCCTGGAACAACTGCCACCGCTGGAGGATCCTTTTCGCGTAAGGTACCGTGTTCCGCCTGGCTTCCCTTGCTACCGACTGTACGGGGTAGATTTAGCCCCCGGCTTTCGACCCTGGGAGTGCCTGGAACACCCTGGCTAAACTTTCTAAGCCACTCTAAACTCTTTCTAACTCTTTGCAAGACTTTGAATCCCTAATAACAGTGTGATCTTGGGCACATTTTCGCTCCGGCTACTCTAAGAGTGGGCCCTGCCTAGTGACTTTTGCTCACCTGTGACTTTGTGCTTCTTTGAGCCTATTGCAAGTGTTCTGGACCTTAGAGTGGTGTGTTTAACCCATTTCTGTTCTTTTTATCCCTTTCTTGAACCTACTAGAGTGCCATCTAACGTTAAGCGCTCACCTCTGTTTTAATTATGTGGTGTTAACTTAGAGTTGTCTAGATAGGAGTAAGGGTTGGAACTACTTTCATTATAACTGTGTTTGAAGTGTTTTTACTATACTTTGCTAGAGTGTTTTCAACTTATGTGTTCTTAAAAATAAATAACTATATACTTTTGAAACCAAGCTCTGGTCAGTGTTTGCTTGTGCTATTGTGTCTGGGTACATATTGTGTATACTTGGCATACTGCCTAACTCTTCTTGAGGGAAGTCTGACTGCTCAGCCACAGCTACCAGGTAAATCTGGGTGGTGCAGACTTCTACCAAGTGGGTTTACTGCTATACCTGTAGTCTTAAATCTTTTGCAGTGTTCCCCAAGGGAACTGCACAGGTTTCTGCCTAACACTGGTGGCAGCGGTGGGATCTGAACCCACGCCTCCGAAGAGACTGGAGAAAATGAAGCTAGAATTGGAGTATAAGAAACTTAATGCTCAAACTGACAAAGAACTAAGGCTAAGGGAAATGGAGCTCAAGTATGACTTAGAAATGAAGAAATTATCTGTTGAGAATGTTTCTCTCTCTGGCTCCTCTAGAAGTTCCAGTCCTAAAAGACCCCGGATGCCTAAAGAATTGATTGGTATGTATGAGCCTAAGTTGGATGTGTTGGATTGGCTGTCTCTGTTTGAATATAATCATGGGCTCCAGAACATCACAGGAAATGACTTACTCACCTGGTTGTTCTCTAGGCTTCCCCCTGTTGCAACTGATGTGGTAATGGAGATGGGGGAGGAGGATAGGAAGGACTATGAATGTGTGAAACTAGCTTTGATAGCTAGGTTTGGGAAGACCCCTTCCCAGTATCTTAAGAGGTTTAGGAGCCTCAAAAAGCATGATGGTACCCCTTGGGCTACCTGGGTGAGTGAATGTTTGAAAAACTTAGAGGGATGGATTAAGGGTTACAAGGTGAACACTTATGAAGGTATGAAGAATTTGTTTATGTTGGAGACTATTTATGATGCCTGCTCTCCTGAGCTCAGACAACACTTGGCTGATTCCAGGGAATTGGATTCCCGGAAACTAGCTAAGGCTGCTGACTTGTGGGTTGCCAACAGGGCCACTCACAAGGATTCTGGGGTAACTCAGAAGAAGGATGGGGAGAAACAGTCTAAAAAGGACTCCAAAGAGAATTCTAATATTACAAATTCCAAAGAGGGCCCCAAACAAAACTATAAGGGTAAGCCACAAGGGAAACCAAACCAGGCTAGTGTACCTCCTGGTCCCAGGCCAGAAGGAGGTCAGAACAAGCCTCCATTCCAGCGAGCCTTTGGCTCATGCTTTGTTTGTAAGGCTACTGACCATGTGAAAGGAGATCCCAGATGTAAGGGTAAACCTTCAGGGGTCCAGCTTGCCTCCTTAGCCTTCGCTCCAGAAGAGGAAGTACATATGGCAAGTGGAAACTTTCTATTACTAGCTGATGAACCCACTGGAGTCTCAGCTAGTGTTTCTTTAGTCTCTCTGGGGTTGTGGGAACAACAGAATTTAGATGTCTATAACTCTATCCCAGATAATACTAAAGAGTATTATAAGGACAGTGTCCAGGTGAATGGTCAGGAGACTCCTGCCATTAGGGACACTGGAGCCAGCATAACTGTGGTGGATGAATCATTTTTCAAGGCAGAGGATGTTGCTAAGGCACCCAAATGCCTCACCAAGTTAGCTGGTGGGCCTGTGCAGATGTGTCCCCAGTTACCAGTTCTCATCCAATGTAATGATATGGCTGTAAAAATACCTGTCAGTGTACAATGTGAAGTGCCAGGTAGGGTTCTGTTGGGTAATGACCTCAAAGCTCTTGGAGTTGTATCTCATACCCCCAGACCCCCTAGCAAAAGGTTACAGGAACTCACAAAACCTGCAAGAGAGAAAACCCTGAGAGGGTTATCTCAGGAGATGATGACAGAAATCACTCCTCTCCCACTGGAGCAACTTACTGCAGTAACTACCAGATCAGGAGCAAAGGGGCAACCCAAGACTCCTAGAAAAAAGCCAGCAGCAGGCACTCCAGTACTTCCAACAAGGACTTCCCCTAGGTTGTCCAAAGTTACACCTGTAACTCCACCTCCAGCTGAGGCTGAGAGGGAGGTACAACCCTGTGTGGTTGAGCTAGACTCTGAGGAAGAGCTAGAAGGAGGCCCCAACCTTATTGGAGATTTGGACCCTGAGGACCATCCTGAGCTGCAGTCTTTACTGGCAGAAGGTGGGCCTAGCAGGGCAGCTTTTCGTAAGGGGCAAAGAGAATGTCCAACTCTGGAAGGTCTCCGCCACCAGGCAGCTTCTCAAGCTGATGGGCAAGAGCCTGGGAAGTATAGGTTGCACTGGGAAGATGGCCTCTTCTACAGTGAACCCACTGAGTCTGAACCTGGAGACTACAAACGCCTTGTAGTCCCACAAGAGAACAGACAACAGTTCTTACAACTAGCCCATGAGATCCCTTTGGCCGGTCACTTGAGTTTCAAGAAGACCAAGGAAAGGCTCTCACTCTACTTTTATTGGCCAAAGATGGGGGCTGAAGTAGATAGATATTGTAAGAGCTGCCATACCTGCCAGACTTCTGGTAAGGTTGGTTCCAAGAATGTGGCACCTTTAGTGCCTCTCCCAGTTGTGGGAGTCCCATTTGAGAGGGTAGGGATTGACATTGTTGGTCCCCTTGATCCTCCAACCTCCTCAGGCAACAGGTTTATACTTGTTGTAGTAGACCATGCTACTAGGTACCCTGAGGCAATCCCTATGAGGACTGTTACAGCTCCGGCTGTGGCTAAGGCCCTCCTTGGTATTTTTACCAGGGTGGGGTTTCCTAAGGAGGTAATCTCTGACAGGGGGTCAAACTTTATGTCCCACTACATGAAGGCCATGTGGAAAACCTGTGGAGTTACCTACAAGTTCTCAACCGCCTACCACCCTCAGACAAACGGGTTGGTTGAAAGGTTTAACAGAACCATGAAGAGCATGATGGGTGCTTTAGAAGAACCCCTTAAGAAAAAGTGGGACCTTCTACTGCCATGCCTTCTCTTTGCTTATAGAGAAGTCCCTCCGGAGGGAGTAGGTTATTCTCCCTTTGAGCTTCTCTATGGCCATCCAGTCAGAGGTCCATTGGCCCTGATTAAGGAGGGATTGGAAGGTGCTCCTCCCCTCAAGCCAGTCAGAGTGACTGACTATGTGATAGGTCTCCGGAGGAGAATGTCACACATGATGGCAGAAGCAAGTGACAACTTGAAAGCTGGTCAAGCCCTGGTCAAACATTGGCACGACCAGAAGGCTAACATGGTTGAGTTTACTCAAGACCAGCTAGTTCTAGTTATGCTCCCAACAAGGCAGAGGGCCTTGCAAGACAAATGGATGGGACCCTTCAAGGTTGTGGGAAAACTTGGAGAGGTCAACTATCTGGTGGATCTGGGCAGACCCAGGGAAGCTCCTAGAGTCTTCCACACCAACCGACTAAAAGCATACATCTCCAGACCTGATGTAGGAGCCTTGCTTCTAGCTTCAGCTGCAGAGGAAGAAGAGAGTGAATCCCTCCCTGATCTCCTCAGAGGTGTGCCTTTAGATGAAAAAGTTGAAGGAGTCAACCTCTCTTCAGACCTGACACCTGAGCAACGAGAGGAGTGCAAATCTATGTTAAATCAGTTTGCCTCCCTGTTCTCACTGTCACCAGGCTTGACCCCTTGGGGCCACCATGAGATACTCACTGGTGACTGTCTGCCAGTCAAAAGCAGAGGATACAGAATGTCAGAACATATCAGAACCCACATCAAAGGGGAGGTCAAGAAGATGCTTGATCTCGGGGTAATAGAGCCCTCTACTAGTCCATGGTCTAGCCCAGTTGTGTTAGTACCAAAGGCAGGATCCAAAGACTTGAGATTCTGTGTGGACTATAGAGCTCTAAATGCAGTCACCAAGACTGATGCCCACCCTTTGCCCAGGACAGATGAGTTGGTGGATAAACTTGGTGCAGCCAAGTACCTCAGCACATTTGACCTCACGTCAGGCTACTGGCAAATAGCCCTGACAGACCATGCCAAGGAGAAAACTGCATTTTCAACCCCAGTTGGCTTGTACCAGTTTAAGGTCATGCCTTTTGGACTAAAAAATGCACCTGCCACATTCCAAAGGATGGTGAACCAAGTTCTGGCTGGGATGGAAGATTTCTGCATGGCATACTTGGATGACATTGCAGTCTTCAGCCACTCCTGGGAAGAACATGTGAACCACCTAGGACATGTGTTGCAGGCTCTGCAACAGGCCCATTTGACAATCAAAGCCAGTAAGTGCCAGATTGGTCAAAGTAAGGTGGTCTACCTTGGACATGAGGTAGGAGGTGGAGAAATAAGGCCTTTGCCCAGCAAGATTGAAGCTGTGCAAAATTGGACAACACCAACTACTCAAACCCAAGTGAGAGCTTTTCTAGGCCTCACTGGATATTACAGGAATTTCATTGAGAACTATGGGACCATAGCTTCTCCACTGAATGTAATCTCCTCTCCCAAATTCCCTAAAAAGGTAAAATGGAATGAGGAGTGCAATCAGGCCTTTGAAAAACTGAAGAGAGCTCTTTGCCAAGCTCCAGTATTGAGAGCTCCTGACTACCACCAACCTTTCATTGTACAAACTGATGCTTCCAATGTAGGTATAGGTGCAGTTCTAAGCCAACTGGATGAGAAGGGTAGGGAGCACCTCATTTGCTTCATCAGTAGGAAACTGAAGGATCCTGAGACAAGGTGGGCAACTATCGAAAGAGAATGCTTTGCTATTGTGTGGGCACTGAAGAAGTTTAGGCCATACTTGTATGGTTCTACTTTTGTTATTCAGACTGACCACCAACCCTTGAGATGGTTAATGCAAATGAAAGGGGAAAATCCAAAACTATTGAGATGGTCAATCTGCCTGCAAGGGTTTGATTTCACCATTGAGCACAGGTCAGGGTGTCACCATCAAAATGCTGATGGACTCTCTAGGATGTATATCATCGACTAGAGGTATGAGGTTCATCCAGGAGTGGATTAAATCCTCCTGTCCCTTAGTCTGGGGGGGGCGAGTGTTAGGGAGAATTCTCTGTTTAGGCTGAATTTCCCTACCTAGTGAGTCCCCCAGCAGCTTTGCTGGATTTCTGGGGTTTCTTTTTTTTCTCCTGCCAAGAGTGAGGCTCTTTCCCCCTCACTCTTGGACATGTTGAAGTGTGTTTTCTTGGTTAAACCTTGTGTTGAATGGGCTATGGGGTCTTTTACTCCATAGGGCCTCATGTATTTTTGTGATGTGGGTTACACAGCACCCTCTGTGCCGTAACCCAGGGGTGTCCTAGAGACCCCCCAACATAGACTCCATACCCTGGGACTGACTACTGTCTCCCAGGGCATGTAAAGTCACCAAAGACTTTGCTAGTCTTGAATCCTGAACAGAACCAGTACAAACCATCATATTGTGGACGTACTGGCTGGGGCAATTCGATTGCCCCAGGGTCTGTTAGTCGAGGGGGCACGTCTCCGTCCCCCCTGATCGAGTTTTGGCTGGTGGCAGTGGAAACTACTTTTTATATTCGACCGCGAATATTTCCCTATGGGATTTCCCATTGTTTTAGGCTAACACATTTAATTATTTATTTACGGTAGCCTTAAACATACCGCCGGTTTATATATTTATTATTATAACTCCGGTTGGGACTTTTTGCCAAAACTTGATTCTAAAATGGCGTTGGCGTTCGCCTCTGTAACTCTGACCCAAAGTGGAGCCCTTTGTTCCACTTTTGGCGGGCTTCTCCACAGAAGCCCTCCAAAGTGGTGCCACTCTGTCTGGGGTACTTAGGAGGGGTGGAGGGGGATTTAGGCACCCTGGACTGGGTTACCTTGGTAACTCAAGTCGCACTCCGTCCTGATTGACCCAAGTGGTGAGCCGGCCGGCTCACCACTTAGCATGTTTGAGTGACAAGCTAGGCTGGGTGAATGGGGGTTTGCTGCATAAAAGCAGGGCTTTGGGGACTGGAACTTCAGAAGTCGCCACAGGACCAAGAATCCGACGAGGGAAGAGCTGAGCCGACCTGCTTCGACGACACCACCCGGTGGAGCCCTGCTGAACCGTCTCACCACTTTTCCCGACGACCGAGGAGAACTCTTAACGGAGTGGCTCCTTCCCTTGACTGGTGGGGACAACCAGTTTTCGCCTTCTTTTCGCTTCTCGAGGTATCTCGTGGCCGCCTTGCCCGTGCCAAGCACACCGGCAACCGGAACCCCACCACTTTTACCCCAACCACGAAAGTCGGTACAACCCTTTAACCGGAGGACTCCGCGGCTGGTTTCTTCCCGGGCAGTGCAACGACCTTCTTCTTCTGCTCTTCAGCGAGAACTTCTCCCCTGACCGACGTCGAGCCTTGCTGCCACTGCCTGGAACAACTGCCACCGCTGGAGGATCCTTTTCGCGTAAGGTACCGTGTTCCGCCTGGCTTCCCTTGCTACCGACTGTACGGGGTAGATTTAGCCCCCGGCTTTCGACCCTGGGAGTGCCTGGAACACCCTGGCTAAACTTTCTAAGCCACTCTAAACTCTTTCTAACTCTTTGCAAGACTTTGAATCCCTAATAACAGTGTGATCTTGGGCACATTTTCGCTCCGGCTACTCTAAGAGTGGGCCCTGCCTAGTGACTTTTGCTCACCTGTGACTTTGTGCTTCTTTGAGCCTATTGCAAGTGTTCTGGACCTTAGAGTGGTGTGTTTAACCCATTTCTGTTCTTTTTATCCCTTTCTTGAACCTACTAGAGTGCCATCTAACGTTAAGCGCTCACCTCTGTTTTAATTATGTGGTGTTAACTTAGAGTTGTCTAGATAGGAGTAAGGGTTGGAACTACTTTCATTATAACTGTGTTTGAAGTGTTTTTACTATACTTTGCTAGAGTGTTTTCAACTTATGTGTTCTTAAAAATAAATAACTATATACTTTTGAAACCAAGCTCTGGTCAGTGTTTGCTTGTGCTATTGTGTCTGGGTACATATTGTGTATACTTGGCATACTGCCTAACTCTTCTTGAGGGAAGTCTGACTGCTCAGCCACAGCTACCAGGTAAATCTGGGTGGTGCAGACTGCTACCAAGTGGGTTTACTGCTATACCTGTAGTCTTAAATCTTTTGCAGTGTTCCCCAAGGGAACTGCACAGGTTTCTGCCTAACAGCAATTACCGGAATCCCTACGGGAAGCGGTCATTATACCACTTTCCAAACCTAATAAGCCGAGTAGCGATTGTGGCTTCTATAGGCCCTTGTCGATGCTAAATCAGGACGGCAAAATCCTTACAGCGGTTCTAGCAAATAGACTGAAGAAGGTGATTAGCAAGCTAATGCACCCGGGCCAAACGGGATATGTCCCGAATAGGAACATTTCACATAACCTGAGGCGACTCCACCGGGTCATTGAACAAGCTGATGGAGATAAAGCCGAGATGGCGATAATATCGCTAGATGCGATCAAGGCATTTGACTCGGTCAAATAGCCCTGGCTAACTTCGGCCCTAGCCGGCTATGGCATGGGACCGGGATATCTCCAATGGGTCAAACTGCTGTATAGTGCACCACTTGCGAGAGTGAAGACAGGGGCTGTGATTTCTGAAAGATGGCAACTTAGCAGAGATACCAGACAGGGCTGCCCATGGTCCCCCATGCTGTATATTTTGGCCTTGGAACCCCTGGCGATCTACTTAAGGCAGCAATATGATACGATAGGAATTGTCATTGGAGAGAGACCACATTTAATCTCATTGTACGCAGATGATATGTAACTATATGTTACTATATTTGCATTACCCAGAAGAGAACCTCCAATACATATTAGAAGTGTTGGAGAGGTTTGCACAATTATCAGGCATAGCGGTGAATCCAAGTAAGTCCGGCATGTTCCCGTTGGGAAGGTACAGAGGGCTCCCGTTGGAGCATTTGCTGGTTCTGCAGGTGCCATGGGAGGTTAACACATTCAGATATTTGGGAGTGGACATATATCACACAATAGAAGCTGAACACAAGTACAACACAGAGAGAGCAGTTAAGAAATTGGAGAATAGCATGAAGTTTTGGGCAAAGCTACCCCTGGCAATGATGGGACGAGGGGCAATGCTCAAGATGGTGGCGCTGCCCAGACTGTTGCATTGCTTCGCGAATATCCCATCTTTAATACCAAGGAAATTCTTTTGTAGGCCGAATAGTATAGGTTGGGAATTTTTGTGGCACGGGATGAGGAACAGGGTAGCCCTGTGGAAGTTTCAAAACCCGTATGAGAAGGGGGGCATTAAAGTTTACTACGTAGCAAGCCAACTACAATATGTAGCCAAATGGCTCTCAGATGAGTCTACCCTAGAACACGGGTTGTTTAAGAGGGACTGCGCCCCATACTTTCTACAAGAGATGATATGGTTGCCTAAATGGGAGTTGGAAGGTCGCCCGAGGATGATGAGCCTGGGTTGGACGATGTGGCGAAGAGCGTGCAGGTTAATGGAGAAGCCATCCCCGTGTTTCCCACAGATCCCATTGGTCACAGTGGCAGGAGGCGAAAAGCAACTAAGACTAATGATTAGGAAGCACTGGGAACCAGTCTGGGTAGCAACGATGGGGGATGTATGGCAGGAGGGGAAGATGCTGGATTTTGGGGAGCTGGTGGAGCAAACGGGGCTGCAGGTGGGGCAATATATTACGTACCATGGGGTGGTGCAACGAATCAAAGATATATGGTCTGAAGTGGTGCTGGCGGAAGACCCAGATACTGCTATAGACACGATATATGACATAGCAGAAGAGGGACATGAAATGTCTAGACTGTGTGAGATGTTAATGTCCCGAGTCGGCAAAGAGGTGGTGCAACTCAGACTGGATTGGGAGGAAGAAGTGGGGACCCCGATGAGCGATGGGATGTGGGAAAGAGTGCAAGGATACCATAAAGTATCAAACGCTAGGCTAAAAAAGATGCAATTGTATATAACTCACAGGGCATACCTGACACCTCAAAAGATGGCCAAATTAAAAAATGCTGGACATCAGGCGTGCCCTAAATGTAATGAAGAAAATGTGGGAATGGTGCATATGTTTTGGCCGTGCCCACTGATTGAGAGATATTGGGGAGAAATAGCGCAAAAACTGGAAGACAAGGGGATCCATTTGAAGGTGGATTCGGCGTGGGCCTGTCTGATAGGAGGTTTCCCCAGACCACGTAAGTTTAAACATGTAAGCAAACTAAAAGACCTAGCGTATGTTCTAGCAAAGAGAAGAATTGCGATGGTTTGGAAGGCATGCCATAGACTGAAAATGGAGACATGGTGGAAAGATTTGCAAAAGTGGGCGGAGGCAGAAACTGTGGTATGGCAGGAAGCGTGTACAGAGTAGGTAGATGAAGAAGCTGAGACCCTAACAAGCTGGAGGCAATTGATAGCTGAATTATTTGGGCCGTCATTTGAGGATAGAGACTCATTGAGTTCTGTTGAAGAGGAATCCCTACCGCAAGAGGGAGAGACTGGAAACAAGGAGGAGTAGGCTGGGGAGGGAAAGGGAGACATAGTGGGCAGGATTGTGGCAATATAAACTTATTTGTGATTGATATTATGCATCCACTGTATGTTTGGTTTGAGTTGTATTTGTTTGTTTTGAATAAAATTAATAAAAACTGTTAAAAAAAAATATACTAAGACATGTACCTAGACACTCTTATATTGAAATTTTCCTGTGTCAACACTGCAGAAAGAAATATATGCGGTTTAAATTAAATTTGCTTCAGACACGTACAAGGACAAAGCATTGGAATAAGGATACTGATCATGAAGTAACTGAAAAATGTCGTTTTTTCCCATTCATAGAACAATTTGAAACATCTGATTTTATACTGTTCCTATTTTAGAATTCGGAGATCTAATTTATTATTAAAATTCTGTAATATAAATTTTGAGCACTGTGAAGAAGCACTCTGGGCAAGAATGACTGGGGAACATAAGCCCCTAATATATGCCTTTGTTCAGTTTTGAGATTACATTGAAAATAAACTAACCTGATTTGAGATCAAATGATACTTTCTTTACTTTTATAAATTGGATTTTAGAATTTTTTAATTTGATGTTTCAACTAGTTTGTCTGTTGTGCCTGTCTTAGAATCCAGTCCAAACATGCCTGTCAGTATTTTAAAACTTTCTAAATCCGTAAATGTTGGATTTAACTATATGAACTTATGAATTAACTGAAGGAAGAGTTTCTTATTGTTTTGTTTATGTAATGTGTATTTGTAATAATTCTCGTTTTGTAAAGGTCCAAGTTTTCTTGCACTAAACACAAATAAAAAATAAAAAAATCAACACAGCTGGTGAGTTGGGGAGACCGGTCTCTGTTGAAGCCAAGGTTGCAAGCGGAAACATTGTTTGAAATATGTTAGATAAAAAGACACAAGTAAAGTTGAGTGAATTTTGAAACCAAGATACAATACCTATGCCAGAGTGGTCTGGCACCGCGTGTGTGCTCAATCGAAGGTCTATGTAAGGTATCCAGCTGAAAAGTGAAAGCGTTATAGAGAATTGTAAATTGAACTGGTCCTGCGACGGGTTAAGCAAAACCCTGTGCACAATCAAAGGTCTTCAATGTTGATACAGTAAAGAACATTTTCGATAAAGTTGATCAAGTTGGTCCAAGCCCCGCAGAGGGAGATCAATTGAAAGCTTTGTTGTTAAAGTGGGTCTGAGCCCGGCAGAGGGGGGACCCGGGGTGAAGTGAAAATCACCAGAGAATTTGTATGTGTGAAACCCTAAGGAGAAAGATACTTTTGAATGGCAAGGAGACTTGGGCACAGAAGGCCGTGATGTTGAAGTTTTGAATTGCAGCCTCGTGCTAAAGAAGCCGGAGTCTGTGCTAAGCTAGAGTGTGCTGCTTTGTCCCGTGCTGAAATCATGGGGAAAGGAAGCCAACAGCTTGAATATCCTGACGTCATTTCTTGAACACTTTTCTTTTGCATAACATTGTTTCCCACACTATTTGTATTTAGAAGTAAGGATTGGCAATAGGGTTATTAATATAGGCCCTTATATTTTGACAAAACACCACTAGGAATGCATTATTATTTGATTGTCGTAGCTTGCTCCCATCTTTAGATTTAGGTTTAGATGGGCGTTTTTCAAAACCAATTGAAGATCAATATACACCCTTGAACTGTGATCACTTGAGTCCATCTTACTGTTTGATAGCATGCCTTCCTTTCATATCCCCCACTGCTAGTGTTGTGCCTGCTGTTAGCCTTTCTACCTTGTATATCCATTTCCCCGCCTCCGTTCAACAAGGGTAACTTACACCTCAAGTTGTCTGTCATTTTGTTGCCATGGTATGTATTGAGGTCGCCCCCCTCCCTTCTCCACTAATGGGCATTGCGTCAGTCTGGCCTTCCCAGCCTGTCTGCCGGTGTCTTTGGTGGCGGTGAATGCCCTCGCCAATTGTCCCCTCCTCTGTGCTGTAAGGTCCCTGACCCTCTGCGCATATGGAGTAATGATATCTGCACTGTGCGATATAGTCCTAAAGCGATGTGCCCTCTCATCCTTCTCACCCGTAGTCCACCCATGTCCTTGTCGGCTTCTCATATCGTGTCTTGGTCGGGGCTCTTCCGCATAGACCGATGGGCAGGTTGCCTCACTTCCTCCTTCTCACTCCCTTCTAAGTCATCATCCGACACGGTATCTCCACCACCGCTGATGATGATCGCTATAATCTTCGAAGCGAAGTCTTCTTAATACTGCACCTTCCTGCTGCCCTTCTATGTGAATCACGCTCCCGCACGCCCCACTCATAGAGGACGCAATGTTGTCTCGGTCTGGCAGCCTGGCTGCTCTACTGTATCTCTGGCCTCGGTCTTGCTCTATTTGCCCCTCACCCCCTTCATTATCACAAAGACATGCTAAACCCAACTTTACTCGCACTTAATCTTCTGTCCCGTCCCCTTTCCTCCATACTGCATGGAAGTCCCTTCCAAGGGACGAGAGACGGAACCTTTTTCACCAGAAAAAACCTTATTCCCCTTTAAATTTAGAGGCGCGTGGGGGTGCGGCCCAGGGAGAATTTGCTGCCCTGACTTCGCCCTCCGGCGCCACACCTCAGTCAGTTTTCCGTGTCGATGGGAACGGGCCGAATTCACCAGCGCTCATGGGTTTGGCTTCGGCCATGTAATTCCATGCGCTGATACTTCTTTGTCTTTTTAACATTCAGGTACTCGATCCTCAGGCGTCATTATCCCCTGACCCCCCCTCCCCCCAGCGCATGCCGACTTCCACAGCGTTAAGCAGGTGTACATCCTGCAACGGGCTCTGCCCAACTTCAGACACCCACGCCCTCTGCCTATGTTGCCTTGGCCCAGAGCACAGTTGGCAAGCTTGTGCAGCGTTGTGGCTCGCTGTCATCGAAAGTGCTGAAGAACAGACAAGCCAGGTGGATGGAGCTCTTCCAGAAGTTGCCTCCAGAGGGCCTCAAGAACTTTGTGAACCACTGAGCCAAGCCCAAGGGTAGGGCTGCTATTTTCCATTGCACCCCGCAAAGGAGACTCCTTCCCAAGAACTCCTGCGCGGGAGGGACCGTTCAGGTCCTTGTACCAGCACGTGCAGCGAGACTGCTGCAGCTTATGGCCTTCGGGCCGAGGGATCCTTAGATCCTCCCGGTGGCAGTGTTGAGGGACCGGAAGGTTTGTCATCCGGTAGGCTCTGCCCTTGTACCAGCAATATGGCCGAGGGGCTACCTCCTAGAACCGGCAATATGTCCGAGGGGGCGCCTAAACGCAGCTCTACCGACCCCCGGGTCGAGGGTGTCACACCTACCGGGCCTCGGCCCGAGGAGCAAGGTAGGCCTCGTGATGCACATGCGAGGGTCTTGGAGGAGGCTGTGCCCAGCGAGCCGAGCCGGCTCCGGCTACTCCTCCACCTCCGCAGGATCCTCCTGATCCGCAGGATACGGATGAGGAGGAGGATCCAGACACGCCATCCTCAACCAGGGCCTTCCACAAATGTCTTGCTGGGCTGGCAGAGTACCTGGGCCTACCCCAACCCGAGGTTGAGCAGCCAGCAGAAGCGGTTCTTGCTGAAGCCCTCACACAACGCCCCTCTGCCAAAACGGGAATTCCACTGCAAACCAATGTAGTCTCCCTAGCCAAGATGGGTTGGCTCAAGCCCCATTCGTTCCAGCCGGTCAGTCGACGCCTGGACGTCAAGTACAGGCAGATGGAGGGGGATATACTCTTGCTCTCGGTCCATCCTTGGCCACACTCCTCAGTGATCGCTGTGGCATCACTATACTCCAAGCCTCAGTCGTCCTCAGCCGCCTCCTCTGCGGCTCTGATAGGCAAGGAGGAGAAGATCTTTGAGGCGTACAGGAAGAAAATCTATTCCAACGCGTCCTTGCATCTTTGTCAGGCCAACGCGATGCCATGCTGGCTGCCGCTAACCAAAGGTTATGGCGGGAAATTGTGGACTTCCTCCCGGAACTCCCTACGCAGAGCCAATCACGTTATAAGGCGGGGCTGGCTGAGACCAAGCTGGTGGCGCAGGACCTCATGGAATCCAGTGGCCCATATTTTATTTTTGAAGACAAACCAAAAAGGGAAAAGAAACTTACATTTACCTGTCTAAAGCCATATGCCCTGGTCATGATTATATTCATATTGGTCATGTACATCCTATATTTACAATTTGCATAAATGTCATGTCACCACACGCCCTTTCCTACCATAGTGCGCATCTTCCCCATATCTTGTTAGCCTTTGTTAGAGCAGCCTCTTGCTGTGTATAATGTACGCTCTGTGGCTGCACATACGTCCATATTGGCGGTTCATTGAGCCAGGGTCGGGCATTCCGGGGCGGCCCATTTTTGAGCAATGTTGTGTTTTATCAAGCCTGCTGCTGTGGATTAGAACAGTCCTTCCCATTTGTTAGCAGTGTTCTTGTCGGGAATACCCAACAGTGTTTTTGGATCCAGTGATATAGTGTGGGGAAGAACCTCAGTCAGTTTATTGCAACATTTGCTCAAGAAGGTTTTAATTCGTGGACATTCTCACAGAATGTGCATGAAAGCGCCTTCCCTGTCTCTGCATTTTAAGCAACTTGGGTCTGGGGCACATTTCCAACCATATAGTACAGTTCTGGGATAGTAGACTCAGTGAAGTATTTTAAGTTAATCAGGCGGAGTCTGGAGGAGATTGCGATCTCACGCGGGTGCGTTGGCACCAGTATCCAGGCATCCGGTTCTATAATTCCTAGGTCTGCTTACCATTTAGCTTTGAGATTAACCAGTTCAGGGGTGGCAAAGGCTGTCATGGCATTGTATAGGATGGAAGTGAGTCTGGTTGGGATGCATGCAGTAAGTATGTTAAGCTCTAAGGGTGTGCGTTTGGACACAGTAGTGTCTGCTGGGATGTGTTTCCTCAGAGCGTGAGTCTGTTGCGTGTGATGGTAGCGCTCAGTACTCGGGATTTGAAATCTTCCTTGCAAGGCTTCAAACGTGGCTATGCCACCCTCGGCAAGAACGTCACCCACTTTAGTGATCCCCGCCTCTATCCACTTGGGCCATGACCTAAGTTTCCCTAACTCGGCAAGATTACTATTGTGCCTTAGGGGTTGTACTGTGGTTACCTTGTTTCCCCAGCTAATGAAGATATGTGCCTGTTTCCAAACCGCGGCAACATGTGCTGCCGTTGTCTGTGGAAGAGGTCTAGTGAGGGGCTGGTAGATCAAGTGAAGTGGTTCCGTATTGTGGATATTGGTCAGCTCTGCCCTAATGTGTGGCAACTCCTGGTCTCTGTGAACTAGGTCATTGACCACCGCCATTTTGGCTCAGCCAGTTATAGGTTTGAAGGCGTGGCACCCTTATAACCCCCTCCTAGACCGATCTCTGTAATGTGGTTAGTGCGATGCAGGGTTGCCCTCCTCCCCATATAAGTTCCCTAAGGACGCTCTCGATCCGGTCGAACTCTGGGTCGGGGATCCTAAGTGGGGCATTCTGTAAGACATACACGAACCGCGGTAGTGCCATCATTTTGAAAAGTGCAGCCCTGCTCATCAACGTTAGGGGAAGGAGTTTCCAGTGGCGAACATCGTTTGCAAGGCGGTCAGTGATCGGGTGTAGGTTGTGAGCCGCATAGTTCGACAGGTCTCCGGAGACCCAAATCCCTAAATAACAGAAGCCTTCCCGCTCTACTCTGGGCAGTCTTGGGGAATTGCGTGTGTCACACTCCAAGGATATCAACCCCCTGGCATGTTCTTTGGACGACGTGCTCTCCTTCTCGGCGCACCTCGTCCACTCAGGCGTGCAGGTGGACACCTGCCGTACATACCTCGCAGCCATTGGGGCTTACAGGAGCTCAAAGGGGGAGGGGGGTCTTCTTCTCAATCCTATCATCAACCATCTGACGGGCTGGCAAGGCTCTATCTGTCCGTCAAGAGGCTGCACCCTGTGTGGGACCTCAACATAGTCTTGGGTGCTCTGGTGCACAAATAGTTTGAGCCAATGGCGTCTGTGGACATCAGGCTGGTCACTATCAAGACTCCCCTGCTAGTCGGCCTCACTTCAGCTCGTAGAGTCATCGAAATACAGGTGGTGGTCGCCTCGGAGACATATACCACATCTCACAGGGACAAAGTGTTCTGCGGGGACACCTGGCATTTCTACCCAAGGTGCAGTCTGCTTTCCACTTGAACAAGGAAATAGTTCTTCCTACGTTATTTTCCGATCTCAATGATGAAGCACAGTGGGTACTGCACTGTCTTAAACTTTACTTTAACAGGACCAAGGGCTTCTTCAAATTGGATGCCCTGTTTGTCACGTTCGGAGGCTCAAGGCCTACTTATCCACCTGGATAGTCTCGGCCATCAAAGAAGCCTACAAGGGCAGCATAAGCCGCTCCCGGCCAACATGCATGCCCACGCAGTCAGGGCCAAGGTAACGGCCATCGCATTCCGACACCATATCCCTTGGCAAGTCATAAGCAGGGTGGCCACTTGGGCCACGCCCTCGGCTTTCTGCAAGCATTACTGTTTGGATGCCGGCTCTAGATGTGATCCGGTGTTCGGACAGGCGGTTCTCAGGAACCTATTTGCTTAAGGAGGTTCTCCTCTCCACCCTGCGGCTACATTCAATTGTAATCCCCCATGCAGAATGGAGAAAAGGGGACCGGACGTAAGAGTAATTATAAGTTACTCACCATAGTGACTAACGTATTCTTTGTCCCCTATCCTCCATACGTCCCACCAACCTCACCCCTAATAATACTGATGATTAGGCAATGTTAAATCTATTGTTGACGCGTCAATGGGGCCTGAGGTGTGGTGCCGGAGGGCGGAGTCAGGGCAGTGCATGCTCCCTGGGCCCCACTGCATGCATGCCTCTAAATTTAAAGGGGAAGAAGGTTTTTTCTGGTGAAAAAGGTTCCGTCTCCCGTCCCTTGGAAGAGATGCCCATGCAGTATGGAGGAAAGGGGACTAACGTATAAGGACTAAGAGTACGTTAGTAACTATGGTGAGTAACTTTTAATTCCCTCACAGCACGCTCATCCTCTTCCCTGCGCTGTCGCTCTCTAAGGCACCGGTCCACTTACAACTTCCTCTTCTCCTTCTTTATCTATACTTGCTTTTCTCTCTCTGCTGCTTTTCCCTTTATGCTTCTACCCTTTTTCTTGCCATAGCCTCGAGCTCGCACTCTCTGCAACTCTCATTGTTCGCACTCTTGTGCTTCTGCGTTCTTTTTCTCCCTTTGTACTCTTTCGCGCTCCACCTTTTCCTCCTTCTCTCGTATCTACTTCTTTCGCTGCCCATTCCGTTGCTTCACTTGTTTCCATATAACCCATTACTTCCTTATTTGGACCTCCCGCTTCTCCAGCTATCCGCCTGTCTAGTTTGAGCAATATTTGTCTGCCCACTCATTCAATACTATATTCTCTGATCTTTCCTGTCCCCTCCCATTCCCATCTCTCTCGTTTATGCGTGCCTGGGTCTCGCTGAACTCTTAAAAATAAAAATTCCACCTCCTGCTCTTTCAGCTCCCACGACTACTTGTCCTGTCTCGTCCTGACCTTCGCTCTCATGTTCAGGAATTGGAGGGGTAGGGGCCAAGCGTTTTTCGACCCATGGCCTCCTGTGCCACATCGTCCTGGAACATTTTCCACAGTTCGAATATAGGAATATAGCCATTTGCTTATTCATTTTCTTCCCCTTGTAGATCTCATGTATATGTTTGTGTGTTTTATTATTTGTAATGGGCGCCAAACCCAGAGGTAGCAGGGCGCAAGGGCATCAAGAAGGTTGTTCAGATTAGGTTACATATGGCACAGAGTAAAATACAGCTACGGTTACAATGCTGTACACATCATCAACATTAAACGAACAGCACAGGAAATATACAAAGGGATGTGAACACTAAGTATAGGTGAACGCTAAATACAAAGAATAGTTGGTGAGGGGTAGATTATATATAGGTGTACTATATGAGTAACAAACAGTTATGCAGTACGGGATAAATAGACAAAATGAAAGCGGAGTAAATGCAAGAAGTCATATTCTACATACAATAGCCATATTCTACATATTTCATACTATAATGGTATGTATAAATGGAGACCTAGAAGATCGCTTGTGATATAGATTAGTTTTCATGTTCCTTGATCCAGTGGATAAGGTTTGATCTGAATTGTAAGTAAGAAAGGTCTTCCCTTAAGGAACGAGGGAGGGAGTTCCAATGTTGTGCTGCTTTGACGGGAAAACTGCTCCCACCAGTCAGTGTGTTTGAATCTGGGCACCAGTAGAAGGTTAGAGTTGGCATTTCTCGAAGGACGGCTAGATGCTTGTCTAGTGAATCTAGCTGTAAGGTATTGGGGGGCGGATTGTTGGAGACTTTGAGTCAAGGAAACTGTTTTAAGGAAGATCTAGTCTTTCGTAGAGAGCCAATTGACGGATCTTCTGAGGTCTGAAATGTGAGCTTTCTTTGGGAGACTTAAGGCTGCTCTTAAGGCGTTATTTTGCAGGATTTGAATCTTGTTTGTAATGTATTTATTGCTACCTACGTAGAGGGAATTACAATAGTCCAGCTTGGACAGGATCAGGGCTCTAGCTAGAGTGATGCAGTTGTTAGGTGAGAGGAAGGGCTTGGCTGCTCTGATTAATTTACAGGTGTAGGAGGTAGCAGAAGCCATAGCATTTACTTGTTTTTTAAAAGTTAGTGTGGAATCTGATGAAAGCCAAGGGTTTTGACCTCCTTAGCCACAGCAATGATATTTTTATCAATTTTGAATGAGGAATAATTCTGACCTGGTTTGTTAAGATTAGAGGTGGTGCCTAGAATGAGGAGTTCCGTTTTTGTCATCATTCAGGCATAGACCGTGAGAGGCCATGCATGCCTGGATGATGAGTTGCGCTCTATTCACAAAGGCCAAATCCTTGTCGTAATCCCCGTCAGCGGGATGAGCATCTGTGTATCATCAGCATAATTAGTGTAGGTGATACCCGGGCCATCTAGATCGTCGAAAAGGGGCTTTGTGAAGATGTTGTACAGGGTAGGAGTAACACAGGAGTCCTGGGGCACACCACAAGAGATAGGCATGGGTCCGCAGCTGCTAAAGAGGATAAAACATTGTTCTGTTGTTGACGAAGGACTGAATCCAGTCAATTGCCTCTTGGGAGAAGTGGGCCGCAGAGTCTAAATGGTTACAGAGAATCTTGTGGTCAACCAAATTGAATGCTGCTGAGAGATCAAGGAGCTGCAGTAGTGCGGTCTAACCCTCATCTCTCAGCGCATCTATTTGTACCTTACGGACAATGAGCGCAGTCTCAGTTCTATGTTGGGGTCTGAAACCTGACTGTCGGACTCCTAGAAGATGGTTGTATTCAAGATAATGTTGGATTTGTAAGTATGCTATTTTGTCTAGGATTTTAAGTAGAAATGGCACTGTGTGTGATGGGACGGTAATTGGTGGGGATGGAGGGGTATAGATTTTGTTTTTTAAGGAGTGGGAGGACCCAGGAGTGTTTCAGGTTGTTGGGTATTGTACCTGAAGTAAATGATGCGTTTATACGTTTAGTGATAAAAGGGGAGAGTTTGCGGGCTGCGTCTTTTATGATTTGAGCTGGGCATGGGTCGCCATGGCAGTTAGAAGTTTGAGAGTAAGGATAACTTTTTCAACCTTTGATGGATACTTTATGAAAGTTAAAGTGGAGAGTGGGCGAGAGGCATGGGGTCGGGATTGTTTGAGGCACTGGCGCAATGGTATTGCTAGACTTAGAATTAGTGAGGAGAGTGTCTTTTTTATTGATCTTGGTCTGAAGGGTTGCTATTTTATTGACCAGGCCGTTTTGTATACCCGTGCATCAGTTTTTGTCCTTGAGGCAGGAATCTGGGGTTTGAATAGGGGATTCTACTTCTTTGAGGATTTCGAACAGCTCTTTGGTATTGGACTAGGCTTGAGACATTCCGAGGTTGTAGGAGGTTTGTTTTGCTAGGATTTCTTTTTTATAGAGGGAGGCTAGTTTACTCAAGTTGTTCTTGTTGGACTCGGATGGATCTAGCCTCCAAGTTTTTTCACTTCAGCGTTTCTCTTGTCTAATTGGTTTCAGATGGGGAGAGAACCAAGTGTTCGCATGTTCTTGGGGTTTGCTCTAATTTTCAATGGTGCTATGGAATCAAGGGATGATAGCATCACTTTGTTTTACATATCTACCATAGTGAATGGGTCTGTGTGGTCCGAAATTTAGTTCAAGGTAGGTAAAATCAAGGGGATAAGATTTTCGGAGGTAATGTTTCTTTTATTCCTGGTGGGGACAGCTGGAGCTATGCTAGCAACATGCAAAGGAGGTGAGGCCTCTAGGGAGAAGGAGATCAGATGATGGTCCGACCATGGCTGAGGCATTATAGAGGTGACGGTTGTTAAGCAATTGTGCTTGGCAATCCAATCAAGGGTCCTGCCTTTGATGTGGGTGGCACCTGTGATCTTTTGGGTGAATCCTAATTCCTCTAAGGAATTGTTATTCTGAGTGGCATTTAAGTCTAAAGGATCACTAAAGCCGAGGTTGAAGTTGCCTAGAATGAGACACTGAAAGGAGTTCTTGAGGTTGTTGGAAAGGATATTCGTTAGGTCTTCCTCAAAGGAGCCTAGAGGGCCTGGCGGCCGGTATATTTAAGGTGGATAGAGACAGACTGGGTGTTAAAGTTGGTTAACTTGGCGGTGAGGGATTCACATGAATCTGTGTGATGAGACGATTAGTCTGTGTTAGGCTGGTTTTAGCAATTAGAGCAAGACCTCCACCTCGAAAGGTGCTGCGATTATATGTGTGTGTAATGGTTGCTGCACACATTTGGAGAAGCTCCCACCTTTTGGCCATGGTTTAGGCAGTTTACCGTCTGTGCTTTTCCATTCTGTGCTAGATTTACAAATGTTGTCCATAAATTGCAGAAGGACCTACATATGTGCTGTAGGGGTGTGTCCTCCACATTGCTGCCACAATACATTGCTTTAACACTTACTTGACGCCAAGTCGGGGCTATCAACGCTTCCGTTGTTCTCCAGCATGGGGTCTGGCATGGATTCACATGCTCATGAATATTCCCTGTTGTCAGGCCGGGAATCCTCGGTATAGAAAAAATCAGTATCAGTTTCGTTTCTGATCTGTCTTTCTCAGAAGTAACCAATCACTGGTCTCTGGGTCATACTGCCCTGAGCCAATGACTGCCCTCTCCCTAAGCCCCACCCCTGGCAGCCATCCTCAGATTTTTAACGCACGTTCAAGTGTTGGGAGTCCTCGTGCTTAGCTCTCAAGCTTTTGCTGCGTTTTCGCGCTTTTTTCAGGAGATTTTCTCATTTTTTCGGTTAAAAGAGCCTCCAGCTCCACCGTTTCTACTTCCGATCAACAGGGATCCGTTTCGGAATTTTCTACGCCCCTCAAGGGTGAAGATTTCGTCAAGTTACGCTTTTGGAGGATTCCAGAAGTTCCAAGGCCTACCCCGGACATGGCCCAGGAGAAAGGGAGCTCGACGCCCGGGAAGCTATTCAGGACCTGCCCTGGATGCCAGCTTCAGAACATTTTCAAGGAGGACGAGCATTCGTTATGCCTCAACTGTCTCCATGAGGACAAGACGCACAAGGAAAAGGACTGCACGTTTTGTGGAAACATGTCTGAGCGGACCATGAAGGATCGCCACCTCCGTCTCGCCAACTGGCTGGAAGGTAAGAGCCTGCCAGGTGAGAAGAAGAAGAAGTCCGAGCGGTCTTCTAAGTTCTGTGAGGGTGCCCCGGCGACGGGGGCCCAACAAAAGGCTAAGCACCGCAAGTCCACCGGCACCAGGAGCGCCTAACGGTCGGGCTCGTTGGCTGCCAGGCAGGGCGCACCCTCCCCGGCGCCATCAACCACGAGCCATTGCTCTGGCTCGGGTAAGAGGAAGTCCGAGAACCCGGCGAAGCTTCTGGAGAGGCCCCGGTCGATCTCGAAGACTCCGGCAGAGGGGGAGCGAGGCTCGGACCCTCCCCCGAAGGTGAAGGGCCCGGGCGTACAGAAGGTGACGTTGGCCGTGATTCACCCTGCTAGGACCTCGATTGAGAATGTCGCCGCAGCCCTGGCTCAGCCTGTGGAGTTCACACCAGTGGAGGCGCCCTCAGGTACCAGAGTCTCCCTGCCACCGCGGAGGGAGTCGTCTTTCAGACCCATCGAGAAGACCCCCACGAAGTCCTCGTTGTAAGAGGGGGAGGATGGGGTGGTGGCCGTCGTGGATACGGACACGACCTCTGAAGAGGAGCTCATCCAAGTCGTGGAGGAGACCCAGCCCATCTGGAGGGATCCCGACGAGGGCGACGGTGACGCAGACGAGGCTCCTGAAGAGCCCTCGCGCCCGTCGTTTCCGGTGCCGCAGGACACCTCGGCGGCCATTTTGTCAGCCATCCAGTCCTTATGCTCGGAGATGAGGACTAGGTTGCCCCTTCCCCCGACGGAGGAGCCTGAGCCAGACCTGACAGAGGATCCAGAGCCAGGACCTTCGGGGAGCCCACCGCCTAAGAGGAGGAGGACGCATCCTAGGCCTCCTCTCCCGGCTCTGCGGCCTTCTCTGCCTTCCCCCCGGTCCACTACCAACGGGGATGATACAGGCATGGACACGACTACGACGGGTACGGATGACGACGGAGGCGACGTGTCCCCCGTTGCCCCCCGCCCGGGCGTCCCCGCCCGACGAGATTGGATCCTTCCATGCAATGATCTCCAGGGCATCCGAGCTCTTCCAGCTCTGCCCCGAGGAAAAGGAGGGGTTCCTTTACCAGCGGCGCGAGGCAAAAAGGAAGACGGTCCTCGCCGTACCGCTTCTTGATGACATCTGGGATGAGGGGCTCGCCCTCCTCAAGAACCCTGCCACGGCTCCTGCGAAGAGGGACCGGTACGAGAAGAAGTACCGGGTCCCCGACGCTACCCCCTTGTGCCTTAGGGCGCAACCTACCCCGGACTCGTTTGTTTCGGCAGCGGCCAAGAAGAAAGCAGGGGCGGGGGCATCGGCCTCGACTTCAACCTCCCCTCCGGACGGCGAGGGTAGGAAACTGGATGCGATGGGACGACGGGTCATCTCATTTGCAGCGACGACCATCAAGGCGGCCAACGCCCTGGCCATCGTAGCCCGCTACGACAGGGAGTTGTGGTTCAAGATCGCCCCTCTGTTGGACTTCCTCCCGGATGCCAAGAGGGCTGAGGCCCTGGAAATCTTACAGGAAGGTGAGATTGCCTCGGACCACGCCATTACGGTGGCTACGGACATCGCCGACACCGGTTTCCGTCAGTTGGGCAACGGCGTTTGCCTGACACGACGAGGATGGCTCAGGGCGACGGATTTCCGCCAGGACGTTCAGACCAAGGTTTTGGACATGCCCTTCGATGGGAACAACCTTTTTGGCAAGGCGGTTGATGAATCCCTTCAGGCGATCAAGACTGACACGGAGACGGCCCGTGCACTGGGGGTGCTCCAACAGCGACGGCTGTCCTTTCGGAGCTCCGGAGGCAGATCGGGTGCCTCCAAGGGAGCCGGCAGCAGCTCCTCTACTTACCGTCAAGCTCTTCGTCGCAGGAGGCCTACAGGGGACGCGGCTAGTCAGGTGGATCCTGCCGTCGTCGCCAAGGTGGTCAAGGTGGCAAAGCGGCCTCCAAGCAAGATTGAACCGTCCGTCGGGTCGGGCCCCCACCGAAGCACCCCGGTGGGAGGCGGCTGACTAAGTTTGTCGGCGTGTGGGAGTCAATCTCCACCGACCGTTGGGTGCTGGATGCCCTGGCCCTGGGGCACGCCCTCGAGTTCCAGAAGAGGTGCCCCCGCATCCCTCCCGTGGCCAGGAAGGAAAATCACGTCCCTCAACTGCTGTTGGAAGTACGGGCGATGCTCAGGAAAGGTGCCATCAAGCTCGTCCCGAAGAGGCTTTGGGGCTCCGGAGTTTACTCAAGATACTTCCTCGTGAGGAAGAAGACAGGAGGATGGCGTCCCATCCTGGACCTGCGACGACTAAACAAATACATCAAGGCACAGAAGTTCCGGATGGTCACCCTCCAGCCCGTGCTGGGACAGCTGGAGGAGGGTGCTTTCCTGTCGTCGTTGGACTTGGAGGATGCTTACTTCCACATCCCTGTTCTAAAGAGGCACCGAAAGTTCCTCAGGTTCGTGGTCAAAGGGCGGCACTACCAGTTCAAGGCCCTCCCGTTCGGATTAAAATCGGCGCCTAGGGTGTTCACCAAGTGCCTAGCACCGGTGGCGGCGCGGCTGCGCCTGCAGGGGATCCACGTCTACCCCTACCTGGATGACTGGCTCATACGGGAAAGGACAAGGGAGCTCGCCGTGGAGCACACTGCGAAGTCCGTCCAGCTGCTCACGGACCTGGGGTTCTCCAACTTTCCAAAATCCCACCTGGTCCCGTCGCAAGTCGCCCTGTTTCTGGGAGCACAGCTCGACAGTAGCGCGGCGGGCCTCACCGTCGGAGGAAAGGATAAGGACCATCCTAGGAAAGGTGCAACGTCTACTGGCCATGGACGTGGCCAGAGTGAGGTCTATCAAGTCCCTCCTCGGAATGATGTCCTGCATTTATCTGGTGCCCCATTGCAGACTTCGGATGCGGCCCTTGCAAAAATTCCTCGACGCCCACTGAATCCAGATGGGCAGCTTCGAGGACAGGATCTTGCTCGACGAAACGTTCCGTCAGGCGATTCGATGGTGGGGTGTCCGCGCTCATCTGACAGCGGGAACAGGCTTCCTAGCCCCGGCCCACCAGGTGACGGTGACGACGGATGCCTCCCTGGAAGGTTGGGGAGCGCAAACCGGGGGCCTCCACGCGGGAGGCCTTTGGTGCTCGGAGGAGAAGACTTTCCACATCAACATCTTGGAGCTCCGCGCAGTGTTCTGGGCCCTCAGGTCCTTCCTTCTGTCCCTCAAGGGCAAGGTGGTGAGGATCTTCACCGACAACACCACCACAATGTTTTACATTCGGAAGAAGGGCGGAACCAGATCCCCTGACCTGTCCAAGGAAGCCCAGGATCTGTGGCATTGGGCCATCGCCCAAGGGATGTTTCTGGTACCCTTTCATCTGGCAGGGATCAAAAACACCATCGCCGACTCACTCAGCAGGGAGCTGCGCTCGTGCCACGAGTGGGAACTGTGCCAGGATCAAGTGGACCGACTCTTCCGACGATGGGGCGAACCCCAGATCGATCTCTTCGCGACGGCGGCGAACTCCAAGTGCCGGAGTTTCGCCAGCAGGTTTCCCCAACCGAGGAACATGGGCGATGCTTTCTCGTTCCCCTGGGACGGCCTGTTCCTTTATGCATTCCCGCCGTTGCTATTCCGGCTCGTCAACCAGCTCAAGAGGTCCCGGTGCAGGATGATCCTCGTCGCACCGGCGTGGCCGAGGCAGATCTGGTTCCCGGACCTTCTGGACTTGTCAGCGTCCACACCAGTCAAGCTGCCGACGGACGCGGATCTTCTCTCCAGAGAAGGAGGCGCCATTCTTCATCACGAACGAGTCGCTGAACTTGCAGGCCTGGCTCCTGCAGCACTAGAGTTTGGAGGATACGACATCCCGGCTGACTGCAGAGAGGTTCTTGCAAAGGCCAGGGCATCCTCAACTCTCAAGTGCTACGGACACAAATGGAAGAGGTTCTCTGTCTGGTGCCGGGCACAGAAGATTAACCCTCTGCGGATTACGGCCCCTCAAGTATTGCCGTACCTACTGTCTTTGGCCAAGGCTGGCCTATCTCACGCTTCCATCAAGGTACATCTGGCTGCCGTCTCACGTTACACCAGAACTACAGGATGGCCGTCCTTGTGGTCTCATCGTCTGGTGAAGGAATTTATGAAAGGACTGTTCCGATCATTCCCGCCGGTGAAGGCCCCTGCCCCGGCGTGGGAGCTCAACGTGGTACTAACTAGGCTCATGGGGACCTTTCGAGCCTATGCATTCAGTGCCGTTGAAGTTTGTCATGGAAGACAGCATTCCTCGTGGCCATCACCTCTGCACGACGAGTGGGAGAGATCCAGGCCCTGTCTTGCAAGCCTCCATTCTTGACTTTTCACGACACGAGGGTGGTGCTGAGGACGCACCCCTCCTTCATCATGCCCAAGGTGCCGTCGGACTTCCACCTCAACGAGCCCTTGGTGTTGCCAGTTTTCTTCGCGTCGCCTTCGTCGCCGGCTGAGAGGACTCTGCACTCGCTAGATGTAGCTAGAGCGCTGAAGTTCTACGTGGACCGCACGAAGAATTTCCGGAAGACATCACAGCTGTTTGTGAACTTTGGACCTGTGAATCAAGGGAAGGCTCTCTGGAAGACTTACATTTCCAGATGGCTCTCCGGCTGCATCATGCACTGTCACAAGTTGGCAAACCGACCGCTGCCTGGCCGTCCGAGAGCCCATTCGACCAGAGCGATCGCTGCTACTACGGCGTTCCTGTCTGGTGTGCCCCTGCTCGACATCTGCAGGGCTGCTACGTGGAGGTCGACGCACTCCTTCACGAGTTTCTACTGCGTCGACCGGGATTCCAGGGAGGAGTCCAGAGTCGGCCAGGCAGTGCTGCGCGACCTGTTCGCCTAAGGTGAGCCTGGTGAGGAGGTAAGAGTTGCTTAATGTTGAGTTGTTGTATTGCTTGATATGGAGCCTTTTGCCACCTCCCGTGGTTGTGCATGTGTATACTACTATGTATTCTTATATTCATGAGCATGTGAATCCATGCCAGACCCCATGCTGGAGAAGGAACAAGTTACTTACCTGTAACTGTTGTTCTCCAGCATGGGTCTGGCATGGATTCACATGCGAACCCTCCCGCCTACCCCTCTGCGGCTCTTCACTTGGTCATACTGCCACTTCACGTGCTACCAAATCTGAGGATGGCTGCCATGGGTGGGGCTTAGGGAGAGGGCAGTCATTGGCTGGGGGCAGTATGACCCAGAGACCAGTGATTGGTTACTACTGAGAAAGACAGATCAGAAACGAAACTGATAGATTTTTTTCTATACCAAGGATTCCCGGCCTGACGACGGGGAATATTCATGAGCATGTGAATCCATGCCAGACCCATGCTGGAGAACAACAGTTACAGGTAAGTAACTTGTTACTTATCAAACAAATCCACTTCACTTTGTTAGCCTCAAATATTCAAATAACATTTCAGTCCACAAAATCACAAGTCTCTCCGGCTCTCAACCAATATCCTGAGAGTGCTCTGTGCACCACCCTTCTACACCTCTCCACCTTCTCAGGCACACCCACCAATCTTGCGCATGCATCTTCTGCGCACTGCCTCAAAACACCACAACTCTGTCAATCCTTGATCGTTAAAAGGTTCGGCAGCTACTTGTGCTCTCTGAGTCTTATACACAAACCTCACTGGTGATGTCACCTCTATAATGCATAAGCGAAAGAAACGGGATCGCTAATACCCGCCCACTCACATTGATCGAACCATTTCCCAATGACACGAGATCCCGACAAAATCCAAACATATATCCATTGCGGTCTTCCTGCCTCGTAACAGGGAATACCATTACTTCACATGCTCAATCTATACCTACTGTGTCGCTGTGTAGATAAAACGCATCCATAAGACTTAACCAGAAGTTCACCCTCTGTGATTCAAGCTAGCTTCATTTGCTAAGCCCTATACAGCCCTATACACGGGAATACCATCATCCATGACCTGAGCTACAACGCCCAAACCCCAGGAAATCCAATATTTACATAACTTCTGTCATCCATACCTTTGAATCAATCGTCTAGGCCACCTTTCTCAACTGGTCACTTCAAGATCGAATGTTCCCTAACCAAAAACAATTATCTACCTCCGAGTCTTACCACTCAATACCACCCCACACCCAACATCTGTTAACCACTTTCCCTATTTGCCGTATGGCTGAGTCTGTACTTAAACTCTGTGGTCCGCTGACGCCGCTCGACCACCGCTGGGCATCGCACGGACAGCATGCAGGACTTTCTCCAAGGAGGCTCCTGGCGGCCTCTTGCACCTTCTGTGTATTTCTCGTTCTCTGTGGGTCACCACACAGCCCTCCAGACGTTGGCACGGAAGAGACTGCTCTGTGCCGATGAAGCGGGGCAAACCATCCTGTTACCACTTTGTAATAGTATACCAGAGGACCGGGGGTATGCACCGCAAAATCACAGTTTAGCAGAATACCCAAGACCCATTGTACCATCCCCTGGCAATGACGAAGGAGCCAGCCATGGGGAAGATAGAAATGTCCTTTATTTTTTCAAACAGACAGGGACCATACAGGAAACATCAGAATCACCTGCAATCACAGCACTTGGGCCCGTGTCACTAGCTTTTATTCCGTAGTGATGTCACAATCTCCAACCCTCCCCAAAAACCAACCCCATTGGGTAGCTCGGATACTAGCACCTATAGAGATCGCCTATGAGTTATTCAATTGATCTTCCCATGTCGGGTGGGTTCGCATGCGACTGCCCCAAAAACTATCTATTACATTGTTCCAGGGTCGTAGGATGACCATTGGCCCTTGCATCCTCGCACACTAACCCAGAATTGGCTGGAGTGGGTCTCCCCAGGCATGGGGCCCTGTTCTGTTCACAGCGCTCAGTGTACCTTTTCAAGGTAATGAGAGACTGTGTGTCCCCATTGTTGCCACTGATATAGCTACCTAGCCTGGGAGAGTGCCTGCAGGTTGCAATGTTCAGTGGACAGTGGAAGTGGGTGATATTTCGGTTTGTTTGGTTCTTGCCCCATTATCAAAAATGGGGATAGATATAATTCCCAGTTGTCTTTTTCTAAGGTCAGTATTTCGTGGGATTGAAGGTTATATCTGGTAGGGTTGACAATAGCCCATGACGGTGGAGAAAGTAGATCAGAATCAGAAAGGGGTAAATACCATTTCTCCAGCATTGGATCTTTCATGTATTCACATGCTGTGAATATTTCCTGTTGTCAGGTTGGGAAACCTCAGTAATCTCAATATAGTGGTTTGCCTATGGAAAAACATTGACACCTTGAGTGTCCTATCGACGTGTTTATGGGTGCCTTAGCCCGCACCAATGGGATTTCCCGTGTTATATAGCCCCGCCCCCATGGCTTCCCTTCAGATTTCAACCGTCTTCCAAACTGTTGGGATCACCTCATGTTCTCTCCTAAGAATTCGCTCTTTTTTTCTACACAGCCTTCGCTGTTTCCATTGCATCATTTGGAACTTCTAGACCACATCATGTCATCTGTGGGTCTGAAGAAGTCATATTGGTTGTGTGCGACCTGTGGTCTCAGGAACGTGTATGAAGGGGACGGCCATGCGGACTGCTTGTACTGCTTATACCCCAATCGCTCTGCTGAGAACTGTACCATCTGTCGGGGGTTCTCCCAGAAGACTCTCGGGACCGTACTCGGCAATTGATTTGTTGGCTGAATGAAGGGGCCTATCCAGCTTCGGAGGTTGGCCCTTCCGGCAGGGGGAGGTCCTCTACTCATCGGCCAAGACATCGCCATTGCACCAGAGGGTGCGGTCGGCAGAGCCTATGCTTAAGAAGCAACGCATGGAGACCAGGCCTGTGTCGGATTTGGGGAAAGGCAGCGAGGCTTCGGGGGCACGACTGGTGCCGAGTGGTGCGGGTTCACGCCCCCCCGCCCCCTTCTCATGGCAAGGCTGCACCAAAAGTGATGCCGAAGAACTCTGGATCACGTCCGCAGAAGCTTGCGGAACCAACAAGGCTGTAACATTGGACAAGGAGAAGTCTGCCTCGTCGACAAAGGTCATCTTGCAAGGATAGGCGTCACTCCTCTTCGGGCCATGAGTCCACGAAATGCTGTTCCAAGTCCTCGTCCAGACGTCCTCTTCTCCGGCTACGGAGGTGTCGGTGCCAAAGACCACACTGCCGGCAGGTCTGTTATCATAGATTCCAACGGCCTCCTCGACGAGGGACCTTCCGTCGACAACGGCAGTAACGTCTGCGACCTTGTCGACTGCCACGCTTGTGGCGTCCCTGTCGATGACCTTGCTGATGGCGTCGTCGACGACGGCCCCAGCGACGCTCGAAGTCCACGACAAAGCTGGTGGCCTAGGTGGATCAGTCATTTCCCAGGGATACGACGTGGCAGTCGGCAGGATTTACATCCATACTCCCGATGGACATTCTGCAACATGAACTGCCCTCGACCTATGTGTTTGACTCTGATCCGGATGGGGAAGAGCAGCCATTCCTGGATCCTTCCGTTTTGGGCCTGCAGCCTTCTCTTCCGTCAATGTCCAGGGGCCAATTATCCTCTTGTCAATCCACACTTGTTGCGCTCGATGCTTGTGTTGACGACATTGCAGTCACTCCTGGGGCAGTTGGATGCATTGCAATCACTCCTGGGGCAGTTGGATGCCAGACTCCCTGTGCCTCAGGCTCCGGCAGCTCTGTTGATACATGCTTCTGACGAGGAATGGTAAGTCCTGTATCAGAAGTCCCTCGCAGTAGAGTGCCTCATCCCAGAAGGTCTTCTCCGGTTCGGCCTCTACCGTCATTTCCCAGGGGGTTCAGCCCGCATCGAAGGGATCAGTAGGAAGGGGAGCTGGTGGAATCGGAGCCAGATCCGCATTAACAATGCGTCACCCATTCACGAAGCCTGCGATCAAGGGCCGCTTGGAGAAGAAGTTTGAGGCACCGGAGTCAACTCTAAAGTGCCTGACATCGCAGCCCACTCTGGAGTCGGTTGTTTCGGCTGCAGTAAGTAGAAAGACCTGTACCCAGCACATGTGTGCGACTCCCCCTGACAATGAAGGCTGTAAGCTAGATGGGTTCTGGAAAAAGGTCCTAACAGTGGGTGCTACTACGGTCAAAGCTGTCAACTCGGTGGATACCATGGTGCGGTATGACCACAAGATGTGGCACAGATTGGCTCCTCTGTTGGACCACCTGCCAGAGCAGCAGTAGAAGGAGGCGATACGTTTGGTTCATGTGGGGGAGGAAGCATTGATTCATAGTATTAACATTGCCGTCGACCTGGCAGAGACTGGTTTTAAGCAGGTGAATAATGGGATGGTTCTCCAGCGTGAAGCCTGGCTTTGCTGTACTGATTTGCGGCCAGAGGTCCAGCACAAGTGACATGCCATGCCAAGGGGAACAACTGTTCGGAGTGAAGATTGATGACGCACTGAAGAACATGAAGGAAGACTCCGATACTGCGAGGTCCCCGACTACCCTGCAGGTTATACGTTATTTTCGCCCCTTTCGCGCTCTATCTGGGAACGCAAAGTTTCCAGGTTCTCGGGGACAAAGGGTATGGTAAATCTACTTATTTCTCCCAACGTTTCCGACGGTCCTTCCAGTCCGCACAGCGGAATAAGGAGTAACCAGGATAGCGCAAGAGAGGTTCCTCCTCCTCTCAAAGAGGCCGTCAGTCCAAGCCTCAACAATGACTGCCACAAGGGCAGTCAACTAGGAGGGAGGGTGGCGCACCACCTCGACGAGTGGATCACAACAGACAGATTGGTGCTGGATGCAGTCCAATACGTCCACTCGTTGGATTTCAGGCTTCCGCAACTCCCTATTCCACTGGTACAAAGAGCGCAATCACATCTACAGGTCTGGCGTCAGTAGGTGCGTCTGATGCTGCAAAAGGGCGCTATAGAGAGTGTCCTGGTATCTGAAAGGGGAAAGGGAACCTACTCAAGGTTCTTTGTCATCAAAAAGCTGAACGGAAAATGGCACCTGTGATGCTGGAAATGCATCGGAGGGACAGGGCCTCCGTATCCTTGTCCTTTACTGCTTTTTATTGTGTATTCTGTCGTGTTTTCCGCAAAGGAGTTCATGTGGGACTCCTGGCGCTGCAGCTCTCTCTTGGTTTTGGTGAACGGACCCATGGGATACCCTTATGGCACCCATGGGTGGAGGTACAACCCTGTGCCCCTAGTGTATGTTTTTGGGCACCTGTGTGTGGCCCACAGAGCAGGGTACGGGCTGGTGGCAGCTCCGTGCTGAAATGACTGGTGCCCTGAGCATCCTCCATTTTCGGATGCCCAGGCCCTGTCATTGGCCTCTTGCCTTCCATCGCCTGTTAACTTGATCTTCCCAAAGTCCCGGGAAGCCCTGACTCTGTCCCTTCCCCCTGACTGGCTGTTGGGTGGAAGTTCCCTATATGGTAGTGTGGGGAAGGGCCGACCAGACAGGCTGGAGCCTTCCCAATGACTGTATGTTGTGGGAACACCTGTGTGTGCGCACCTGGGTGAATGGAGTGTGTGACAAATATGCACTTCTTTTTGTGGATGTGTGGTTTCTGGTGTTTGACACAATGACTGAGACTGCCCTGCCCGAAACTGGTATGAATGCAGTGTGTAGTGTTGAATAGTGTGGTACTTGTCCGAATCCACATTCTGTGTTGTGAGTGTCTGGATGGAGAAGAATGGCCTGAATGCACGGTGCGCCTGATTGGCTGACACTGCTGAATGCCCTTCATAGTGATTGGATGCTCGAGTGTGACCCAGCGGAATGAATGGTAGATCAACAGTATATCTGGGGACCTCTCACTGCTAGGAATCTTGTTCAGAGCTGAAGTCCAAACTACGAAGAGTAACTGGAATGAAACTGACGCTTGACCTTGAAGCCCTGCTGTAAGAGAAGAATTGCTGTTGCTCTTTCAACAATCTGAAAGCTGCTGTGTCTCCAAGGACTGACCCAGAGAGGACCTTGCAAGGCGCCCTCTTCCCGAGCTACGAGGGACCATCATGCGCCAACTGATCGTTGCCAAAGCTCCCTGGTAGACAGACCTATGTCAGGCTGCCGACCGAAGACTGGGACCGCTGCGGGATCTCAGAGAAGCGCCCGGACTGTTGTCTGCCACTGTCGACGACCACCGTCGCCGACCGGAGCCGCTGTGCTCCCGTTGCTTAAGAACTCTTGATCCAAGGACGCTCTCGTCTGCATCATCGCCCGTCTTATCCCGCTGGAGAAGGTCAGGCCGTCGACGCTCCAAGGAGTATCCGCTGGTGGGTTTCCCGCCACCCAAAGACCAGAGACGCCGCTGACTCGACGCCCTTGCTGGGCCACAGTTCTTAACTCTTTGCGGTCCAGAACTATCGACATTGAGGTGCCCCGTACGTCTCTTCCTTGCAGGACTTTTACGCTTCCCCCGTCAACGAGCACCGCTAGGAAAGAAGCTGCTACTTCACTGCCGCAGTTCACCCTGTTCTCTGTCGGACGTTCGACCCGTGACTCCTGCCTTAAAGGGAGGGCACTCAAGAAGGGCCGTCGATTCCCTGATAAGGAATGCTACAACGCCAGGTACTTTGGGGGGGGGACAGGGGGGGAGGGGGATTGCAGAACTATTGGAAAGTCTCTTGTGAACAATATATGCCTTGCAGTGTTGGACTCAATCCAGCAACATCATAAAGGGCATGCCCCTGGTGGAACTAGATTTTCGGAACACGATCATGACTGATGCCTCCCAGGTGGGATGGGGGGGGCTCACCTAGACCAGTTCCAAGTCAAAGGCCTATGGTCCCGCACGGAGGTGGCTTTGCATATCAAAATTATGGAATTGAGGGTAGTTCACTGGGCACTCAAATCTTTTCTTCCCCCTCATTCAGGACTCGTTGGTACGAATACTCGCCGACAACACCACAACTATGTTCTATCTACGAAAACAGGGGGGCACACAGGCTCAGGCCATCTGGCACTGGACCATAACACACAAGGTTCAGATCCTGGCTTTCTACTTGCCAGGGATTAAAAACATTCAGGTGGATGCCCTCAGCAGGGGCTCCGCTCAGATGCACGAATGACGACTGAATGGCGACTGAATGACGACCAGGTGGTGAGGATATTTGGGAAATGGGGGACTCCCCCTCTGGACTTATTCGCCAGCCACGAGAACAACTGCCGTCTCTTCGCCAGCAGAATGTCTCATCCTGACTCCAGGGGGGACGCGTTCTCGTTTCCGTTCGCTTACGCGTATCCTCAGTTTCCCCTGATCAGGAAAAAGATTCAGATGATTCGCAGGATTCCATGCAGGGTGATTCTGGTGGCCCCGTTCTGGCCCAGACTGACCTGGTTTTTGGACCTTCTTCACCTGGCGGTAGATGACCCTCTTCACCTGGGGTCCAAGCCGGATCTTCTTTCACAGGACAAGGGGAGGGTGTGGCATCACAACCTGGGCTCCCTCAACCTTGCAGCATGGCTCCTGACCACTCAGATTTCGGAAACCTAAGGATTCCTCAGGATTATCGCTGCATCTTGGCTGCAGCAAGGGCGCCACCTACCAGCATGCCTTATGCCTGTAAGTGGAAAAGGTTCTGTATCTGGTGTTCGCAGCAGCCGGACTTGCACCCATTGCAGGTTTTGCCTCAGCAACTCCTTCCTTACCATCTGCTGTTGGCGAAGGAGGGTCTGGCGTTGTCATCTATCAAAGTCTACTTGGCGGCCCTCTCAAGGTTCACTCAGTAGCGCAACTCTACACCTCTGTTCAGTGACAGATTGATTAAACATTTCCTCAAGGGTCTTTTCAGGACTTTTACCCTGAAGAAGTTTTCTCCGGTCTGGAGTCTCAACTTGATACTTGCGGCCCTCATGAAACCACCGTTTGAGCCTATGACAAGAGCGGCCATAACATTTCTCACGTGGAAGGATGTTTTTCTGGTGTCAATTACATCTGCCAGGCGGGTATCAGAACTGCAGGCTCAGGTCATTGACCCTCCATACCTATGTTTCATGAAGGACAAGGTTCTCCTCTCTACAAATCCCCACTTTATTCCTAAAATCCGTCAGACTTTCACAAGAACACTACAATAGCCTTATCAACCTTTTTTCGTAAGGCTTTCACTCTAGCAGAGAAAGCATTGCATTAATTGGATTTCGAGAGAGCTATGAAGTTATATCTGGACCGGACTAAGTCCTTCAGGGCATCTAGGCAACTATTTGTGGCTTTCGGACCCTTCACCAACGGGATGCCGATTTCGAAACAAGACATCTCACGATGGGTCTCGTCGACAAGATCATTCTGTCACAAGAAAGCCTTTACAGTCGACTCCCAGGGCTCACTCTACGGGGTCCACAGTGTCTTGAGCGACTATTTGGGCCGTCATACCGCTCAGTGACATTTGCCAAGCAGCAACATGGGCAGTCCCGCACACGTTTGCCAGACACTGCTGAGGACTTTCAGGTGGGGCGAGCTGTGCTCCAACGCATGTTCCAGTAAGGTTAGCCCCGCAGCTTCTGGGGTTTTTGGCTATGCTTATGTTTTCTTTTTCGAATTACTGACTGTGATGTTTTTCTGTTTATATATACTGATGGTATGGGTCCTGTTTGCCTGTTGTGCACCTCCAGGTCCTCTTACTGCTACGTAGTCTATTCACAGCATGTGAATCCATGAAAGATCCAATGCTGGAGAAGGCATTAGTTTCTTACCTGTAGCTTCATTTCTCCAGCGTTATCTTTCCTGGATTCACATGCCCCCACTGACCTCCCCCCTTCAGGCAAACATGCTCTTCGGGTATCCTGGGAAGCTGTGGGGGCGGGGCTATATACTGGACATCCCATTGGTGTGGCCTAAAGCACCCATAAAGACGTTGATAGGACACTCAAGGTGTCAATGTTTTTCCATAGGAAAACCACTATATTAAGTTTACCGAGGTTTCCCAGCCTGACAACGGGAATTATTCACAGCATGTGAATCCATGAAAGATACCAACGCTGGAGAAATGGAGTTACAGGTAAGAAACTACTCCCGTCTCCCCTCGCCAAGCCCAAAACCCCAAGGACTGTCCATCCAGGTGATACTCCATTGCTTGTCCAAACCCAGGGTTGGGATCCAAAAGTGATGGTGCTTCCCTGGCCACCTGTGCAGGAGATCCCCCAAAAGTAGATGTGAGAACGCCCTCCGGTTTCTCACACTATCCAGTTCCCATCTGACACACTCCACACTCCACTACTCTTCTGCTAGAAATCTCAGCGTCATCTATGACACTTCTCAAAACTTCTCTACTTTCATCTTTAAAACTGGAACAGCAGCTCGCCTCAACCTTATAAATATTAAGAAAATTGCGCACCTCCTTCCTTTCAACAGTGGCAAGCAACTCTTAACAGCTCTTGTCTTCTCTAAACTGTACTACTTTGCCAGCATAATCTTTGGTCTCCCCAATTATGCTTTCTGTTCTCTCGGCAACATCACTTCACACCTACCTCCTCGTAGAGTTACCAGGCTGGATGGCTGATGATGCAAAACGGCGCCAGGTTTAAATGTGTTCTGATTCACAAATCTATCCACGGTAAGGTACCACTGTCTATCTTCTATCCAACTCTACAAGCCGCCTCGTAATCTCTGCTCTGCCTCTTCGACTACGTTCTGGCTTCTCGCCCTCCCCGTGCTCCTTTCACTTCCGCTCCTTCTCTCTTCTTGCTCCACTTGCATGGCATTCTCTTCGTCCGGACATCTGAGAAACATTCCATGTGGATTTGTTCAAAACCAATCTAAAAGCCGATCTCCACTTAAACTACCTCTTATCTGGCTGCTAGCTAACATTTTCCCATTGACTCTAACTTGCAGCTGCCCCTCACTTCCTCCACTCTAGCACTTCATCAAACATTATCACATCCCGAGCACTGCTGGCCGTACAGCCTATGCACTTAGAAATGTCCAATGTTCATTGTCCTTAGTCTGGGTTTACTTATGTATTGTCTCCGGTTGTCCCTGGCGACTGTTCCATTTTCTCCTATCCCCAACCTGGTCAGAATGTCCCTCAATCTCACCCCATTGAAAGAAGCTCAGTGCCTCCTGTCAAATCTGATTTCCTACTTATTGTACGTTCTTTTGTGATCAAAAGCACATTCCCCTTCCTGTATATAAATAAATAAAAATTGCATGCGTTGGGACTAGTAAAAAGCAGAAATTAATCTGCTTGACCTGGTTTGAAAACAGCCACTTTTAAAGAGAGATGTTTTCAAGAGTTAGACTCCCGATTGACGCCTCGGTTATTGTAGCTAGAGAAAAACTGAAAATATATCCGTTACCTGCAGGAAGAGGAAGACAAATGGAAGTCTCATATCGGAAAGCAGCTCATTTTGAAAAGTATTGTACTGTAATTGTGATAACCTCAAATACATATTGCCCAAGTATCCTCTCGGTTATATCATTTTGCTGAGTTTGGTGTTGCTGCAGGTTGGGTTTCGGAGTGGGATTGTTAGGGAGAATTCTCAGAAATGTGTGAATCCCCTTCTACCTTACAGACCCCGAGCTCTTTTGCTGGACTTTAGGACTTTTTTTCTCTCTCATATAATTTTAATGTGATTTTATTCTGTGTTTCTTCTGACTTTGGCGTCTTGACAAACTCCATAGGCATCATCTTGGCATTGTGATGCACTGCACCTTCTATACAGTGGTGCAGGGAAGTCTCTTAGATTTCCCAAAGGTTTAAATACCTTCTCTTGGTGAAACTATGGTTTCCAAGAACAGTGACGTGAAATTGACTTTACTTACATTTTGTAACTTTCTAGACCCAGCACACACTATCTTACTATAGGGTGCTGGACGGGTTACTTAGTATCCCCTTTTTTCGAATGGATTGTGTCCTCCAACGCATTCCACATCTTTTGACATGTAATGTCCACAGTTGTGCACTTCGGAAACTTTTTTGGCAGAGGACGTCCTGCGTCGATGACGTTGGGTCGATGACCTCTGTCGGGGGGGACGGTGCCCATAGCCTCAGTTCTGTTTATTCCGCGAACGTGTTCACTTCGTGAGACTCTGCGCGCCTCGTGTGTTTATCATTACGATGTCTTTCTCTTCGACCCCTTTGACTTCGCAGTCTGGCTTCAAGACCTGCCGGGACTGCAAGTCGAAAATGTCACTCACCGACCTCAACCATATTTATTTGTGGTGCCTGGGTGAGGCGCACGACAGACGACTGCTCCATATGCCAGTTGCTGACTGCCAAAGCCTTGTGGAAGGGGAAGCTCCAGGTAGGTAGGGGCTCTAAGCCTGTTAAGTCCCGTAGTTCCAAGTCCAAGACGGTTTCCACCGACGACTCGAGGGGTGACTCTCTGCGTCGGAAGGAATTCTGGAGATCTCGGTCCCAGAGTGGTTCCCGCCACTTGTCTTCCTCGCTCTGGAACTCTAGGAAGCGCTGTCACCGGTCGCCTTCACAGTTTTCCTTGGAGGATGGTGCCTCGAGGAAGGTTACGTGCCTTACGAAGTCCCTGACTCTGGAGGAATGGGTGGCGTTTAAACAATCCATGTTAGCGATTTTTCAATCGCAGGGCACAGGTCTGGTCGCGCCTTCTGACGAAGCTGGCCAGGATCGGTCTCGTACAGTAGCTTGCACGCCTTCGGGCTCGGGTTCAAGACACGACTGACATAGGGAGCCTTTGAGGTTCCGTACGGACAAGGAATCGAACAGTCGCAAGAGAAGTTTCTCTAGGTCTTGGTCCTCATCCCCAGCGAGACCGCAGCTACCTACGGAGGGCTAGAGTCCGGCGTCGACTCGGTCGGCGCCGTGTCTGTCCGACTCGGACGTCAACGTCTTGCCATTTTACCAGTGTCACCTGTGTCGACGCCGAAGCCTTTGACGGCCTCGGCGCTATCGGAGCCTTCACAGATTTTTTTTCTCAATTTGCCTTTGGATTTCCTAGACATTGTGGATCCTCCTAGGAAGGCTACGGTGAAGTCTGAGGTCAGTGTTGTACTCCAGGGCCCTCTTCCATCACCAGACCTGTGTTTCACCTCCCTCTGGCTGACATTTATGAAGGGGAGGAAAGGTCTGGGTTTGAGGACCCTGGTGAACTTGAAGCTCCACATTTTTATGGAGATAGTCAGTTGGAGAAGTTGAGGGAGACCCTCCATGATGCCAGTGGGTTGTACACTTCCCCGGTAGTGGAATTCGGTAGACCTGAGCCTGGGGCTCATGCAGAGTCTTCATACAGGAAGCTCATGGCGCAGGTCTCGGAGTATCTGGGTTGGTCCAGTTTTGCCATTTAATCTTTCCTTACAGAAAAGGGCGGCAGCTGCTTGGCAGTCCCTGGAATCTCTTCCGGCTTTTGGAAGTCTTTGTCCAAGAAATACTGGCCTTCTGTTAGCGACCCCAGCTATTTACTCACCCAACTCCCGAGAGTTGGGTGGTTCAGGCGGCTATGGCCACCTTGAGGCAGGCGGCGTACCCTACCATCCCTCTGGATAGGGACGACGAGCGCTTCGACGGTTGGGCCCGGAATGTATTTTCTGCTAGGAGCATGGCCTTCAAATCGGCCAACTCCATGTGTGCCTTGGCAAAATTTACACCCACTTGTGGAATTGTTTGTTTTGCGGCTGAGCATATGGAAGGATCCTCCAGCGGTGGCAGTTGTTCCTGGTAGTGGGTGCAAGTTGCGTCGTCGTCCAGGGGAAGAGAAGATCTCGACTTGGAGGAAGGATGAAGGTCGTTGTACTACCAGGGCAGGAACCAGCCGCGGAGTTTTCCGGTTAAAGGTGGTACCTTTGTTTTGCGGTCATGGTAAAACGTGGTAACCCGGTTGCCGGGGTGCTTGGCACAGGCAAGGCGGCCACGAGGTACGTCGGGAAGGCGAAAAGACGGTGAAACTGGTTATCCCCACCAGTCAAAGGAAGAAGACTCTCCGGCGGGAGATCTCCTCTGTCGTTGGGAAAAAGTGGTGAGACGGTCCAGCAGGGCTCCACTGGTAGTGGTGTTGTGGCAGGTCGGCTCAGCTTCTCCCTCGTCGGATTCTTAGGTCCTGTGGCGACTTCTGAAGTTCCAGTCCCCAAAGCCCTGCTTTTATGCAGAAAACCCCCATTCACTCAGCCTAGCTGTCACTCAAACATGCTAAGTGGTGAGCTGGCCGGCTCACCACTTGGGCCAATCAGGACGGAGAGCGACTTGAGTTGCCTAGGCAACTCAGTCCAGGGTGCCTAAATTCCCCTCCACCCCTCCTAAGTACCCCAGACAGAGTGGCACCACTTTGGAGGGCTTCTGTGGAGAAGCCCGCCAAAAAGTGGAACAAAGGGCTCGACTTGGGTTGGAGTCGCAGAGGAGAACACAAACGCCATTTTAGAATCAAGTTTTGGCAAAAAATACCAACCGGAGAATTAATATTAATTAAATAAACCGGCGGTATGTTCGAGGCTACCGTAAATAATTAAATAAAGATAGTAGCCTAAAACAATGGGAAATCCCATAGGAAAATATTTGCGGTTGAATATAAAAAGTAGTATCCACTGCCACCAGCCAAAACTCGATCAGGGGGGACAGAGACGTGCCGCCTCGACTAACAGACCCTGGGGCAATCGAATTGCCCCAGCCAGTATGTCCACAATATGATGGTTTGTACTGGTTCTGTTCAGAATTTAAGACTAGTAAAGTCAATGGTGACTTTACATGCCCTGGGAGACAGTAGTCAGTCCCAGGGTATGGAGTCTATACTGGGGGGTCACTATGACACCCCTGTGTCACTGCACTGAGGGTGCTGTGTAACACACATCACAAAAACACATGAAGCCCTATGGAGTAAAAGACCCCATAGCCCATCAAACACATCTAGATTCGAAGAAACACACTCAAATCATGTCCAAGAGTGAGGGTAACAGAGTCTCCCTCTTGGCAGGAGAAAAAAATAAACCCCAAAAATCCAGCAAAGCTGCTGGGGGACTCACTAGGTTAGGAAATTCAGCCTAAACAGAGAATTCTCCCTAACATAAACATATTGTTGTGTTTTAGAGAAATATATTGTAATGTGTAAAGTGTTTTTGATAAATATTAAAATGTGTATTTTTGATAATTACATGGTTATTCGCCCTTTTTTGGTTAAGGCGTGAACATGACTAGGGTTGCATACATCTAGGATAACTCACTCTAAGCAGAAGGGGAAGGAAGCTGTTCTGTGGGATTCTTTAGATTTTGTGTTCCACGATCCTCACCCACACAGCCCCTAAAAAGAGGATCTTTCCAGCTCATGGTAGTTGATGTGTTGCATTCCTGCCATTTCGATCCCTTTAATGTGGGTGGACTCCCTTATTTTCATTAGCAGGGGTTCTAGAAAGATAGCATACAGTAATGGGGAGAGTGGGCAACCTTGCTTTGTTCCCCTTGAGATTATTACCCTTTGTTACCTCCCCGTTGATGGCTACTCTACTAATTGGGGAGTTATAGTTCGCTTTCACTCTTGCAATATACTGCTCCCCAAAACCCATGCATTTTAAGCCTTTAAATAACATCGACCATTCCACCCGGTCAAAAGCCTTTTCGGCATCTACGGAGAGTAGTATCGCCGGGGTGCGTGTTATGCCCATCTTTTCCACTAGGTGGATGAGCCTCATGGGTTTGTCTGCCCGGGATGAAGCCCGATTGATCTAGGTTGATCAGTTTTGGGAGGAGTGGGGATAACCTTGTGGCTAGGATTTTTGTGTGTATCTTTGCATCTAGATTTATCAGGGAGCTTGGTCTATATGACGCGGGGTTTGTCAGGTCTTTCCCAGTTTTGTGGAAGACTAGCACCTTTGATTCATTCATTGTGGAGGTCACGTTGCCGCCATCTTTAAATGAGTTTAGGAGCCTTGTTAAGACGGGGATTAGCTGGTCTGCATATCTTTTATAAAATGGGGCCGTGAAGCCCTCTGGACCAGGTGCTTTATTTATTGGGAGTTCTAGTATTGCTTTCCTAACTTCCTCTTCCCTTATCGGGCTCTCCAGGGCCAGTCTATCGTCTTCTGAAATGTGTGGGATGGGGAGGTATTATAAATATGTGTCCTGTGCTTCTACATCCGGAAGATCTGTGGAGTAGAGCTTCTGGTAGTATTCTCTAAATGCCTCCCCAATGTCTTGTGTGCGCGACAGTAGTTCCCCTTTCGTGTTTCGTATGCTCTTGATCACATTTTTTTTATCGATTTCCAGGTTAAGACAACATTACATTCATCTCTCTGCATTACAGGAAAGGGACATGGGGAGGGGAAGGGGGTTAGTGGTAGAGGGGGAAAGGGGAGGACGGGAAGGAAGGGGGGAGGGAAGGGGGAGGGAGGGGAGGAAGCAAGGGCCAAAAACATATCAAATCAACAACTTCCGGGAAAGATAATGGGATGGAGCGAGAGAAACAATCAACACAATAAAACCAAATAACATCTATAAAACCAGCTTTGGGGACCGCGGTCCGACTGACTGTCAAATTTAACATAGGTTGTCCTCATGGCATAGATTGTTCGTAACAGATTGGATGCGCCCACTTGTGCTCGGCGTCACCCAGTCTCCGCGGTTGTGGGGTCGCTGTTGACACTCAGCCTCTTCCCACCTTCCCCATATTTTCTCTGCTTTTTGCGGGCAGCCTCTCGCTTTGTACACCCGATGCTCCATTACTGCACATATGTCCACGTCCGTGACCCACTGGTCGTAACTAGGTGTACGTTCCGAGCCCCACAGTTGTGCAATGTTCCGCCTGAGAACCGCCATCGCAGTTGACCAGAGCAGTTTCTCATAACGGGATAAGTCTGTTTCACTGGCGATCCCCAGGAGAAGGTGCTTGGGGCATCTCCGTATCGGTTTACCCATAATGCTAGATAGTTGGTCACAGCATTTCTGCCAGAGCTGCTGGATATTACTACATTCCCACAGGATATGAAAAAAGGTACCTTCCTCTCGCTTACAGCATAGGCATCTTGCGTCCGAGGTCTTACCCCAGCGGTAGAGGGCCACCCTTGGGTAATAGGTGTGGTGTAGGATCTTCAATTGGACGAGTCAGAGCCTTGCGGAGATGGTTGTTTCTCGCGGGTACATCAGGGCCTCTACCCAGTCCTCTGGTTGAAGTGGTCCCACATCTCGTTCCCACTTTGTTTTCAGACTGGTTAGTTCCGGTGTCGCAAAGGATGTTATCACATTGTACATGGTAGAGGTGATTTTCCGCTCCACCCGATTCAGGACTATGTTCCGCTCCAGCGGGGAGCTTTCCGGCAGGTCTTGTGTAATCTGTTGGTGGGCCGTCCACGCATGATTCAGCTGCATGTAATGGTACCTCTCCGTATCTGGAAGCGAGAATTTCAATTGCATCGTTTCGAATGTTGCCAGGTTGTCCTCGTATATCACATCTCCGATACTGGAGATTCCTCGCTCAGTCCACTCGTGCCATCTGGGTAGCTTTTGTATTTCGGGAAGGCTGCAGGTGTTCCACAGGGGTTGGGCCAATGTTAGTTTACCACCGCCATCTGGCTGGCCCAGTAATATGACTGCAGTCTAGGCAGCCCGATCCCCCGATCCCAGATGGACCTCTGGAGAGTGGCAAGAGCAATTCGTGGGTGACCTCCTCCCCATAGCGGCTTCTGGAGGATACACTAGAGTTTGTGGAATTCTCGATGGAGGATGTATAATTGAGTGTTTTGCAGGATGTATAAGAATTTTGGGAGGGCGATCATTTTGAAGAGGGCTGCTCTGCCCATCAGAGTCAATGGCAAGGAGATCCAGTGGCGAGTGTCTTCTGCGAATCTTGCCACCAGGGGGGAGAGGTTTAGGGTTGTGTATTCAGTAAGAAGCTTTGTGATGCGTATCCCCAGGTATTTGAACTGTTCTCTTTCAATCTGGTAGGGGCCAGCCGCCAGGTCCACCAACGAGGCGTCTCCTATAGGGAAGAGGATGGATTTGGACCAATTCACACGTAATCCACTAATACCTCATATTGTCCTAGCAGGTGCACAACTCTGGCACATAGAGGGGGGGGGGTCCCCCAGATGAACCAATTATCAAATAGTTCAGTGGCCCAGTTGTTGCTACAGCTGGGCCCTGTTCCATGGGTTATTAAATTGCCTCAAAGAACAGTACACACAGTGAGTAGTATTTTTGTTATACTAAAAGTTTCATAATTTATTACGTAGGCCATTGGTTCTACGGTTACAAGCTTAAAAAAGACCAATTAGGTCTATTTGTAATTATGTAGAAAAATCAAAACATAAATACATAAGTCAATATGAAAAATGCATGCATATATACATCAACATTTTGTGAATGAATCAATTAAAACTTAAGTGACACGGTGTGATAATCATTTTTGAGGAAAACACAAGCAAAGAAACTATCTTGCTGGCCCTCTCGGTCTAATGAATCACATACATCCTCAATTTGCCAATGTCGCTTAGTTTACATTCTAAAAATCATTATTCATGACCAAAAGCACATCCCAGGTCTACGTCCTTGGTAACGTTGTTAAACCGTACAGCATAACTTGATAACGCAGGGTTATGCAGGGGACGTTTCGGCAGAGCATCAGTTATACTGCCTTCATCAGGACCCCAAGGGAGATGGAGCTCTGTGGATGTGATAGATTACATATTTACTGCCATGTAAAAAGATCCAGTAAAAACACTACAAGCAAAAATATACAAATAGATAAAAAATATTAAAATGTGAGGGAAAAAAAAACTCCACAACTCTGGGGCAGGAAGTGCTTGGGTCCTTCAGGTAGATGAGCAGGTCATCCGCATAGAGGGATATTCTGTCTTCCCAGGTCTCGGACCAACGGAAACCCTCCTAGGCTGGAGTGTTTTGCAGCAGGATCGCCAGTGGTTCGATAGCGAAGATCATGGCTGATAGCGGGCAGCCCTGCCTCATGCCCCTTCCCAGACTAAAGAGTTCTGATCGCCAGCCGTTGACCTTGGTCCTAGCAACCAGGGATTCCCACAGCAGCCGCACCCAACTCGAAGTTCTTACCAAATCCCATGCGGCGCATTATGGTCCAAACAGCCTCCCATCTCACTGAATCAAAGGCCTTTTCAAAGTCAATTGCTAGCAGGGCTAACAGGCCCTGTATGTTGTTGGCCCTTTCCAGAGCTGAATGTAGTCTGCGGAGGTTCATGCGGGTTGATCTCTGTGGCATGAAGCCGCACTGGTCCGGGTGTATCAGGGAGGGAATTACCTGTTGTAGACAATCCGCAAGTAGTTTCGCCAGTATTTTAGTTTCACAGTTGATGAGTGAAATGGGCCTGTACGAGCTGCATCTTTCTGGGGGCTTGTCCGGCTTGGGTATCACTATTATTGTCGCTTCTCGTAGCTCTGGTGGGAGAATGCCCTTTTCCCGTGCGTGATGATACAACCGGAGTAATTGTGGGGCTATTACATTGGTACCCACCTTCCGCCACAGTTCCACCGGGAAGCCGTTTGGTCCAGGGGTTTTACCAGTCTGGAGACCAGACATGGCACTTATGATCTCGTCTTCTGTGATCTCCTGCTCCGGCAGCTGCAGTTGCATCTCATTTAAAGTAGGGATATCAATTTGGTCCATAATCGTGGCGTCCATCTGGGTCGTGGGTTCACTATAAAGCTCAGCGTAGTATTCCGTGAAGCCTTGGGTTATTTCCTGATCTGTCACCCTTGTGTTCGCACCGCTAATTTCGAGCTTCCGGACATGGCTGCGTCCCTGCTTCTTCCTTTCTAGCCACGCGAGCAACTTGCCCGCCTTATTGCCCATTTCATAGAGTCTTGCTCGCATTGCAGTATGCACTTGTTTAGCATTGTCCATTGCTATGCTCTGAAGCCTTTTTTGTGCTAGTAGCAACGCCCGATTAGAGGCCGGCGTGTTCTCTATTATGTGCCTCTCCTCTGACTGTTTCACTTGTTGTTCCGCTTCAACAGTCTTACCCCAGTGCTGCCTCTTCTTAGCAGTCGTCCATGATATTAATTTGCCTCTCAGCACTGTCTTGTAGGCTTCCCATAGTGTTTCGGGGTTCGTTGCCGTCTGGGTGTTTAGCTCGAAGTATGTATTGGTGGTTTCCTGTAGTCTGTCCACGAGCTCTGGGTCCCCCAGGTAATAACTATTCAGGCGCCAGCTCGGCGGCGGGAGCCGTCGGGATGTTATGAGCCGCAGTTCCACTGGGGAGTGTTCGGAGATGAAGATGCCTCTGGGTAGCATGTTTATTTCCTGTGCTCTATGTAGATCCGTTGCTGGGGTGAAGAAATAATCTAGCCTGGAGAGCGAGGCATGAGCCCCTGAGTGGAACGAGTACGCTCTAGTGTCTGGGTGGAGGTCTCTCCATATGTCGCATAGGCCAACTGCGTTGGCAAACATGGCCAGTCTGGTGGGAACGTTGGGGTTTCTGTTGTGTAAGTGTGATCTATCCAGGGTTACATTCATGACTTCATTGAAATCACCACCTAATATCATGCAGGTGGAGGTATCATTAGCGATTAACGGGGCAATGTCAGTGAGTAGTGGCTCTAGAAGGGTTGGCGGTGCATAGGTGGCTATCAGTGCAATGGATTGGCCCCACAACTCACCCGTCACATATACGTATCTGCCACCTGTGTCAAGGGCCACCGTATTAAGGTGCACGGGGAGGCTTTTGTGTATCATGATCATGACGCCTCTAGAGCCCATCGTGAAACCTGAGTGGAATAGCAGTTTATAGTTCGTGCGTCTGAATAGGGTACATTCGGTGCCCGCAAGGTGGGTTTCAGATAGGAACACTATGTCGGCCCCCCGTCTATTTAGGAATTGCCGCACCAATCAGCGCTTGACCGCATTGCCCAGGCCACTGACGTTCCATGTCATGAGCCTCAGTGTTCTGAGGGCATCAGTAGTACTGCTATGTGCTGCCATGTGTGCTTGTGGTGATAGCGGCCAAAGTTGCTGCTGACAGCGTTATGCGCCTGTTGCGAATGAGCCTGTGGGTTGACAACATCAATTCTAGCCATATATCCCTGCGAGTTTGACTGGTCCCGACTATAGCTGAACTTAACAAATCCCCAACCCCCCACCCCATACTCCTCCCAACTAGAAGCATCGGTCGCCCGAACAAAGAACTTATGGTATCAACTGGACACCTCACATGCGATGAACTTAGTATCAGGTACAAGTGGCCTTCCCCTGCTTGGAACCCAAGGGGCCGGTAATACTCCTCTAGAGGTAAACCCCGGGGGAGTCTTCACGTATGATACACGTGGAGATTGTTGTGCTATCGGGAGAGGGGCACTCCTTGTGTTGCAGGCTTGGGGCATTCCGTGGCCGCATCAAGTAGGTGTATGCTGTCTGTCGTTGCGTGTTTGTGTATAGTGTAGGAGGTACTGTAGTTTGACCTGAATGTACAACAGGGCTACAGGCCCCTGGCAGACGATGGGGCGGGGTCCGCCCCCCAAGTCTTCCGGCGGGTCCTGCACCGGTGCTCGGTGAGGTTCCCGCTGTTGGTCCGGTGGCGGTCTTAGATTCCTCCCCCTATTTTCACGGGGGGGTCGACCAATCTCTGTCTATGTTTTGCTCGGCCCAGCGCCAGGCCTCCTTAGGATCAGTGAAGTGGACTGTTGTGCCTTTGTGGTAAATCTTCATTTGTGCAGGGAAGAGCAGGCCGTACTTCACTCCCGTTATTTTCAGTTGTTTTTTGAGGTGGTCAAAGGATTGCCTCGCCTTTTGCACCTCCCTGGTATTATCTGGGAAAAAGGCGATTTTGGATCCATTGAACGTGACGGCGCCCTTGGCGCGCGCGTGTGTTGTAGTAAGGCATCATGGTCCCTGTAGTTTAACATTTTTGCTATTATAGTGCATGGGGGGGCGACGGGCGCTGGTCTGCCCGTGGGAACTCTGTGTGCCCTCTCTATGGAAAAGAACTTTGAAAAGGCGTCAGGTTCATACAGGTTGGTCAGCCACTGTTTTAGAAAAAGTACCGTGCAGGCGCCTTCTGCCTTTTCGGGTATACCGAGTATGCGCACGTTGTTGCGCCTGGATCTACCTTCTCCATCTTCGATTCTGTCCTTCAGCACTTTCAATTTGGATGTGGCGTTGTGGAGCTGTTGCATGTTATTCATTCTATCCTTTGTATTGGATATACGATGCTCAGCCACACCGGTACGTGTCGTTAGTTTTTGGAGGTCATGCCTGAGGGGAGAGAGACATCCATGCTAATTCCGTCCATTTTCTGCTCCGTGGACGTGCGGGAGTCTGCTATGGCAGCCATAATGTCTTTCAAAGAAATTCCCTGGTCTGTCTCCATCGCCTCCGAGGATTGCGGGTGGAGGTCTGGCAGCTGGAGCAGAGGAATTGTGTATTGATCCATTCTGCTCTGCGTGGGAAGTTTCCTAGATTTATCTTTACCCATGATGCCGCATACACTGAGCGCTTTCAATCCTGCGTGTTGGGCCTTTTATCGAGGTTGTCTCACTGCGTGTTATGTTCATGCACCTATCGCACCCTGTAGGTGTTGGGGTTGTGTTGAGGGACCTCCGTATGGAATACTCTGGGTGGGGTCCGAGTGTTCCGGCCGTCCCCAGCTGCTTCCTATTCTTCGGGTACAGAACATTCTAGCCTATTCTGCCCTTAATGGTGCCAGTTGGGTTTGAGCCAGGGTGTTTTGCTGTCAGAGGGCTTGGTGGTAACCTGGATGTTTTGCCCTGTGGATCCCACCCTTAGCGGTTATCTGCTTCATTACGGCCAGCTAATTGGGGATGCCAAGGCCCACCTTGCTCCGACCGCCACTCGAGCTACGTGGGCCAATGTGGGTGAGCGGTCCAACTAACGCTCACCTGGGTATTGCTCCCCCCGGGCACCTCTTGTCCCGTGTACCTTGCCGGTCCGCTGGACCTGTAGCTGTTGTCGTTAGGTCCCATTCAGGGGATTGTTCGTGCTGTTCCCTGTTCGCGCCTCCGGGGAGCTCCTTCCCGTGTCGCTCAATGTTGCAGCCGTCTTCAGCGGTGCCACGGCACACTTCCACGGCTGAGCGCTCTTCCGGCAGTGGGAGCACAGGCCTCCCACACCGGCCCACGGCAGCAGCAGGACCGGGCCGCAGGCAGGCGACGTGGGTCGCAGCGGTTCTTCCCCAGTTCTTCTCCTTTCTCCAGGGCCGCCTCACTCGCCGCCGCTATCGGGGGGGGGGGCAGGGTCCGCCGGGGGACACCCACCCGCGCTCCCCTCACACACCAGTGGCCCCTCACCGCCGACGGCATGCAGGTCTGTTTCTCCTGTTGGGTTACTCTGTCAGGGATGGATGCTTCCCTCCGCGTCCTCAGCCGCGCGGGCCCGCCCGTCTGTTGGGGCACCACCGGGGCCCTGCTAGGGCCGAGCTCCCTCTTGGCTGTGATCAGTGAATCTGCAGCGGCCTCGCTGCGCAGTCACCTGGCAATCCGCAGTGTGCGCCGGCGGCCATTTTAAGGACAGGCTGGATGTTGATCGCCGCCAAACGTCTTGCAGGGGCCTCTCATGGTATCGACTGCGGTTACCCCTGCTCTGCACCTTGTTTGTGCCCGAGGGTATCCGGCGCCCCTCAGGGGCGTTTTCAGCTCCTAATTCGTCGAAATTCAGGCTATTTTGCCAGGATGTTTGTTGCGGCCGCGGGAGCCGAGAAGACCTGCATCTTTCACATCCTGCGGTTAGCCACACCCCCATTTCGTATGCTCTTAATCGTTGTCTTTCTGTTTCGCGCGGAGTTGCCTTGCTAGGAGCCTGTCTGCTTTGTTCACTTTTATGTAATATCTTTGTCTTAGAGTAGTTTCCTCTCTGCTCCTTTTGGGCGCAGCATGTCTAGTTGGCCCTGCGTGTGTCTCAGTGTTTTCTTTAATTCCCTAGTGGGGTGGGTCTGTATTTTCTCTTGTATTTCTGCTATTGAGGTCTCCAGTTCCTTTTCCCACCGGTACCTCTGTTTCTCCTTCGTAATTTTCATCGCCACCATTTTCCCCCGGATAACTGCTTTGAACGCGTAACAGACCGTGCCCAAGGAAACTTCCCCGGTATCGTTTTGAGTGAAGTATTCTTCTATCATTTCCCTTATGGATTCCCCTGCTATCGGGTCTTGGATTAAGTCCTGGGGTAGCCTCCATCTCCAGAGCCCATTTGTTTTCCCCGGGAAGTTCAGCTCAAGCCACACCGGTGCATGGTCCGAGAGTGCAATAGCTCCCTGCTCCAAATTTTGTATCTTACCCATGAGGCCCACCGATACCCAGAAATAGTCTATCCTAGACATAGAGTTGTGCACATGAGAGAAGTATGTATACCCCCTTTGTTCCCCCTTCAGTTCCCTCCACACATCGTTTAGGGCCATGTGGTCCATCTGTTTGAGGTGTTTTGAAGGTGCCCCTTGGCCACGCACATTCCATGTGCTTCTATCTATTTGTGGGTTCCATGCCATATATAGATCGCCTCCCAGGATCACTTAAGGAAGCCATCCTGCCCCGTATCTGGTGCATATACTCGCATATGCGAGGGTGATGCGGTGTCCTTCTATTACCGCATTGGCAAAGGCATACGTCCCGTCTTTATCGGTGAGTATATCTTCCAGTTTGGCTTCTCCCCCTTCCCTTATCGCCATCAGCACCCCCGCTCTTTTTTCAGTTGAAGTTGCTTGCACCCATATTTTGTATCCCCTTATGCGGGTTTTCGGTTTGTCCTTTGTTCTGACATGTGTTTCTTGGAGCATAAGTATGCCCGCTCTTTCCCTTTTGAGCTGTTTCTCCAGTTTTACGCGTTTCGTTGGGTGATTTATACCCCTTATGTTGAAGGTTAAAATGTGTATCTTCCCCATTTTGTTATGCATTCGTGCTTCGTTCTTGGATCCCCTGCCTTGCCCATTTCTCCTGTTACATGTTCCAGCCCCCCCTTCCCTTTAACCCCTCCTCAACTAATAAACATAAACCAAACAACTTGCCCCAGAGTTGGGCAAGGGTTCCTACTGTTGCTAGGGCATTGCGTCCATTGCTCCCTGCCCACCTTACCCTCGTGGGAAATTTTTGTGGGGGAACCTAAACCCCACATTTTCATCTGTCCTTACCGAATTCCAAGACGGTGGGCACTTCCCGGACCGCCGTCTCCGTGTAGCTTGTAGCAGTTCATTTCATTCCTCCCGCCCCCTGCAGGATCCTTGTTTAGCTGTCGCCTTACATGTGCCCTTGTCGTTCCTCCTTTATTGGTTCTTTCATGATAGTTTCTTGCGGCCTTCCCTTCCTGTGTTTGGCCTCTTCTGTTTGATCGTTTCCCAGCCTCTTGGTTGTCTCGATCATTCTCCCCTTCGTTTAGGCTCTTCCGATTCCTCTACACCTTCCTGGATTCCATTATATAGAGGCCTTCTTCCCGTGTAGTCGCTCTTCTCCGTTTCCCCTCCCATGTGAACATCAGTCCAAATGGGAAGGTCCATTTGTAGCGGATTTCTTTCGCCACCAATGCCTTGACAAGCGGGACCATCGCCCTTCTTTTTTGCAGAGTCACCAGAGCGAAGTCCTGATATAATTCTATTTCTTGCCCGTTCATTCTAATATGCTCCATTTCTCTTGCCTTCCTCAATATCTGTTCTTTTTGTGGATATGAGCAGAAAGCTACCAGGACATCCCGTGGTCTTTCTCCCGGTGCCCCCGATCTCTTCTGCCCAACCCTGTGAACTCGGTCCACTCCAATTATTTCTGTCTCTGGGGCGTCTAGGACATCTCTAAACACTTCCTTCACTGCTATCTTGGTCTTTGTCAAGGACAGATTCTGCCATATTTTTGATGCGTATGTTGGACCGTCTGGAGCGGTTCTCCAGGTCCTCGCATTGAATTTCCAGGTTGTGGGTGAGTCTCTCACCAAGTGTTCTTGTGTTTCGCTAACCTGTTGTGTTTCCTATTCGACACTCTGGATTATTTTTTTCAATTATGTCCGTTGTCTCCTCTAATTTGGCCATGTCTACTTTCATGTCCTGTACTACCTGCTTCATGTAATTTTTCCTGGTTGTGAATTGTTCCTGTACTGTGGACATGAATTTGTCTTTAAGGTCCTGAAACCATGCTTTTGCATATCCTCTCTCTCTCGGGGAGTTGGTGGTGGGTAATGATGTCGCCCTCCCCTTGTGGGTCTTCCTGGGACTTTCCTCTAGGTTGTGATGAGTTGTCCGGCGACCACATTTGCAGGATGCTTGCGTCCTGTTTTGAGGTTTGTGTTGTCTGTTGCGTGACGTTGCCTTTCCCTTTTGCTCTTGACATGTTATATTGTCTTTCTTGGGGTGCTTTATTCCTTTGTGTTATTTGTAGGGTCTTGTCCTAGGATGGGTCTGGGCTTGTGCGTTCTGTTTCGCCCGTACCCCTTTTGGTGGCCCGCTTCCTGTGGGCTGGTGTGGGTTGGTCTGTTCCAGGTCTCTTCTTCCCCCTTTTGCTTGGGCAGATTCCCCGCCGGGGTATTCCTCTTGTTCTCCCCTTCCCCTTAATCGGGGTTTCCCTGTATGTGCTTTTTATGGCGTTGTGGGGGCTGGCCTTTTAAGGTTGCTGGTTTGTGGGGCGGCTGATTGCCGGCTGCGGTATGGTGATCTGTGGGCGGGACTCCCTTCGCCCCCTCCTTTTTGCTTTGTCTGTTTTGTCTATTTTCTTGCCGTCCCTTTGGTGTTCGGGCTACTTCCCTGTGACCCTGTTTCTTATGGGCTTCTCTTGGGTTGTGGGGCGAGGGGAAGTGGGGGTCCACCCCCTCTTCTGCATACTTTTGGGGGAGCTGTCCCTTGGCCCCCCCCACTTGGCTGCTGTTCTTCTGGGTGGGCCTCACTTGCCTGGCTATTTGTTTTTTAACAAAGTCTGCCCCCCCTTTGGGTGTCTCCCTCTGTCTGGAGTGCGAAGGAGAGCACCAGGGGATCTCCTTGCCCGCGCTCGCAGCGCCTCTTTTGCGTTTTCTGTGTCCCGGGACCTCGCCTTGGGGGCTTCCCTCATGGGGTCTCACCTCCACCATTTGCTTGCTGGATCTTCCGGGCGTCTGTCGGAGCGGTCCGCCCCAGACTCTGCAGTCTGCACCTCTGAGTCTTGCTCGCCTGTGCAGGCCTCCATCTGGAGGGGCTCTCTGCGGCTTCCTCCTGTCTGCTGGTGTCCCGACATGGACACTTCACTTGACGCTGCTCGGATCGTCGCTGCGGGGAGGAGGGGGCGGAGTTGGGGGTGTTATGGAGTCTCGTCCGATGGGGGTGACCACCGGCCCCCTCTATTCCGCTGTTGGGCCCCGACTCCTCCTCCGGCCTCTTCTCCCATATCCGGCTCCAGGCGAGATCTCTGTTCTGCCCGATGGGGGAGGGTTAGTTCGTTCCCCGTCCCAGTCTGGCCTGCTGCTGCGGTCCGGGGATGTGGTGATTTCGCTGGGGGGAGGATTTATGCTGGTAGGAGTGTGTTCACTCCGGTCTGCTCACGGCTGCTTCGCTAGTTGTGCTCGTTTTCGGCGGCCTGGGCGGAGAGCGTCTCTTCGCCCCGGTGGCCATCTTGGAATAGGAACTAAAACATTTTAAATTTTAAAAAAATTAATTTTAAAAATATAAACGATTACAATTTCCATTTACAATATTCATTCAAAACAAGCACATACCCTTCTATTACTGAGTAGAAACGTATTTGTAATAAAACCCCTTAACGTTATAGGTAAAACAAAATCACAGCATTATTTTTATATTTAAATGTCTTTTGGAAAACAAAAGACCAATCCATTTTTGAAGTGCCATAACCCCCTCTCTGCCCCCCACACAATTATGAATTCCAAATAGTGAAGTAATCAACAAGTCATTCACTGAAAAATCAGGTATTTACATACGGCAAACACCTTGACTTCAAGTCAAGTCTTTAATTGCACTGCAGTTGAAAATTGTTGTTTGGAAAGATCAATCTATTTCCCAGGGAAAACCAAAAGGACAAAACTAATCCACATGTGTCTATTGGGGGTTTGTCCCCCATTTCACCATCTCCCTTTCTAGTCCCTTTAAGGACTAACAAATATGTAGGTCTAAAATGCCTTGGCCATCATAACTTACAGGCCCGGATAGATTTTTGCCTCTGTGAAAACCAATGGAATTCATTTTCATTAAGCAGAGGCCAGTATGCCCAGCACTTGTACATCGTACTTTCTTATGGAGAAATATATTTAAGTTTTCTCTCAGTGCATCAATTTATTTATTCTAAATGATTCTTTAGTGGACAATGTAGCAGGACACTGCACAGGTTGTCAATCTGGCTCCCTTAAAAACCTCGCCTCACTGTCAGATCATCAGGAGGGTCTTCAGCTATGCCCAGGAAACAAGTGCAGCTGAATGCAATCTGGTTCTGCTCCTAAGGACTGGATTCCCTTCTGTTTCAGTCCAAGTCTGGAAGGGACCTCCCTAAAATGGCTTTGAAGCCTACGTTCAAGAACTTTACCTTTAATTCGGCTGCTAAAATTTGTCTCCATAGATGAACAAGTTACTTACCAACTGGTAACGTTCTATCGACTAGATGTTCCTCCCAACGCATTCCACATCTTTGACATGTAATGTCCACAGCTGTGCCCTTCACAAACTTTTTCGGCAGAGAGCGTCCTGCGTCGATGACGGTGGGTCGATGTCCGGCGAAGGCCTCCGTCGAGGGCGACGTCACTGGATGTTGTAAATAGGATGTACGGCGCCCGTAGCCTCAGTTTAAGTATTTTCCCCCAGAACGTGTTGCACCAGGCTCATGCATGCTGGACTTTACTTAGCCTTGCGGAAACGGAAGCTGCAATCACATAGGAAACTCTCCAGAGGGGCAGGCTGGGAGGGCGATGTGGAATGCATTGGAGGAACATCCAGTCGAAAGGAACAAGTTACTTACCTGTAACTGTTCTCCAGCATGGGTCTGGCATGGATTCACATGCTCATGAATAATCCCTGTCAGGCTGGGAATCCTCGGTAAAGCAAAAATCAGTTTTGTTTCTGAACTGTCTTTCTACTAGTAACCAATCACTGGTCTCTGGGTCATACTGCCCCCAGCCAATGACTGCCCTCTACCTAAGCCCCTCCTCTGGCAGCCATCTTCAAATTTGGTAGCCCGTAAGGTGGCAGTAGGACCAAGAGAAGACCCGCAGAGTGGTTGGAGGGAGGGTTCGTATGTGAATCCATGCCAGACCCATGCTGGAGAACAATTACAGGTAAGTAACTTGTTCCTTCTCCAGCATGGGGTCTGGCATGGATTGACATGCTCATGAATACAAGAATACATAGCAATACACAAATGCACAACCACGGGAGGTGGCAAGGCTCAACATTAAGCATTTCAACAACTCAACATTAAGCATTTCTTACCTCCTCACCAGGCTCACATTCAAGCGAACAGGCTGCGCAGCACTGCCTGGCAGATTCTGGACTCCTCCCTGGAATCTCGGTCGACGCAGTAGAATCTTGTGAAGGTGTGTGTCGACCTCCACATAGCAGCCCTGCAGATGTCCAGCAGGGGCACACCAGACAGGAACGCCGTGATAGCAGCGATCACTCTGGTCGAGTGGGCTCTCGGACGGCCGGGACACGGTCGGTTTGCCAACTGGTGACAGTGCATGATGCAGCCGGAGAGCCATCTGGAGATGGAAGCCTTCGAGAGGGCCTTCCACTGGTTAACCGGTCCAAAATTCACAAACAGCTTTGATGTCTTCCGAAAACTCTTTGTGCGGTCCACATAGAACTTCAGCGCTCTAGCCACATCCAGTGAGTGCAAAGTCCTCTCAGCCGGTGACAAAGGCGACGGGAAGAAAATAGGTAACACCAAGGGCTCGTTGAGATGGAAGTCCGACGGCACCTTGGGCATGAAGGAGGGGTGCGTCCTCAGCACTACCCTTGTCTCGTGGAATGTCAGATATGGAGATTTACAGGAGAGGGCCTGGATCTCTCCCACTCGTTGTGCGGAGGTGATGGCCACAAGAAACGCCGTTTTCCATGGCAGGAACTTAAACGGTGCCGAATGTAGAGGCTCGAATGGGGGGCCCATGAGTCTGATCAGCACCACGTTGAGCTCCCACGCCGGGGCCTTCACCTGCCGGAACGAGCGGAACAGTCCTTTCATGAACTCCTTCACTAGACGGTGTGACCACAGCAACGACCGCCCCAGAGTTCTGGTGTAGCGGGAGATGGCCGCCAGATGGATCTTGATGGAGGCATGTGCCAGCCCCGCCTTGGCCAGCAATAGAAAGTACGGCAGCACTTGAGAGGCCGTGATCCTTAGAGGGTTGATCTTCTGTACACGGCACCAGACACTTATGTCCATAGCACTTAAGAGTCGAGGACGCCCCTGGCCTTTGCAAGGTTCTCCTTGCAGTCCGCCGGGGTATCGTAGCCTCTGAACTTTAGTGCTGCAGGGGCCAGGTCTGCAGGTTCAGCGATCCCGGGTCGTGATGTAGGATGGTGCCTCCTTCCCTGGTGCGAAGATCTGCGTCCGTCGTTAGTTTGACAGGGGGTGGAGGGTGCTGACAAGTGCAGAAGGTTCGGGAACCCCATCTGCCTCGGCCATGCTTCACTGATGAGTCGCAGAAACAATGGCAACGGTGGGAACACATACAGGAACAGGCCACCCCAGGGGAAGGAGAATGCATCGCTCATGCTTCCCGGCTGGGGAAACCTGCTGGCGAACCTCCGGCACTTGGTGTTCGTCGGCGTCGCAAATAGATCTATCTGGGGGTTGCCCCATCGTCGGAATAGCAGATCCACTTGATCCTGCCGGAGTTCCCACTCGTGGCACGAGTGCAGCTCACTGCTGAGCGAGTCGGCGACGGTGTTCTTTACTCCTGCCAGGTGGAAGGGTACCAGGAACATCCTCTGGGCAACGGCCCAGTGCCACAGATCCTGCGCTTCCTTGGATAGGGCTGGGGATCTGGTGCCCCCTTGCTTCCAAATGTACAACATCGAGGTGGTGTGGTTGGTGAAGACCCTCACCACCTTGCCCTTGAGGGATGGGAGGAACGACCTGAGGGCCCAGAACACGGCTCGGAGCTCCAGGACGTTGATGTGTAGCAACCTCTCCTCCGGGAGCCAAAGGCCTCTTGCGTGGAGATCTTTGGTGTGCGCTCCTCATCCTTCCAAGGAGGCGTCCGTCGTCGCATTCTCCCGATGTGTCGGGGTCTGGAAGTCCTCACCCGCCGCTAGATGCGCGTGGTTGCCCCACCACCGGATTGCTTGGCGGAACGTCTCGTTGAGGGAGATCTGGTCTTCGAAAGTGCCCGCTGCTTGCAACCAACGGGCGTCGAACTCCTGCAGTGGTTGCATCCGCAACCTGCATAGGCGCATGAGGTAGATGCACGATGACATCATGCCGAGTAGGGACTTGATGGACCTCACCATGGCCATGTCCACGGTCGACAACAGTTGTAACTTGTCCAGGATGGCCTTCGTCCTTTCCTCCGACGGAGAAGCCAAATCGCGCCACTGTGTCGGGTCTGGCTCCCAGGAACAGGGCGTCTTGCAACGGTACCAAGTGGGATTTCATGAAGTTGATCGAGAATCCCAGATCCGCGAGCTGTTGGACGGTGTTCGCTGTTTGATCGACGGCGAGTTCCCTTGATTTTGCTCGGATGAACCAATCGTCCAGGTAGGGGTAAACGTGGATCCCCTGCAGGCGCAGTCACGCCGCCACCAGTGCCAGGCACTTGGTGAAGACCCTGAGCGCTGACTTCAATCCGAAGGGCAGGGCCTTGAAATGGTAGTGTCACCCTTGGACCACGAATCGTAGGAAATTTCGATGTCCTTTGAGTATGGGGATGTGGAAGTAGGCATCCTCCAAGTCCATCGACGATAAGAAGTCGCCTTCCTCCAGCTGTCCCAGCACGTGCTGAAGGGTGACCATCCGGAATTTCTGGGACTTGATGCACTTGTTTAGACGACGAAGGTCCACGATGGGTCTCCAACTGCCGGTCTTCTTTTTTCGTATGAGGAAGTACTGCGAGTCCACTCCGGAGCCTCTTCGGGACGAGTTCTATCGTGCCCTTTTTCAGCAATGCTCAAACCTCCAGAAGTAGCTGTGGCATGTGGTTTTCCTTCCTGGCCACAAGTGAGACGGGGACACTTTCTTTGGAATTCCAGAGTGTGCCCGTAGGCCAGCGCGTCCAGCACCCAACGGTCGGTGGAGATGGACTCCCCCACGCTGACGAATTTCGCCAGCTGGCCTACCACCAAGGTGCTTGGGTGGGTGCCCGATGTTGCAGTCGGTTCAATCTTGCTTCGCCGAGGTCTTGGCACCTTGGCGATGACGTCCTCCGGCCTTGCTGCGGCCTCTGTAGGCCTCCTGCGACGATGAATGGGTCGCTTGGCGGTACGAGGAACCGCCACGAAATCCCTTGGAAGCACCTTGAGACTTGCCTCCAGAGTTCCGAAAGGGCGGCCGTCGTTGATGGAGAGAACTCAAGGCCCTGGCTGTCTCGGTGTCAGCCTTGATGGCCTGCAGTGACTCGTCCACTGCCTTGCCGAACAGGTTGTTCCCGTCAAAGGGCATTGTTAGGGAGAATTCTCTGTAAGGCTAATTTCCCAAACCTAGTGAATCCCCCAGCAGCTTTGCTGGATTTTTGGGGTTTATTTTTTTCTCCTAAGAGGGAGACTCTTTCTCCCACTCTTAGACATGATTTGAGGTGTTCCTTTAACTTTCCATGTGTTTTCTGGGCTATGGGGTCTTTTACTCCATAGGGTTTCATGTGATTTTTTTTGATGTGGGTACCCTCCGTGCCGTAACCCAGGGGTGTCATAGCGACCCCCCAACATAGACTCCATACCCTGGGACTGACTACTGTCTCCCAGGCCATGTAAAGTCACCACTGGCTTTTCTAGTCCCAAATTATGAACAGAAACCAGTACAAACCATCATATTGTGGACGTACTGGTCGGGGCAATTCGATTGCCCGGGGCCTGTTGTTCGAGGGGGCACGTCTTCCCCCCCCCCCCCTGATCGAGTTTTGGCTGGTAGCAGTGGGTACTACTTTTTACATTCGACCGCAAATATATCTCTATGGGATTTTCCCATTGTTCGAGGCTACCAACTTTAATTATTTAATTCTTATAGCCTCGAACATACCGCCGGTTTATTTATTTAATATTAATTCGCCAGTTGGTATTTTTTGCCAGAACTCGATTCTAAAATGGCGTTTGTGTTCTCTTCTGTGACTCCAACCCAAGTCGAGCCCTTTGTTCCACTTTTTGGCGGGCTTCTCCACAGAAGCCTTCAAAAGTGGAGCCACTCTGTCTGGGTACCACAGGGAGTGTGGGAGGGGGGGGTTTAGGCACCCTGGACTGAGTTACCTTGGTAACTCAATTCGCACTCTTGTGTGATTGGCCCAAGTAGTGAGCCGGCCGGCTCACCACTTCGCATGTTTGATTGACAGCTAGGCTGAGTGAATGGGGGTATGCTGAATAAAAGCAGAGCTTTGGGGACTGGAACTTCAGAAGTCGCCACAGGACCTAAGAATCCGAGGAGGGAGAAGCTGAGCCGGCCTGCAACGACGACACCACCGGTGGAGCCCTGCTGAACAGTCTCACCACTTTTCCCAACGACAGAGGAGATCTCCAGCCCGGAGAGTCTTCTTCCTTCGACTGGTGGGGATAACTAGTCTACCTTCTTTTCATCTTCCTGGAGCATCTCGTGGCCGCCTTGCCTGTGCCAAGCACCCCGGCAACCGGGATACCACGTTTTCACCACTACTGCAAACCGAAAGGGTAGTACCTTTGTACGTGAGAACTCCGAGGCTGGTTTCTTCCCTGGCAGTGAAACGACCTTCATCCTTCCTCCACGACGAGATCTTCTCTTCCTCTTGACGACGCTGTGACTTGCACCCGCTGCCAGGAACAACTCCCCCCGCTGGAGGATCCTCTCCATTTAAGGTACTGTGTTCCGCCTGGCTTCCATTGCAACCGTTTGAACGGGGTGTATTAAATCCTCTTCTCTCGAACCTGGGTTAGCCTGGGACACCTTAGCCAACTTTCCTGCACTGAACTAAACCTTTTTGGAACTACCTCCATAAACTTTGAAGACTGTAACTGTCTGATCTTGGGCATCTTCCGCCTGGCTCCCTTGAAAGTGGGCCTGGCACCTAAACTTCCTTGCTCACCAGTAGACTGTGCCTGCCTAACTTGCTGTGGTTCTTTAAAAAAGTGTTTAGTGTGTATGCTTCCATAATTCGCTTTTCCCTCCCTTTTTATTTAACTTGTTGGAGTTCCATTGAACGTTAAGCGCTCACCTCTGTCTGGAAATAAGTGGTGTTAACTAAGACTTGTCCAGCAAGTAATCAGGGATGTACATATGATAATAGTGATTGTGTTTTGAACTTATCTTACCAATTTAGTGCTAGTGTGTTTTATAAGTGTGTGTTAAATAAATAATTATATACTTTTACACCCAAGCTCTGGTCAGTGTTTGCTTGTGCTACTGTATTTCTGTACCTATTTTGTATGCTCTGTATACTGCCTAACTCTTCTTGAGAGAAGTCTGACTGCTCAGCCACAGCTACCAAGTGAATCTGTGTGGTACAGACTGCTACCAAGTGGGTTTACTGCCAAACACCTGTAGTCTTAAATCTTTTGCAGTGGTCCCTAAGGGAACTGCACAGGTTTCTGCCTAACAGGCATGGCTAGTACCCTCGGTGGCCTTGAGCCAACTGCGTCGGCAAAGGCAAATGCTGTTGCCCATCTGTTGAAAACCGGTGTCAGCGATGTCCGTGGCCACCGTGATGGCGTGGTCCGAGCCACCTCGCCCTCCTGTAGGATTTCAAGGGCCTTCGCCCTCTTGTCTGGCAGGAAATCCAGGAGGGGAGCGATCTTGAACCACAGGTCCCTGTCGTAGCGTGCCACGATCGCGAGAGTGTTGGTCGCTTTGATGGTCGTCGCCACCGATGAGATGACGTTGTCCGATGGCATCCAGCTTCTTCCCCTCGCTGTCTGGTGGGGAAGTGGAAGTTGATCCCTGTTGCCCCTGCTGATTTCTTCTTGGCCGCCGCAGAGACTACCAAATCCGGGGACGGCTGAGCTCTAAGGCACATCAGGGCGGAATCTGGGACCCGGTACTACTTCTCATACCGGTCACTCTTTGCAGGAGCCGTGGACGGGTTGTTGAGCAGCGACAGTCCTTCGTCCCAGGTGTCGTCCAGTAATGGTACCGAGAGACGGTCTTCCTCTTGGCCTCCCGTTGTTGGTAGAGGAAACCCTCCTTCTGCTCTTCAGGACAAAGCTGGAAAAGCTCGTATGCCCTGGCGATCATGGCGTGAAAGTAGCCAATTGCCAATTTCATCAGGAGGGGAGGCCCGGCCAGGGGGTGATGGGAGAAACGCCCCGTCATCACAACCGTCGTCGTCTGTCCCCGCCGTCTCCGTTCCCGTCTCATCCCTCGGTGGAGGTGAAGGCTGGAAGGGAGGGGAGGATGGAGTTGCCTCTGCTTGTTCGGTGGGCTTCCTGACGGTCCAGGTGCCACTGCATCGTCCGCTGGGGGTAAGGGCAACCTTGTCCTCATCTCCGTACACAGGGTCTGGATAGCCTTCAAGATTGCTCCCGAGTTGTTCTGTGGCATAGGCATCGGTTGCGATGGGAGCAATGGCTGGGGAGTGGGTTCCTCCGTCTCCTCTATGGCCTGTGGCTCCTCGTTGGCTCCACCGTTGCTTTCCATGTCCGCCTCGTCAGGATCCCTCCCGTAGGACCGGACTTCCTCGAACCTCTTGTCAAAGATCTTTGCGACGCCAGCCAGCTCATCTTCAGGGGTGTTATCTGTGTCCGTTATGGCTACCGTGCGCCCCCCCCCCCTCTGTCCTCCCGGGGTTTCACAGGGGTCTTCTCGATAGGTTGAAAAGATGATTCCCTCCGGGGTGGCAGGGAAACTCTAGGCCCTGCAATGGTCTGCACTGGGGTAGCCTCCACAGGCTTCGCCAGGGCAGCCACGACTCCTTCGATCAAGGCCTTCGTTGGTTGAATCAGGGCCTTCGCGACCATGGGCGCGCCTGATGCCTTCACCTTCTGGGGACGGTCGCTGCCTCGCTCCCCTTTGGCTGTCGCCGTCGGGATCGACCGGGGCTTCTCCCGAAGCTTACCCGGGTTCTCCCACTTACTCTTCACCAAGCCAGAGCGTTGGTTCGTTGATGATGGAGTCAGTGACATCGCGCCCTGCCTGGCAGCCAAGGAGCCCGAACCATCGGCGCTCCCGGTGCCCGCGGACTCGCGGTGCTTTGCCTTTTGTTGGACCCCCGTAGTCAGAGCGCCCTCAAAAGTCTTAGAAGACCGCTCGGACTTCCTCTTCTTCTCACCCGCTGCTGGGCTCTTACCCTCCAGCCAGTTAGTGAGTCGAACGCGATCATCCTTCATTGTCCGTTCGGACATGTTCTTACAAAATGCACAGTCCTTCTCCATGTGCGATTTGTCGTTGTGAAGGCAGTAGAGGCACCGAGAGTGCTCATCTTCCTTGAAGACATTCTGTAATCCGCATCCAGGGCAGTTCCTGAACAGCTTGGATCCAACAGGTGCAGTGTTTCCTTTGCCCTGGGCCATGTCCACGCGGGGTAGGCCTCAAAGATCATCCGGAATCCTCCAAGAAGTGAAAACTTGACGAAAATTCGCCCTTGAGGGGCATAGAAAAATTCAGAAACAGGTCCCTGTTGATCGGAAGTAGAATCGGTGGAGCTTGAGGCTCGACTGACTGAAAATATAAGAGTAAACTCTTCAAAAAAATGTGAAACGCAGTAAAAGCTCGAGAGCTATAGCACGAGGACTCCCAACACTTGAACGTGTGGTAAAAATCTGAAGATGGCTGCCAGAGGAGGGGCTTAGGTAGAGGGCAGTCATTGGCTGGGGGGGGCAGTATGACCCAGAGACCAGTGATTGGTTACTAGTAGAAAGACTAGTCAAAAACGAAACAAACTGATTTTTCTTTACCGAGGATTCCCAGCCTGACTGGGAATATTCATGAGCATGTGAATCCATGCCAGACCCCATGCTGGAGAAGAACGTTACCAGGTGGTAAGGAACTTGTTCTTCGAATGGATTGTGTCCTCCAACGCATTCCACATCTTTGACAGACTCCCAAAGCAGTACCAGTAAATGGAGGAGGGAAAAGAATTTAGAGTACCCAATTAGATTGCGGAATAAAGAACCACCTTCCCAAAGGCCATATCCTGATCATGGATTGTATCCAGGGAATAATGTTTAGCAAATGTATGGATTGAAGCCCAAGTAGCGGCATCACAAATATTCCTAATAGGAACACCCCGCTGGAGGGCGGTGGAAGTAGCCACGCCCCTAGTGGAATGAGCTCTCAAACCTTCAGGAGGGTCTTTACCAGCCAACCGGTAACACTCTGTAATGGTAAGGATAATCCTCCTGGACAAGGTCTGTTTGGTAACAGCCTGGCCCAATCGGTGTCCAGCACATCCTACAAAAGTGTTGATTGTCCACTCTGACCCTAGACATCCTAGAAATGTAAAAGCTAAGAGCTCGGAGACCACCAGGGGGCGCAGACGTGATGGTCGCCTAAGCCACCGTCTCCCTCTTCAGGCCTGCAAATGTCATATTTTCGGACAGTGCAAGGAGAGCTTGGAACAGCAAAATCAGCAGAAAAGTGAGATAAAGCGATTTGGCAACCGCACAAGTGAACAGTGACGAAAGGCAGATATTGGTCTTCTGCCTGGAGCCCCCTGGGTGACTCTGAGAAGGGGGGAAAATGGCGGCCGCCATCTGAACTACGCGCCTCACGCGTTGGGAGAGAGTTCGCGCCGGAAGGAATTGGCACACAAGACATATCCCGGGCCTCCGGCGGGGAACCACAGCGATGAAGATGCCGTCGACGGGGTGCATCTGTTAACCGTCGCGCCCAGTACACCGGCAGACGTTCGGCGACCAGACAGGCAGTGGCCGGTGCGGACGGCTCGGCGGAGGTAGGCGGCAGCCCCAAGCGTGTGATCCGCACCTGCCCCACTCCCTCCCCTCCTCCTCAGCCCCCTCGTTGCCGACACTGCACTGTGCCCCCCCCCCCCCGGGCGCTCCTGTGGCGCGGTCCCGGTCCCCTCGGCAGGCAAGCCCACACGGGCACCAAGACAAGGCCGTCTGACACAGGGGGAGGCGCTGCTTCCCCCCCGCTCCCCCGGTGGGCCTCAAGCCTGGTCTGAGCGCTCTCCACGAATACTCGGCCCCTGCCATACACGAGGACAAGAGGTTTACGCCCCTTCAGGTGGCAACAAGCTGGTTTCAAGTAGCACCGCGGAAGCCCACTACCACTGGTGGAGCCCTGTGACTGTCCCCAGGACCATCAACAGTCCTCCACAAACTAAGCACCCCCTACACAACGCCAAGGAAGCTGCTCAGCACAACATTAGACCTGCTTGGGAGGCGCCCGTGGGGGAGGCGAGGAGACTGGGAGCGCACTAAGACAAACAAACCCGCAGAAGGCCACAAAGTCCGGGGCAGTTAACCGCTGAGCCCCGAAAGGCATTGACCAGAGAATTGGGCACGGCAATACGACCGAGGGAGAGATCCCCCCTTCGCCCAGCTGTCCCCTCCCACAGCTGCAGTTGTCTGGGGGCTCCGTTGGTAACAAGGCTGGATCCACAGACCCTGGCGGCCCTGAGGAGGTTTAGATGCATTGACAATCATGGAAGCAGAGGAAGCCCAAAGCACTTCGGACATCCCTGGCAACGACTGCGACAGTGCGACTAAATCCGACATTCGCCTGCTGCTCAGAGAAATTAGGTCAATGAAAAACCGCCTCACTGAAACAGTTTCTGATCTACAGACGAAAGTGGCCAAAGTGGAAGACCGCTTAGAAGCAATTGAGAACAACCAACATTCTGGAGACATCGTGACTATGCAATACAAAGCTATACTCTTAGACCTTGAACAGAAAGAACGTGATATGGAATCAAAGGTGGACGACCTCGAAAATCGGGAGCGACGCTCCAACATCCATATAATCGGTCTGGAGGAGGAGCGTGGAGAAACCCAGTCAAGCCTGGAGAGCACAGTAGAATCTTTGATCCTTTCCCTCCACGATGAAGCAAACCCCCCGAAGCTAGAGTTCGACAGAGTGCACAGGGTGGGTGGCTCAGCGAAGGGCCCTCGCTCAGTCCTAGTTAAATGCCATTACTACACGCAAAGGCAGGACATCCTACAAAAAGCAAGAATAAAAGACACGATTGAATTCCGTGGCTCGAAAGTGAAGCTATACCAGGATCTCTCGACAATGACACTGGCTAGGAGAGGGTTCTGTCTCCTCACGACCTGGCTTCAAGAAAAGGGCGTGAGGTACCGATGGGGCCGCCCATTCGCCCTCACATTTGAGTACAACGGCGAAGAGTATAGGCTCACCTCAGTAGAAGAAGCGGAGCAGGCTCGTCATTTACAGGGCCCAGCCAAGAACTCAGAAGCAGAGGGCCGAAGGGAACCAAAGAGCTTGCGCCGAGAACTAGCCGATAGGCCCCCGAGACGAGGTCGCGCACAACATAAATGGAAATATAAACGACTGAATACTCCTTGATCTGCTTACATGGCACCTCCTGAGCGCGCCATGTTATTGTGTTCCAACTCTTGCTGAAATGGCTATCGCAATGTTCTGTAGAAGTGTTCTTTTTGATAATTGTTTGTCTGGGTTGCAATCCACGGGTTGAGTTAAGTTCTTGTGGCTCATTATACCCTAGTCCACTCTTGTGGACGCACTGATCTTTCCTTGCACGATGGTTGAAGGTCATAGTTGGGCCTGAAGAGGGGTCCTCTCAGAGTGGCCCTTTCTGATCGAGGGCGTCTCTTTTTTTGTCTTTCTTTTTTTTTTTCCCCTTCTCCCTTTTTTCCCCAGTAAAAATGCACCTAGCGGTCCTCCACATAAGGGAAGGGGTGGTGGAGGGGTGGGGCGGGTCCACTTATCCACTCACGACACCAAGTTCACAGCGCACATAGAATCTACTCACACACACGAAGAAACATGGCAATTGTTCTTTAACCTTACCACAGGACAAAGGGGGTCAGCAAACGATGGTAGAGAGAATGCAATCTTTACTTTAGAATATGGCTAGCTCTGATGGCATAGTCTTTGGCTCCCTCAATGTTAAGGGCTTGAATTCCCCACAAAAGAGGTCAATGTTGGCGAGACAGTTTATACAATCCAAACTAGATGTTCTCTTCATACAGGAATCAAAGTACATTAAGGGCAAAGAGAGAAGGATGTTCGGGAGGGACATAGGGGACGCGATCTGGGCATCCGGCTCGCAAAAGAAGGGAGGCGTGGGTATTCTATTACGCAAGTCCCTGGGTATGCAGGTGAACCATATACAAAGGGACATGCACCGGAGATACGTTGCGCTCAAGGGTGTGCTAAGAACGCGTCCCATTACACTGTGCGCTGCCTATGCCCCCAATCAGGGGCAATCAAGTTTCTTCGAACCCCTATTTGATTTCATTGATAAATGGAGGGAGGGCACACTGGTTTGCGGGGGAGATTTCAATGTGGTTTCAGACCGAGAATGCGATTGGCACTCAGCACGACAAAACTCCTTACCCCCAAGCACACTGCAAGGCGACAGATTCTTGAGTCAGCTTAGGGAACATCATTTGATAGACACATGGCGTGTAACTCACCCGGGTGAAAAATCTTTTACCTTTTTCTCACCACCACATCGCTCTTTCTCCAGAATTGACTACCTGCTACTGGGAGCTGAAAATGAGTGATATTCTAGAAACAACCATCCAGATAGTGGCTTGGTCGGATCACAACCTTTGCACCTTGGAATTAGACCTGGGCCCTCTCCCTGCCCCGGACCGTCGGTGGCGGTGTAATGACCTGCTGTGCAGAGACCCAATTTTTAAGGAGACCCTTTCCGAAGCCATCACAGAATTTTTGGAAATTAATGACACGGATGGTATGCCGCTACACACTGTCTGGGAAGCAGGGAAGGCTACTATAAGGGGCATCCTAATATCAGAAGGAGCAGCCAAAAAAAGGCTCGACTGCTCAAAGAGAAAGAACTAAAGGGTGACATTGCTCGCTTGGAACGTTCCCTTAAGGAGCACTCAAAGCGATGACACCATAATGAAAATTAGGAAAATGAGAGAAGAACTGAAAGACATATGGAATGGCAAGGCCCTCACTCAACTTAAATACCTCAAACAAAAGTTCTTCGAAAAAGGAGACAAAGCACACACCATGCTTGCGGACAGACTCCGCAAACAGAGGGCGGATAGAGCAGTCTACAAAGTCAAAAACGAACTAGGCGACCCACTCACAAATCCCCAAGACATAGTAAATCGCTTCTCTGATTTCTACTCGGAACTATACACGGCCGAGACCAACGGCACCCACCTCGATACTGAGGAATACCTAGCTGGCCTGCCACATCCACCCATCGTTGAAGAAAACCTAGAAATGCTCAACGCCCCGATCACTGTGATAGAGTTGCGGGGTGCAATTTCAGCCCTTAAGGCGGGCTCAACTCCGGGGCAGGATGGTTTCACGCCGGCTTTTTTTTAAAAGAAACTGACACACTCGCCACATTTCCCGCCAAACTATTCACTTTTATCTTAGAGTCTGGACAAGCTCCCGACGCCTTCACTGAATCTATCATTATTGTAATCCCCAAAGAAGGTAAAAATCCCACAGAGTGCGCTTCATACCGGCCAATCTCTCTAATAAACGTAGATGCTAAAATCTACTCCAGCATATTGGCCACCCGCCTCGCCCAGGTCCTTCCGCAACAAGTCCACACTGACCAAGTGGGGTATGTTAGAGGCCGGCAAGGGGCAGACAACGTTAGAAAAACCCTAGACCTCATGGCGACACTTCGGGAAGCGGGTGAAGATCTCTTCTTATTGTCAGTGGACGCCGAGAAGGCTTTTGATCGGGTAGAGTGGCCTTTTCTGAGGGCTGTCCTGAAGTGGGAGGGGTTGGGAGCTGCGTGGATACAGGGGGTGGAAGCATTATATCGCTCTGCCCACGCAAAGGTTTCGATTAATGGTGTCTCATTGCGTTCCTTCAACCTTACTTGAGGTACGAGGCAGGGTTCCCCACTCTCCCCTCTTATTTTCGCCCTGGTCGTTGAACCCTTCGCGCAGGCCATTCGGTCAAACCTAAGGATTAGGAGGGATCCCGCGGTGGGGGGGGGCAGGGAGTACAAACTAGCAATGTTCGCTGATGATATTCTCTTATACCTGACCGAACCTTCCACCTCCATTCCCGCCTTTTTCCAGGAGCTGTCACGATACGGGACCCCTTCAGGCTTCCGGGTCAACCTACAGAAAACCATAGCCGTCCCCTTAAGAGACAACACCGATCTGGCACTGCGTTTAAAGTCTGACTGGAACTTCAAGGTACAAACCGATTCAGTCCGCTACTTAGGGGTGAACATAACGGTCTCCCTGCCTGACCTCTTTGAAGCCAACTACACCCCTCTGTGGGTAGCTATCAAAAACAACATCTCTAGATGGCGCAAACTTCCCATGTCATGGGCGGCGGGCTTCACTGCCATCAAAATGAACATTCTGCCACGATTCCTATTTTTATTCCAATCTCTCCCGGTTTTGATCCCAGAATCCTTCCTAGCAGAGGTGCAGCGCATACTGTTGAGATTTCTATGGGCCGACAAAAGAGCAAGGATCCCATATTCCACACTGATCCAACCCAAAGAAGAGGGAGGTATGAGTTTCCCGGACCTAGGGGATTATTACAGAGCAGCACAACTTTGTGTGCTCCCGGACCACCTGTGGGAAAACCCCGAAAAACAGTGGGTGGCAATAGAAAATTACATCTTCGCGCTGGTCACCCTGGGAGAGTGGTTGTGGGTCCCAATGTCAGCCATGACACAGAGGATTAAAAAACACCCCATTCTTAAGGTTTTGTGGTCTCTCTGGTGCCCATCCCGAGCCATGCAGGGCATCACAATTTGGCCCTCACCCCTGAGTTGCATTTGGTCCCTACCCATTCAAAACTCATTAAGTGCTATCCAGCAATCCCAGTCATGGTATGAGGCGGGTCTTAGCCGGGCGGGACAGTTGTGGAAGAATGAAGTGTTTACTACCAGAGAGGAACTGCAGGCTGACCTTCAGGGCACGGACGTCTCCTCATTGTTCTTTCTCCAGTTGAGAAGCGCCCTGCACGATGCCAGGTGGGGCAACTCCCTAAGGCGCTCCTTGACGCCGTTTGAACAAATCTTAAGTTCCCCCAGGCATCGGGAGGCCTAGTATCGAAGATGTACAAATCACTAATTACAAGGGGACATCGCCATCGCCCGCAGTCTGAGGTTAAATGGGAAGCCGACTTAGCCATAGAAACCCAAACAGAGATGTGGAAGGGTATATATAGAGCGGTATGGCCATCATCTGTTTCCATGCAATACAAGATGCACAATGTGCGACTACTGATGAGATGGCATTCCACACCCCTTAGATTATCCAAAATGTTCCCCGGGACATCCCCTTACTGCTGGAGGGGGTGCGGTGAACAATGCGATTACTGGCACCAATGGTGGGGATGTGAGAAGGTTCAGGTATATTGGCGGGAAGTGCTGGGCTGGATCCGAGGACTAGATGGGGTCCACAGGGAACCAAAGCCCATATTGGTCTGTTTGGGGTGGAATCAGAAGACGAGACATACAAATCACTATTGTACCTGCCACGCAACGTCTTACTAGCAGCTAGAGTATGCCTAACCATTAAATGGAAATCAATAGCGCTGCCCTCAAAAAGGGAATGGTTAATAAAAGCTCATGCCATATACGAAATGGAATTCCTCACGGCAGCTGTTAACGAATCACGCAGAAATATTGAAATGATGTGGCTGCCCTTCCTAGAATATTATACCGCGTACTGGGAGTCCACAGACCAATTAGACTTATTTACCATCCTGGCCAGCCAGCGAAGCTGGGGCAGTGCCCAGTGCTGCCAGTCAATTGTCTACCCCATACCCCGTACTGTTGTTCTGTGCGTGGTGACTTGTAGAGCAAAAACAACACGGTAATGCCAATTGTCAATTGGTATTCCATTCCTGAGTCTTGTCTCAAGAGTATGTGATGAGTGGAAAGGGGGTTAGGGAGGGAGGGGTGTAAAAAGGGCAAGACTTGAGTTTAACATGGTTTCACACTTCTTTCTTTTTTATAGCTCCCATACGAATGTTTTATGAATATATTACGAAGGAATACTGTGAATGTAACAAGTAATGAAAATGTCTTGTTAAAAAGTTGCTAATAAAAACACTTAAAAAAAAAGAAAAATCCAACCGATGGAGACGCTGCTCTTGCTTACCATGATGAGGCTGCGGGTAGAAAGATGGAAGAACCACCTTTTGACTCGAATGATATTCAGAGACTACCTTAGGTACAAACGGGGGAGGTACTCGCAGTACAACTCTCTCCTTGTGAAACACAGTAAAGGGTGGCTTAGATGAAAGTACCTGCAATTCACTCACTCTGCGAGCGGAAGTAACCGCAACCAAGAACACCGTCTTGAAGGCCAATAATCTTAAATGACAAGAGTGCAAAGGTTCAAACGTAGCACCCATGAGAAATTTCAAAACCAAATTCAAATCCCAAACCGGCACCTGGAAGGGGGACGGTGGAATACATTAGTCAGTCCTTTAAGAAACTGAGAAATTAACGGAATCTTAAATAAAATAAGAACATTCTTCAGACGAGCGCTTAAAGATAGACAGCGCCGCCAGGTAACCTTTAATGGTAAACACTTGAAGGCCCCTGCAGGCCAAAGAAAGTAAGAAAGACAAAACCATAGGAATGGAGCACTAAAAAGGTACAACAGTGTGATCTCTGCACCAGTCGCAGAACTTAGGCCAACGGTACAGGGATTTTGTCGGAGGCCGCCTGGCCGAATGCAACACTTCCATCACGTCATCCGGGAGGTCCCAATCCTTATACCTCAACCTTTCAGATACCAAGCATGAAGGTTGAGAGTCTTGACCTATGGATGGAGAACCTGATTGTTAGGGTGAATTATAATTTATGGCTAATTTCCCTCACCTAGTGAGTCCCTTAGCAGCTTTGCTGGATTTCAGGGGTTTATTTTTTCTACCTGGTAAGAGTGTGAGCCCTTTTTCCCACTCTTATGTGTTTTACCACGTGTATTTCTACTGTGCGTGTGATCTTGGGCTCTGGGGCTACACCACTCCATGAACCCCACTTTTTGTGTGTGTTACACAGCACCTTCTGTGCAGTGACACAGGGTTGTCTTTGAGACTTCCTTCTGACTCCATTTTTCTGGGGCTGACTACTGTCCCCCAGAAACGGGTGAAGTTGCCATTTACTTTATGTAGTCATTTAAAACTACAGACCCAGTACACCCCATCTTACATGGAGTATTGGAAAGGGTTAGTTCCTATCAATTTTTGTCTGTGCCTCTCTGAGCTTTATTTTGCTCTCTTAACTCTAAGACTTGGCTGGTGGCAGTGGTATCTACCCTAACTTTTCTAACGCAATTATACTATATAAAAAGGTGGTACTGTTTTAGGCTATTATATTAGCCTCAAACTTAAACCCGCTTGACCAAATACTTTTTATTTCGGCTCCGGTTGGGTTTTATCGCCATTTCTTTTTGTTAAAGTCCTTCTTGTGTTTTACTTTGCGCGGAAAACCAGGTTTGCCTCCTTTGTTCGCCGACTTTTGGCGGGCTTCTGTCCAGAAGCCCTTCTTTGGCGTCTGGGTGCCTAGATGGGCTGAATGTGAGGGAGGGGTGTAGTCACCCCTGCACAGGGTATCCTTGGAAACCCAAGTCGCACTTTGTCTTGATTGGCTGAGGTGGTTGTCCAGGCCGGACAACCCCCCTGCTGAGTGATTTACAGCCAGGCTGTGTGAATGGGGGATTTTGGCGCAAAAGGCAGGACTCTTGAGCTGGAAGTCAGTTGCCACTGGAAGTGCAAAGAACCGAAGAGAAGCGGAGAAGAAGACGCCTGCTGCAACTCCCGAGTCCTGGTGAAGCCCTGCTGCAGTCTTGAGCTATCTACCCTTCAACGACAAGAGAAGATCCAGTCCGGAGTCTTCTTACCTTGAGCCTGGTGGAATCAACCAGCTCACCTTCCACAGGCAGAGGATCCTCTTCTTGGTCGAAATCGATGCACACAGCTGTAGTGGTCCGGATAGCCATCTGAAGAGCATCTCATGTTTTAAAGTAGCGCACCTTTTATTCACCGTTGCTTTTGCTGCTGCTGGCTTCATCCCTGGGTAGTGCAGATCGCTCCAGACGTCGTCCTTGTCCCCACGACTGAAGCTTCAGGAACCATGAGTCTGCAGGAACTACCAGAACAACTGCCGTGGCACCAGCTCTTCATACGAATAAGGTACTGTGTCTGACTTCGAGGAACTAGGGTGAACCCTTTTCTCCTCACCAACGGCTTGCCCTTAACTTCCTTCCATCTTATAACTTTTGCTTCCCTTTTGACAATATCCAAGTACTCCTGGCAATCTCGAATGGTGAACTGTTCCAACCTTGTGATACTCGACAACAGGACCCCTGTCCCATTGACACTGGCGCAGGCCTATTGATTTTTATCTACCTTTTATAAAGTGTCTCTTGATTCTATCTGCCTTGACAAAAGTATTGCCTATGATTTTTATCCCCAACTCTCTTGTGTTAATTCGGTGTTCGGACATTTTCGTCGAAAGACAAATGGTCGACGGAATTTGGTTGAAAACCAAATGGTCGAATTTTTTATTTATATATATATATATATATATATATATATATATATATATATATATATATATATATATATATATATATATATATATATATATATATATATATATATATATATATAATTTGTTATAGTTGAAATCAATCAACCTTTCAAATATACATAATATTTAAAAATCAAGAACTAATAAACAAACATATCAAATCTCTAAAACCCAAAAAAAAAAAATTGTCTACAAATACATTTCATTATTATATGTCAAATCCACGATTTATGATTTCACTGACTTATACTGACTTATGCCGACTATCGGCTCCAACTTCAAACTCAAAAGAAAATTTATAGTTGCAATTTGTAATGGCTGATATCCTGAGCCCAGAACAAGAAACCACGACAACTCTTGTGTAGTAAGTTGGAGGTAGTTACAATGTCGCGCAAAATGAATTTCGCGCAGTGGACGCAGAACTGTGCATTCTGTTATGAGATGCCTCATTGTTTCAGCGGTATTTTGAGATATACAAAAGCGACAGAAATTACCCGCCCCATGCAGCAGATTCCTTTTATAAAGCAATTCTCTGGTGCCCCATAAATTGAAACGTAATTTTAGAATATGACGATAATTCGGAGGACAGCGTACTAAGTATGATGGCAGAGTTCGCATTTTCTTATGCGGAAATCTATTTGCGTCAGCATCCTGATACATGAGACAACCCTGTCGAGTTGTAATCCAGTCTGTGGAATAAATTTTAATTTTAGCTCTGTCTGGATTGTGAATTAGTAGCTTAATGGATACTTCGGCTTTTATTAACACTGCATAAACGGACATTAACCATGCCTTAACAAAATCATGGTTTGTTGAAAAAATATATGATGATAAATGTTTCAACAAAATTTTCGATGTAGTGGATATGAGGCATTTTCTAAAAAAGGCGCATTTGTGCCAGTTGAAAAGAGCATGTAATGAGATCAAGCCAAGCTCTTACCTTAGCCAGGTCACTGGAATGCAATTAGGCAGATGCAGAATGTGGCGCCAATATCATGCTTCCAGTTTTGCCAATTGCATAGGTGAAATGTCTTGAAAAGTTTCCAAACCATACAGTAGGGCCGGGACTGCTTTTGCAGTCCAAAAGTGCCATGCTGGAAGGACTGAAAATTTGCCATATTTGTACATTAAGACAGTTGCCTGAGATATGAAGGAGGTTAGTTTGGATGCCAGACGTGCAAGATGACTTGCGGGAGATTGTACATTCTCAAATACAATTCCCAAATAGGTATATGAAGGCACCCTGCTGATCGATACATGGTTCATATGCCAGACATAAGAAGAGAAACAATGCCTTTTTGGACAAACAGCCACAATTTGTGTTTTAGTGAAATTAACTTTGAGTTCATTATGCACAGTGTAAGAATAATATGCATCTAAGAGTCGTTGAAGCCCTACTTGAGTCTTTGAAATCAGAACCAAATCATCTGCATAGAGGAGGGACTGAATTGGGTGACCATTCAATTTAGGTGAGTCCGAAATGATTTTCGACAAATCGAATCTTAGATCCTGAATGAAGTAATTAAAAATGGCAGATGCCAATAGGCAGCCTTGCTTTAGGCCTCGTGAAGTGGAAATTTTTCCGGATAACATGCCATCTAAGGTTAAACGAATTGTGATTGAAGTATCAGAATGGAAATCATGTATAATGTCTAACAATGTCTCAGGACAATGATCTCTGTGCAGTTTAGCCAACAAAAGCACCCGACTAACAGAGTCAAAAACTGAATTAAGATCAATAAAAGCAAAATAAACGGCTTGTTTTTGCTGAATACAATGTAGTTTGATGGCATTAAGACTGAATAGGTTTATGGAAGTGCCAATGCCTGCAACAAAACCCGTTTGATTTGGATCACGCAGCTGGGCACGGAAAGTCCACGCATTAAATTCAGCCAAAACAATCTTCGCGATATATATTTTTTAGGGTTTCGTTTAGGGAAAAAAAAGGTTTTTTTTTTAGAAAAAAAGGGGGTGGGGAGACCCCCCCAAAAAAATTTTTTTAAAAAAAGGTGAAAATACAACAAAAAAAAAATTCGACCGAATGTCCTGTCGACCATTTTTTTCGACGAAATGTCTGGTAACCATTAATTCATGTGCTGAGTGTGTTTTACTACGGTAACATTTCTGTTCGTGGGTACGCTTCTCTTTCGTAAGACCGAACTGTCATTACTGTCAAAAAGTGATTGTGTGATAACCCCCGGTAACGTCTTTGTTTCACTGGTCTGTCAGATCCAAAGGTACTTAACTTGAATTGTTCTGCACAAGGGGGATTGGTTGTGTGTGTGTATTCGAAGTGTGGTTTAATTTAATAGAAGTGAAGCGTTTTGTGAACAGATGGTCTAAAAATGAATGTACTTTTACTTTTTAACCAGCAACCTTGAGTCACAGTAATTGTAGTCCTTTGTGTAATCTCTACTACTGCTCATTTTCTCTTGAGATAAGTCTGGCTGCTCCGCTACTGCTACCACTGTAACTGGGTAGTACAGGCTTGTACCAAAGGTGAAACTGTACTACCACCTGTAGTCTTAATCTTGTGTAGTGGTCCCTAAGGGCACTGCCCAGGATTCTGCCTAATACTGACACCACCCCCCCTCCCTCGCGCTCAAGAGCAGATCCTCTCGGTAGTGAAGACGGCGTGGAGGGCAGATTGACATTTCTAGAAGGTCCGGGTACCACGCTTTCCTGGCCCAATCCGGAGCAATGAGGATCATGTGGGAACCGAACCTCCGTAACCTCTGCAACACTTGAGGAATGACGGGTACTGGAGGAAACACGTACAGCAGCGGGAATGACCAATCCACAATGAACACGTCTCCTAAGGCTCCTTTTGGAGGAAATTCCCTTGAGCAGAATCTCTCGCACTTCCGGTTGACACTGGTGGCGAAGAGATCCACTTGTAGGGTTCCCCAAAGAGCGAAGATCTCCTGAAGGACTTCCTGAGCCAACTCCCACTCGTGGGAGACCGTGCTCTGGCTGCTCAGAGCGTCCGCCGCTGCATTCTCGTCTCTGGCCAGATGAACTGCCGAGATCAAAATTTCCTTCTGGATGGCCCAGAACCAGAGCTGAATTGCCTTTCTGCACAACGGAAGTGACCCTACCCCCGCCTTTTTGTTGAGATAATGCATGGCCACTGTGTTGTCCGTCATGATCAGGACACTCTTCCCCCGCACAGAGGGCAGCAACGCCTTCAGGGCTAGTCTGATTGCCCTCAGCTCTAACAAACTGATGTGGAGCCTGGACTCCAACGGAGAGCAACGACCGCTGGCAGTCAAGTCGTTGGCATGAGCGCCCCATCCTGTGAGGGAAGCATCCGTCACTATCGTCACCTCCGGCCAAGGTTGCCAAAACAGTTCCCCTCGCATCAGGTTCCCGTCATTGGCCCACCACAGAAGATTCTAGGACACCGCAAGTGAAAGCTGAACGGGATCCGATATCTTGCCAGAGAACTGTGACCACTGCATCTTGAGGGCCCATTGCAGGGATCTCATCCGCATCCTGACTTCTGGCACCAGAAAAATGCAGGATGCCATGAGGCCGAGCAACCTTAACAATTCGAAAGCCGGGAGACTCTGGTCATGTTGAAACTTGTCCACCATCTGCACAATGTGATGTGCCCTTATCTTGGGAGGTGAACACTTCCCCAAGGACGTGTCCAACACAGCCCCAATGTACTGGAGCTGTTGGGAAGGTGTCAGGTGCGACTTCTTGAAATTCAGGGAGAAGCCCAGCCTGTGGAGGGTGCGGCAGGTGACACCGAGATGATCCAACGCTAGCTCGGGAGAGCACACCTGGATCAGCCAGTCGTCCAGGTAGGGGGTAGACGTTAATACCCCCTCGCCTGAGGTACGCTGCCACCACCACCATGAGCTTGATGAAGACCCTCGGGCGGAGGTCAATCCGAACGGTAGGACCCGAAACTGAAAGTGCGAGTGGCCAGCCGCAAACCTCAGGTACTCTGTTTGCGGGATGGATCGGCACACAAATGTAAGCATCCTTGAGGTCCAGAGACACCAACCAATCCTGAAATTGAAGGGCCTGGAGGACTTGAGAAGGAGTGACCATCTTCAACTTGTCCTTCCGGAGAGGTTTGTTCAACCAACGCAAATCTATGATGGGTCTCAATACCCAGTCTGTCTTTGGAACAAAAAAATAAGGGGAATACCATCCCTCGTTTCTCTCTACTACAGGAACCAGTTCTATAGCGCCTTTCTCCAGCAGGGACAAGATTTCCTGCGCAAGGAGTGGCTCCGAAAGCTTCAAAGAGTTTGCCCGGTGGATTGTCGTGAGGCCACTGAAGGAAGGGAAGGCAGTAGCTGTGGGCTATGGTATCCAGAACCCACGCATCTGAAGTAATGAACTGCCACTCTTCGAGATGCTGAGACAGTCTGCCCCCAACCGGCGAACCATGGGACATGGCCTCATAACTGTTTGGAAGCAGCTGTGGCAGCGCCTGAGGGCAAAGAGGCAGCTGCCTGAGCGGCTGTAGCACGATTTCCCCGACCACCACAGGTACTTTTCTGCCTGCCCCTTTGACTGGCGGCCACTCTCGTTCTACCAAAAGAGTAGTACCGAAAGGAACCTCCGCTCCACTGCTGTCCCCTAGGACGAAAAAGCAGAGGTGGACGCACTGCGGCGCTTAAAGATTTCGCCGCAGCTTTTGAGGTCTGCAACCTCTCAAGGCTCTCGTCAGCCTTGCTGCCAAATAAATGTGCACCATCAAAGGGCATTTTCAGAAGACGTGCCTGCACATCCGGAGCAAACCCCCGACTTCCGCAACCAGGCAAATCTGCGCATAATGGTGCTTGCAGCCATGGACCGGCTCACACTGTCGGCCGTATCCAAACCCGACTGAAGGGACTCGCAGATGGCATCCTTGCGGTCCTGCACGATAGCAAGGAACCCATCTCTAGGTGTGCTTTTTTTTGTGAATAGATAGTACTCCTTATAGAGTTTGTATGATCCTATTTGGTCGATAGTAGTGCACCAGTCAAGTTCAAGCAACTTTTTTTTTGGCATAAGCAGGTCTAATATAAACGTCATCCACTGTAATGTTGGCATCATTCAGAATAACATGTATTCTTGTCATATATTGATCCATGGGGGTCGTTGGCCTTAAATCAATTGTTTGCTTCATATCCACATATAGGGAATTCGCCCTAGGATAAATTATTTTTGCGAAATTTGTAAGGAGTCGCCATTTCCAGCGAGTGGATAACGCTATTAGGCCTCGCTCGTGCCTTTAGACTGCGTTAGGCAGTGACATTGGAAGAGACATTGCGCGTTTCAAGGATGTCCTTGTAATTGATCCAAGATCGCACCCATTTAGCCCAAACATATATCTAGTGAATAAAGACTAACACTTTAGATTTTCAGCGTGAAGAACTCAATGAAAGGAGTTAATGAAAACTTGCAGTATTTCGCGTATATTATTTTTAACTGCGATGTGAGTGGTCTGATCTTGTTGTTTAGTATGTCAGTCCACATTTTAATGGAATTTTTCTCAGATAGATAGTACCCTAGGTAAATCGTATCTATATGAGAGGGGATGATAGTTTTCATAAAATGCCATTGGAATTTTCCAGTTTTCTTCTGAACACCAAATTTCATCACTGCTGTTTTGGCAGGATTGGGTGTTAGATTATGTGCTATTGCGAACTCTTCGAATAATCGTAGTTTACATTGAAGGGCTGCAGGAGTAGGATCAAATAGAATGATCTCATCTGCAAAGGCGAGCCATTTTAATCGGATAAGCCAGATTTTCACAGAGAACAAGTTTTTCTCGTCCCAGCCTTTATCAAGGTCTGCCAGGTACAAGTTGAAAAAGATAGCGGCTAAATTACAGCCTTGCTTTAAGCCTATTTCAGTGCTGATTGGTTTGGTTGTGCGGCCTTCAGAAGTGAGTTTGCTATTGTAGGAGGTGTTGGTGTGCAAAGCAATGAACCAATATATTGGCACTGGCGGTATTCCCATTTCAGTTAGTTTGACCCATAATAGATTCCGTATCACAGTATCGAAAGCTGAAGTCATATCGATAAGGGCAATATAGACTGGATTTGCAGATGGTTGTTTTGCTCCTGCGATGGTAAATGCCATTATCATGGCATTGAGCGAGGTACTCATCCCTTTCCTGAACCCAGTTTGATATTTAGAGTATAACTCATTCATTTCAATATGTTTTTCGAGATCATAGTGAAGAAGAATTGCGAAGAGTTTAGCTTCCGTATCAATTAGGGCGATAGGCCGGTAGTTCTGTGGCATGGAAGGGTCTCCTTTTTTGAATATCGGTATGATATTAGCCGAGAGCCAAAACGCAGGAATAATTCCAGAGTTAAGAATGGCCTGAAATTTGTTTTTTATAATCGTAGCCCATAAATCCGGATCTGCTTTGTACAGGAAGGGGGGAAAGCCATCTGGACTGGCTGATTTAGAATAGTTAAGTTTCGGAATAGCCCACTTAATATCAGCAATGGTCCAATTCAAGCAGGGAAGGTCTTGATATAGTAAAGAAGTTGAACGAATATTCAGAAACTGATAAGGGATCCAAAATTTATTTATGATATAAGTGTGCCAAGTAGATTCAGATATGGCATTAGGAGCTCAGAGTGGCACTTGATTATGGTTGGTTTTGATAGTTCGCCAAATGGTTCGTGTATCGTGGGCTGTTATGGCTCTAATAAGGTTACAGTTAAGTTCATTGTGTCTTGGTATTCTTATGTGTTTTATGTTTTGTTTGTATGAAGCCATGATTCGATTTCGCTGTATTTGATACGTTTCACGGGATAAATAATTGTTTTTTTTCAAGTCTCTAAGGGCTATGTTTTTTTCTCGCTTCTGAGTTTTGCAGAGAGGGTCAAATGAATGTCGATGTTTGGTGACAGTACTTTTTTTTTTTACTAAGATGTAATAATGCAACATGAATTATTTCAGCGTAAATAACTCCATAGCACTATTGGGGGTTTCCTCTGAGATGTGGTGATTGGCAATGGCCAGCGTTACATATTGTACAAATTGTTTACATAAGACTTCACTATATCTCAGAGAAACCTGCGGGCAATCTATTTCGCACAGCATTGTAGAGGGATCAGCTGCCAAAATGGGGAAATTAATTTTTGACTTGCCCAGTATTTGTGCATGGACACCATATGACATCGGGGTGATTTTTAGCGGCGCTGATGTTACAAGCAGATTGTGAGTGACGAATATAAAATCAATCGTTGAGAATTTTACGTCTCTTGACCATGTAATCTAGTTGGATTTTTGGTCGGGTGTAATAATGTCCAACTCCCAATCTTTCAAAAAGTTCCTCCATGTGGTGCCTCTGCGCTTTGATAGTAAATTACTTTTGGAGCCTCTAAGCTCAGTGTTAGTCCTACAATCACAATTAAAATCGCCTCCTAGTATTTCAATACTTTGGTATTCATGGGTTACAAATTCTAGGCAATTCTCAACCAAGTAAATCATCTCATCAATTGGAGTGTGTGCCGGGTTCCAAAAAATTGTAATTACAATTAGGTGGCGATACTTATAGATAATTGTTTTTAACAATATCGCGAGCAAATTGTTGACCTTCCAAACAATATTAGAACTAAACATTAGGGCATTATCTACTGCTATCAAAATGCCTCCAGAGGGGCGACCAGCAGAAGATCGTGTGGGCGGTAAGCAGTGCGTTGTATAGTCGGGTAACGAAAAAGCAATGGTTTTCATGGTTTCTTGTATCATTAATATTGATGGCCGGTTATCACAATCTATCGTTGAGTGCCATTTCATAAGATTGTGATAGCCGCATGAATTCCAAGATAGAAAAGTTAGGAAAGTTTTTGTGGGCAGCTACGATGTAGAATATGGTTCCTGGGATTTGAAAAGGGAGTTGAGCATTGGGGCTAGCCATGGGAGATCATGAGAAATACCCGCTTTATTTAGTAGTTCATTGATGGCTGCATTTGCATCCTCATTAGTTTTAGGTAGCAGAGCAGATTGTGATTCAGGAATGGAAGCCTGAGGACATTTATACTCAATGAATTTCATTGCTTGTTGTTCATTTTCCATTGTGCTTAGGACAAGGCCTTCTTCTTTTATACCTTCCCTGTTGAACCATGGGTATTTCATGACAGCTTCAGAGGACAAGTAACACACAGCACAATAGTTGTTTTCTGTAGATAATGATACTCTCAGGATAGCCTCTGATTTAAACATCCGTAATTGGGGGATGAAGAGTATTAGAAGAAAAGCTCGATTAATGCGATTTATCCCAAGTAATTCGTGCTTTCCTTCGAACCCTGTTAGATGGTGTTTTTCCGTGGTGATGGGTTGGATCTTATCAGGGGGTCGATCGAATATTTTATGTGAGGGTCAGAGGTGTTATCAGGAGGGGGGACATGATTGTTTGAACTGATCGGGTTTGGACTTGATAGTTCATTGTCCAGGCTGGCTTTGCTGGATCTCTCGTAAAGTTCTTTCCTCAGAATGTCTAAAATATCGTGATGAGTTGGCATTGTGGAGGTTTGAGCTTCTAAGATAGATCTATGTAGCGCAGGGCCATGCACCAATGTGCAAATGTGATCAGGGGATGGTGGTGCACTAGGCACGTTCTGATTGGTTGTAGGCAAGGAAAGGGATTCTGTGAGTGGTGGTAGTATAAGAGATGTTGCTTTACCTCGTCCGTTAACTACTATCTCTGGTCGGACTATACTAGGAGGGTCCGTTTTATCAGTATTGATAGTAGGACAGTTAGGTTCAATTAAGGACTTGGTGGTAGAGGATGATAATACATTAGTAGTACTCGGGTCCAAATTTTTCAGATGTGAGGATGGTAGTTGAACCACTGGCAATACTGCTGCAGGTGGATAAATGTCCCGTCCATTTACTACTGTAATAGGACCAATGATATTAGGGAGGTCTGTAATTCGAGTAGAAATTGGAACGGAATTAAGAGCGTTTGTGCAGGCTTCACTATAGGTTTTGGTCATTGTAGTGATGGGAGGATCTAAGGGCAGAGTATCATCATGACGGGTAGTACGAATTCTGCCACATATTGGAAAATAATTGACCAAATTCGATTTCACTCTTGTCAATTGTGTCGGAGCCTGCTCGTTCTGGTACTCCAAGCGCATGGATAAGTTTTTTGTTATCACATTGTCTTTTTTATTTCTTCGTTTGGTTGTTATTGGCACATTGTTGGTCTCTTTAAGATATATAGGTGCTTCTTTGTTGTCGGAGTTGACAGGTATGATTTCCTTGGGAGAGTTTGCATTGACAAACGAGATAGGCATTTTTGGGGGTATTTGTTGCTTTGTTAGGTGGTTTCGAATTAGGTTTAGTGGGCAGAATTAAGGCTTATTGGCTTTTTTTTAAAGTTGTTGAAGATCAATGTGGTCTTCATCTGTTGTTGTTTCAGTAGTAATGGGTAATGACTGATTAGTTGTGTCGTTTTGGGTACTGGAACCATTGGTCAGGGCGTCCTTTCTTCTTTTAGCATACCTTTTGCCAGCTCTTTGATGGAGTTTTTTAGCTCTCCGAGACATAAAGCCAGTAGTCCTCTCTATTGACAGATGTTCTCGAGAGTCCGGCTGCATTTGTTTGAGTACTTTGAGCAGCTCAGTTGGACTATCGGAGCCGTCTTTAGGATGAGTGAAGTTTGGAATGTATAGCGCTATGATGGTATTCATTTTTTCTATGGCTGTTTTTAGCTTAGTTGGAGCATTTTGACAAATACATACAGGGGGGTTTGGCGAAACTTCCACAGAGATTGAAGGAGGTGTGGAAGTTCGTTCTAGACAGCACTGAGTAGTTTTGTTTTTTAAGATTGGATTGGTCGCAAATGAGCGATTTAAAGTTGGGGCTACTTTGAGGTTTTTTAGTGTTTCCGCTGCCATAATAAACCCTTCAATGCGATCCATCTTTGAGGACATGAGTAAGAGCATTGATTTAATCTCCTTCAATTTGAGATGGGTCAGGTCGTGGCCTTTGTCGAGGAGGTCTAGGATCCGGATGATAACCGGGAAGGAACCGGTGGAATGTTGGATAGGACGCATCAGGAGATGGTGATCGGCGAGAGGATTGATTGTGTATTACCACAGGTTCCGGAGTTAAGGTGGTTTGAGATGGAGGTGGCTCTTTGTTTATATCATCAGCAATTTCAGTGCTCATGTCCAAAAGACTTTTAGAATAGTTCGGCAAGTGCGAATGAAAGGACATGCGCTTTTTTACTGAGTTAAATACTATTGGTGTCAAGGTGCCAATAGAGCGGCAGACTGCCTGATCAAGCGCCTCCATTTTCTCCATAGTTACATCGAATTGCTTTTTGTCGGTTTCAAAGACATGGGGTGATTCAGAGCAACTTCTGAAATCATCTATGGCTTTGCGCACCTCGGGGCTAATGGAGGAGGGAGAGGCAGAAGGCGCGCAGGGTGCGAGGGGTGGAATGTGATTAGAGATTGGGGAGTTTCTCTGCACATGTATTTGGGCAGCATGTGAAGCACGACAGGGCATGGACAACTCTTCTTTGACAGAAGTCACAACATGAGCTTCGGGGGCAGTTGATTCGATGTATGAGGATTTCCCATGACATACAAGTGAGTCAATGTTACTAGAAGAAAGCGGAAAGGGGGTAATCAAGTTGCCCTTAGCACTTCTTAGTCCACTCGCCATGTTTATATTAGCAGGAGATCAACGTCGTTGATGCAAAAAAGGGAATTTTAGTGCAAATTAGTTAGTGCGTTTGAGTTTGATGATTATAAGCACACTGAATATAAAACCAATGTATGCACTAAGTAATTTGACAGCACTTGGCTAAGTAGCAGAGTCAACAAAAAAAGTCTAATTAAGAGTATGGCCCGTCAAGCAATGAGCAACAATTATTTACTCCCTTTTACCTGATGTTAAAATGTTTAAAGCAACTGGCAACCAGCTAACAGCAAACAGCGCTGCTTATAGCGCATACTTAATGCGCGCGCGCAAATGCGCGCGTGAAGTAGATTATATGCACGTCCTGTGTTGGGGGGCGGGACCAGCTGAAATAATGGAAATAAGGGACATATATAAGTAATATATACTTATATTAGAGTGTATAACAACAGTAATGAGGGCAAGTAAAGAAATACCAAAAGTCCAGGCAAAGTCAGGCGGGCCAGGCAGTTTCCAGGAATCTTGAGCACGTAGGGCAGCGTAACTGGACAGCAAACAGCACTACTTATAGCACGTACTTGATGCATGCGTGCGCGAAGTAGATTATATGCACTTCCTGTGTTAGGGGGCGGGACCAGCAAAAGTCCAGGCAAAGTCAGGCAGGCCAGGCAATTTCCAGGAATCTTGAGCACGTAGGGCAGCCTATTATATTTCTCTTCTTCCCTAGCACATAAGCATATCTGTGGGCAAGGTGCTTGCTGTGCTTCAGAGGCCCAAAAAGGTTGAAACTATTGTTTCTTGTCTTAATATGCAGAGAGTAAATGGCCTAGTCATGTTGACTAGCCTGTTACACTTATCATATTGCTGATTTCTCCCCACACTGCACTTGTGTGCTGCTCATATGGGCTAGAAAGATCATGGCTATTTGACAACTTCCATCACTGTTTGATGAGTTTGCAGCCAGGTTTTGAATCCCTCCCTCCAACCGCTTCCCCCACAATAGTGTCCAGAGTTTAGGAATGTAATGCATGTACAGGTTTGCATAGGGCTGGGGTGCTCCAGTTTTAAAACAAATAATTTCTCATTGAAAATATATATTCTGTAGCATTCTGCCATGCATCACCTGACATAAATGACGAACCCTTTGCTGTTCACTAAAGGATCTGTTGGTTTCTTTCAGTAGCTACTGTAATTGACCTAGTACTGTTCACACTTTCTACTCTAATAGAACTGCAAACTCTACTTTTCTCCTTATCAGAAGTCCCTTTCTCCATTAGTAAAATTCACATAGAAAACGGAAAGTCCATCATGCAGGGATATTTTTTGAAAAAACAGCGGCCATCGTTGAGATGTCGTACTCGCTTTTGAAGGTGACATTGGATAGATCCTGCACTCAAAATTGTACTCCGAAAGATCTCCTCTCCTCCAGTAATGTGAAAAAAGCAAACATGGAGATGAGCCCAAACCATCTCCAACGTGGCTTAGATCAACTTTGATGGAGCAGGCTGAATGGTGTTTTGCTTACCAAAGGTGATTATACAGCGCAGTGCAAAGATTGCACTCGCCACTAGCCATAGACTAGTGATATTTGAATCTTGGCAAGAAAGAAATGGTGTGCTGTATGTATGTGTAGAATAGAGGTGACTGGCTTGTAGCTTGAATTATTGCCCCCTGCGCTCACGCATCTCCCCTGCTCATGTTTTAATACTTGTTTACATTAGTTTCCAACAGTGGGAAAAATGTACAGATACATCTAAGATACTGTAACAACAGTCTTGGAAAATGTTATTAACCAAATCCTTTTGTTTAATCATTGCCTTCTTTTTTTCAGAAGAGACAAAAACTATGTAGAGAAGTGTTGGAAAAATGTTAATGTTGGTGACTTCGTTCGACTGCAGTGTGATGAGTTTATTCCTGCTGATATGGTACTGCTGTACTCCACTGATCCGGATGGGATCTGTCACATTGAAACATCTAGCCTTGATGGTGAGACAAATCTAAAACAGAGGAAGGTTGCTAAAGGTAGTGCAGAGCAGGTAATATTTTTGTCCTTTTGGTATGTACTATCTTTCTTTGTGAACTATTTAGTAACACCCAGCAAATGCCTTTTCACTAGAAATATACATTATTTGCCCATAAACCGTTATTGATCTCATAGAAGGAGAAGATATTAACACGGTTTTAATAGACTGATATATTGTAATCCATTTTTGTCATTATTTGAATAATGTACCTATTAAAGTTAAGAAACTATGAACTTTTGGATGAACATAGCTTCTTTTCCCTTATCGAATATATTAGCATGATGTTGGAAGAATAGAATTATGCACCCATCCATGCTGTGACAGGGCATACTGATTGGTAAAGGCCCGCAGCCAACGTAACAGGCCTGATCTTAGTTTGAAGCCTTTTTGACAACCAAAATGGTACGCATGGGAGCATGAACCATTTATTTTATCAACAAAAAATCTAAAATCAATATGCCCACCAGGGAACAGAAAGTGAAGCACGCAGAGACCCTTCATTTCCATGGTCGATGCATGGATTTGCAAGGGGGATTAGAGAGGACTGAGGCAGGTAAGGGTACATTGAAAAAAGCTGTGGGGTGGAGGGGCTGAGGGCGTTTTAGATACTGTGGGCGCAATAGAGAAAGCCAGAGATAGTGAGCGGAAAGAGTGGCAAATGGCACATATTCATATGTGCTTACCAGCACCACTTAGTTGTAAACGCCTCCTTTTAGTTAATGGAAACACAAGTAGGAACACAAAGTTTGAAATGCTGCCATAAGGCAATGTTCTACGCCATACCCTTTATTGTTGTTTTCTCATTATTGTGGTAATTAGTCCATGAGCCCAGTGTAAAACAGGCAACATTTTCTTTATGTAATTGTCAAGTGCGGAGGTTTTGTTGAGCGCAAACAGCATAGCTACACTTTGAGAGAGATGCTAGGCCTGGAGCCCGTCCATGTACATTTCTGGTATTAAGCAATGGCTCTTCACCTGCTCTTTGCCTGGGGCATAAGAGACTCTTAATTTCATTAAGAAAATGAAATAAAGATTCTGGAGGGAAGTTCTTTAGATGATTTCATGAGGGGGTATGCTCCGGTGAAATTAAATGCAGACATGTGGGAGATTTACCACCTAGATGCACCTTAAGCATGGTACAAATTGCTCAAGAATTACTTTTTTTTTAGTAAATTTTGTTTAGTAATATTACATTTGCCAGTCCAGTTTGGATGGAGAGTGAACATCATCCTTTATTGGTAACTTTTCAGAGGGCCCTAGCAAGTAGGAAAAAAGCCATTTCACAACCATAATACTTAGTCCTAAGGCCCAAGCCTGATAGGAAGACGTTGGGGAGAGTGAATAATTCCCAATAAATTAAGGATGTTGTAGTAATGATGCTGAAGAGCCCAGGGGACTCAAACAAATGTGTTAACCAGTTTGCGCTCCTTCTAGAAGCTATTCTTGGGTAAAATAATGGCACATTTCAAAGTAGGCCAGGTTAGGACCAGGGATGCCCGATGGTTCGTTATGGAATGCAAATTCTTAAAAACCAAACTGAATCTGGAAATGAGGAACAGTGTTTGCTCTGTTGGGCAGATTTGTAGTCTTAAGTAGCTATAAAAAAGGTTAATAAAGAGGAATACATACTAAACAATGGGAGATTGTGGAAAAGGATGTCAACATGAACGATAGCATAGCCTTTTTGAAGCTGATTATAAAAGGTTGCAATATTGATGGAACAGAAGCAGATAGTTTGATCTCCACAGACAGCTGGATTGCTTTTTTCAGGGAATTTGCTTTGATCTTTCTTTGGGTAGGAAAAATGCCTTTGGTTATTCAGGAAGCTTTATAGTGTTCACCCAAGGGTGGTGTTTGCAGAGTGTACTGGAATAGCAGCGGGTCCTGATGGACGACGATCAAATATTTTCACTTGTTTTTTGCCCATAGGACTCCAACTCTGAAACAGGCTTTTAATTCAGTTTGTGAAACAGGCTGCACGTATACCGGTTTCATGGAAACTTAGTTTGATCTCTTGCTTTAAAAAAAGTTTTACTCTGCACACTCATTGTTACAGACTAATGTACTTGTTAGAAATAGCAAGTAAAATCTTTTCTAAATGGTTGATGCTCGGATTGGAAGACTGGACCCATATTAATTTCTTGCAGCACTCAGAAGCTGGTTTCAGGAGAGGGTTTAGCACGATGGACCACTGCTTCACTCTGACCACTATCATTGTGAATTATTGATCTTGGCATACCCTTGGGTTTATCAAACCTCATTCGGTTATGGTACACAGATTCTTCTGTCAGTTCATTGTACAAGGTTAGGAAATTGTTACCCCTTTTCTTTCTACTATCTTCTAATAAAGGAGCCAAGCAAGATAGTTCTTTAGAACCTCTTTTGTCTATTTTATTTCTTTCAGATTTTGATCCCTACATTTCTCTGGGTAAATTTAACCCAGTGTTACTGAAGGGCAATCCGCACAGTTCACTGTTATACTCAAATGGCAGTTTTGCTAGATTTAACTCCTAAAGGGCTCAAACACTGCCTTTTTCTATTTGCAAATATGTATTTTAATATGCAAAGTTTGAAACTAAATATGTTGACGATATAAATCGCTGCTATGCAGTGGAACTCCCTGCCAATCCATCTCAGAGCAGAACCATCCAATCTTGTCTTACGCAAAGCCATCAAAACATTATTTGCCTGAACCTGCTAGCTGATTAGCTGTCGCACATAATATGCTATGTAATGTACTTTTTAACAATTCACATTTGTAAAGTAATGATTGTACATGCAACACATTATGTATCCTCCATGTAATTAAGTCGTTTTCATGTAACGGCGCCTCAATGCCTTCGGGCTGTTTGTGTGCTTTATACATTTAAAAAATTAATAAATAAATGAAGGTTTTCAGGAAAGGCGGTAATCCTTATTCATTTCATTTGAGTTACTTCAGTATTGAGGAGGTTGATTTGTACCAATATCTGGGGTTACATTTATCAAAATGGTGAGGGGGAAAACATAAAGAACATCACATATGTTAGATGGGTCCTTAACATTGTATCCTAAGTTTGTGGTTTGTAGACTAGATAAGTGCCTTGGGGTATTTAAGGTTAAGGCTTGCTCTAGGATTCTTTGATAGCTAGGTTTGGAGTTATTGCAACTGTTACCCGCTGATAATGTTTTGCACCGTCTAACAGAGGGCCTCCCAGGCCCACCTAAAAGCGCCTAAAGACTAAAACGGGGGTTTCCTAATTTTGACTTTAAGATGCAATTAAGTTTTGTAATATATTTTCCAAAAAACAATTTGGGCTATTTCTGTAACCCAAACATACGCCATGGTATGAATGTAAGCTCTCTGACTCCCCTACTAAGGGCAAGTTCCTCTGGTATAACAAATGTTGTAAATCTTTATTAAAATGGTGAATAGCTGGGGTGAGTTCACTATGGTTTGAGTCATTGAATCAGCTTAAAGAAGTATTCAAGCTTGGAGCTCTTCAGAAGGGGGTGGAGACGTATATTCACGCTGCAAGCAGTGGTAGTTTGCTAGTCCTCTATGCTGGTTTACCAGTGCATTCTCTATAGGGAGGTGAAATCTGCGAAATTAAGTCACCAGATTGTAGGAGACTGGTGTTGATGCTCCGAGGAAATATTCCCTTTTTAAAAAAATCTTTATTTGTTGTACACTGTCACCAAAGTTTTCAACAGTAGCCATATAGTTTCGATTATGATACCAACAAGACCAGGAGTTATATACATTTGGAGACGGCCATGAAAAGATCATTGGAAGCCTTTCTTACATTGGTGACATGTGTTTTGTAATTTTGTAGAACCTTCAACACCCCCCCCCACAGTAGTCAACAGGACCATGTATGGCAAAACAATAGATCCTGAGGCTTTAGAGTCAAGCTCGGAGTCTGCACACCCAGTGTGTTATCGCTGTGCAGTAGTAAGCCCGGTATGTGTAGTGTTTTTCCCTTTCTTTAACAAACTCAGAAAAGGGGGACCAGGTCTTAAACTTCTGATAATTCCCAGTAGTCCGTGCACACACCTTTTCCATAGCAAGAACACCCCAAACCTTCACCCACCATCGGGCCCGCTTCTTTTTTCCAGGCTTGGACTAGTGTCATTCGGGCAGCAGTCTAAAGGTGTGCGATGAGCGTTGCTATGGCTCCACTCGCAGCATACAAGTCCGCTGCTATCACGCCAAGCAGAATCACTTCTGGAGATGAAGGCAGTGCTACCCTTGTTATATCTTTGATATGTCCCAGTACAACCTTTTGTACTCCTTGGTTAGAGATACGCCAAGAAAATCTATTCCTGTATCTTTGCAGATTAACGGGTACCTGGCACCAAGTTCCGAGATACCTTTGAGGTCATCGGTTATGTTGAGAGCTTTAGATTTGGTGTAATTAATTGTGAACCCAGAGACTCTTGCAAATTCCTCGAACCTCCTCATCACCCTTGGCATTGTCTGTTTAGTGTCCCTCATAAATAGTAAGACTGTATTCGCGTGTAATGTGATTTTATGCGTCCCTTTTCTGCCGCCAACCCTCAGGATTTCACTATCATTTCTTATTGGGGCTGCCAGTGGTCCATGGCCATAGCAAAGAATAAGGGAGAAAGTGGATATCCCTGGCGTGTACCTCACCTGATCTCTACCCGTGCTGTGCCCCTTCCGTTTACCATACATTTTGTTTAGGGGGATTTGGAAATTGGCTAATACCATGTGCACAAATTCCGGCCCGCATCGAATGCTTCTAGTGTATCTTTGAGGAAACACCAATCTAGAGTATCGAAAGCCTGCCTCGCATCTAGGACCGCTATGGAGAATGTCTGTCCTGTTCTAGCCCCCATGTCTATAACGTTGATGGCTCGCCTTATATACTCCTGAGCGTGTCTACCAAGCATGAATTCAGACTGATCTCCCCCATGAATAATTGTCGGTAAGACGTTCGCCAATCTTCCGGCCAATACCATCACATATATTTTGGGGCCATCCTTTAGCAACGAGAGGTTGATAACTTGAGCAATCAGTTGGGTCCTTCCCTGGCTTAAGGATCAGAGACGTGGTGGATAGGCCAATGTCTTCTGTGATTACCCCAGCGTCTCTGATTCGGTTGAAAAGTCGAGCCAGAGGTTGTATTAATTGGTTACTGAAGACCTTATAGTACCCGTTACCAAAGCCATCGGGGCCTTGTGCTTTGTTGGCTGGTAGGGAGCTTATTGCATCACCAACCTCCTCTTCCGTGAAGGGCTCTTCCAGACAATCCTGAATCTCTTGTGAGATCTGTGGTAGACCTAGTCCCGCTAGATACTCCTTTTTGGAGTGTTGGGTCCATTTCTTCTTTTTTTTTTTTTTTTAGTAACCCCTTATGAAATGATTCCATTACTGCCCTCTTGTCTTCCTCTGCTCGGTGCATTAGCACAGCTTTGTCTTTTTAATTGCACAATGTAGTTACGTGATTTTTGTTGCCGTAGCTTGGCTGCTAAGAAGCGGTTGGCTTTGCCCCTTTCACATAATGGGTCTGCTTCGTGCGCAACGTCTGGGCTGAACGATATGCTGCATGGGCTTCTAGTTGGCTTCTTAATTTTTGTAGGGCTCACAATGTTCTATGTGATTGTTTTGTCTCATGCAGGACTTCTGGTTCTTTCACCTCCCTTTCAAGTTCTATGCGGCAAAGTTCTCTCTCCCTATGGTAGGCAGCCGCTTGGGATAAAAATTCCTCCTAATGACTGCTTTGCTCGCTTCCCACACTACTCTCTGATCCACTTGCCCAGCGTCATTCTCTCTGAAGTAGTCAGTAATTACCTTCTCCATCTGGGCTCTTAGTGTAACACCTTTAAGGATCTGCTTGTTCAGCCTCCATTGTCTACAATACCCTTCTTGAGACCTGGGCATGTCAATCTGGGGAAGCACTATGGCGTGATCCAAAAGGTACCTCGGGCCAATCCTTTGTGACTAGGGGACCAGACCAGTGTTGATGAGATCAGGACCATATCTATCCTTGAGTAACCCCTGTGTGCCGCAGAGAAGTGTGTGTGTAGCCTCTCTGAGTCATGAAAAAACCTGGCAAGCTTCTATTAAGTTAAGGTCTCTAAAGAATTTCCCCAGGGCTTACCGAAATCAGTTCTCGTTGTGTGTTGGTGCTAATGTTCTATCTAATTTGGGATCCATAACACAATTGAAGTACCCTCCCACCACCACTTGCCCCTCACACCAGCACCCTATTTTCTGAAGTAACATGACCAAGAAATGATCCTGTCGTTCATTTGGGGCGTAGACCGATAACAACGTAAACATCTTGGCCATCAGAGTCCCTTTCAGCACTAGATATATCCCTTCAGGGTCTTTATACAAGAATTGCTTGCGGAAAACCCACCTTGTGCCTAAAGAGTATTCCCACCCCTTTCGTCTTAGATCCGCTAGATGCCAAGTATTGCTTTGGAAAGGCCCTTTGTTTCAATGTACCTCTTTGTTGGGGAGTAAGTGTGTTTCCTGGAGAAAAACAATTGTGGCCTTAAGCTCAGACAGGCACTGTAGTATTGATTGGCGTTTTACTGGCAAGTTCAAACCCTGGACATTCCGGGTAACCATATTCATTTCAGCCATTTCCCAAGGGCATCCAAACTATCAGCTGTGACCCAATTACTCTGTAAATCCTGTCCTCAAAGAGGATCCGTGCCATACAACTGCTCAAACCAAAACCCAACAGTGCCATTGGAAAAACCCTCCCGCCCACCCTAAACAAATCACTTAATTGTAACTGTCACCAAGGTGTAGATCTCATTGTAAGTCACACAATATATACTATGGAAACAGAATAATATCACAAGAGGCACACAGATATTAAACTGAACACAGTTTATTATGCATGGCAGGGAAAGTCAGCTGCTCACTAACAAGCCAAGATCCCTGCACTCAGCTGTCACACTAGCACTAGCAATGAGAACCCTAGTAAATGAGCAATCTGCCCACTCCAGCAATGAGCGCCCCTCTCTAGCATCAAAAAGAAATCCACTGTTCTACATAGTCGCATTGACGTACATTACTTGCGTAGAAGCATTCCATGGAAACAGCACGCTTCTACCTACGTGCATACATTTCAACATAGCTATGAGCTGTACTGGACATATTCTAAGAAAGCAAGGCATATCGTGCCAACATTCTTTCTCTTGTACAAGACATCCTAACTCTGCAGAAACGAAAAAATCAGTCATGCCATCGCTTCCTCCCGCAGTCAAGGCTGTATTCTCTGCTCGACAATAGCTGACTGTCTACCAACAGACAAGTTCTTCTAATAACATCTATTCGCTGTGTTCAGCTGCGTTCCGCATTTTCGCATTGGCACACAAACATATATAGTGCTTCAAAACTAGAATTTGCACTATACATAATAACAAGTATACATTATATTATATCTTTCTGCATGGCTCTCATCAAATGTTGATCCATGATGGCTCAGAACAAACCATATTGCTAAAGAGAGTTTACATGAATGAATGAATTGGCTCATGCTAACCATAACAAAATGCAGATTACCAAACGCTCCTTTTTATCATGGGCTAATCAAGTCTAGGACAGTAAAGCTAGGCAGTAGTGTGGAGGAGACGGTACATTGACATCAGACAAGTTACATGACAGAGGTCAGTAAAAACAGGGATAAAAAAAATGCACTGTAGCTAGACACTCGGGCAATAAAATAGACCGGCAATAATCTCTTAGTGCAAGAAGGCACATCTTTGGCAATTTACCATGATGACCTGTCTGTGCGCCAGATCTCTGGAAACATGTACATAGTATGAAAACTAAAACTGTGAAGCATTGTATACATAGACCGCCTCCTAGGATGACGCAGTCAAGCACTGCAATGGTGACAAAAATGTCACCCAGAAAACATTGCTCTAAATGATGCGTAGCAAGCCATGTACAAAAGCCGGATATAGATTGGGTCCTCCGACGTATTCCATATCTATGACATGTAATCACCACAGCTGTGCTGCTTCGGAAACTTTTTCCTGCGTCGATGACGTCGATGCGCCGTCGTCGAGGACGTCATCCGATGTGATAAGTAGGACGCACGACGCCCGTAGCCTCAGTTCCGTTTTTTCTGCGAACGTGTTGCTTCATGAATCTCAGTTAACGCCTCGACTCTTTGGAGTTCTGTTCTTCTCGGTTCTTCGAACCTGTTTGTTTTGTGAAAATCCTTCGTGTGAAGATGTCTTCTACTTCGTGTTCGACCCCGCGTCCGGGCTTCAAGAAGTGCGGGGAGTGTGGGTCCAAGATGTCGGTGACGGACTCGCACGACGCCTGCCTCTGGTGCCTCGGGGAGGCCCACGACTCGGATGACTGTATCGACTGCCAGTCGCTCACGTCCAAAGCCTTACGCAAACGTAAGAAGTTGTTGTCGGTAGGTCGGGTGTCCAAGCCCTGGAAGTCGAGGTCTGCGGGGCTTTCGACGGATGATTCTAGGGGTGACTCTCCGCGTCATCGTCGGAAGTCTCGGGGGTCTCCTTCTAGGAGTCGGTCTCGCCACTCCTCAGCCTCTTCGAGGCATTCTCGGAAGCGCAGACACCGGTCGTCTTCCAGGTCCTCTTCGGAGGACTCTGCCCGGCACGTCGCTTACCCCACCAGCCGTGCGACGCCGGATGAATGGGCTTCCTTCGGGAAGAAAATGCTGGCGATTCTTGAGTCGCAGGATACTAAGCCGTCCGCGCCCCCGAGTGGGGTCGGTCGTGAGAGGTCGAGAGACACCGCTCGCAAGAGTGGTCGGCACGAGTCACGGGAGAGGTCCTGTTCGGACAAGGAGACTAGTTCTTGACGTACCCGTTCCAGGTCCCGGTCCTCGACGCGTTCGAGACCGTGTGCACCTGTGAGGTCTTCGAGGAAGACATCGACGTCTGAGGTGTCGAGGGCGTCGACAGGCTTTCTCGAGGCTCTGGCTCCGAGGAAGTCGTCGAAGCCGTCGACGCTCAAGTCGTCGAAGGACACGCTCGGGGCTCCGGCTTCGAGGGCTGTGTCGACGCTGGCGGCGCTGCATCTGACGTCGACGCCGATCCTCTTGGCGCCGATGCCTGTTCTCTCGACGCCGGCGCAGATTCGCTCGACGCCTTTCGTGTCGGAGGTACCCCGTGGCACGGGGGAACCCCCTAGGAAGGCTCTGGTTAAGAGCAAGCACTCTCGGGTGCCTTCTTTTCGCCACCTGGAATATATTTCAGAGGCGGATGAGGATTCTGATGGCCTGGTTCCTAGTCAGGTTCCAGATGAAATTGTCTCGGGCCATAGTCAGTTTGACGATTTGAGGCAGTCACTGCATGATGCCAGTGGACTGGACACCTCTCCGAAGGTGGAGTTTTGTAGGCCTGAGCCTGGCTCTCATGCCGATTCCTCGTACCAGCGCCTTATGGCTAGGGTTTCTGAGTACTTGGGATGGTCTGCTCCCCCAGGGGAGTTTGTGCAGGATGATCTAACGGACATCCTTGATGTTGGTCCCCCAACTGACCCGGTACTGCCGTTCCATATGGCTTTACAGAGAAGGGCGGCGGCGGCTTGGACTGCTCCAGAGAGTCTCCCGGCGGTGGGCAGATCCTTGTCGCGAAAATACCGTCCAGCCAGTGGCGACCCCTGCTACTTGACCAGGCACCCCACTCCGGAGAGTTTGGTGGTGCAGGCGGCCACGGCCCCGGCAAAGCAGGCATCGTACCCTACCATCCCTCCTGATTGGGACGACAAACGTTTTGATGGCTGGGCGAAGAAAGTGTTTTCTTCTGGTGGCATGGCGCTTTAGGCGGCCAACTCCATTTGTGCCTTGTCTCGTTTCACTCACACTGTGTGGAACTGTGTTGCGTTAGCGGCTGAACATATTCCCGAAGGGGACGAACGGGATGGTTTCCTTGCTATGGTCCAGGATGGTAAGCATGCCATGTGTAAGTCCGTTCAGTCGGGTTTGGACTTAGCTGAATGCGTCAGTAGGTCCATGGCGGCGAGCACCGTGATACGCAGGTTTGCGTGGTTGCGGAAGTCGGGGTTTGCTCCGGATGTGCAGTCCCGGCTCCTCAACATGCCCTTTGACGGTGAACACCTTTTTGGCAGCAAGGCTGACGAGAGCCTTGAGAGGTTGCAGACCTCAAAAGCTGCAGCAAAGTCGTTGGGCGCTGCAGTTCGCCAACCTCCGCCTTTTCGTCCTAGGGGACAGCAGTGGATGGGTGGTTCCTTTCGCTATTACTCGTCTTTCAGTAAAGTGAGAGGAGCTGGCAGTCAAAGAGGCCAACGCAGGGGTACCAGAGGTGGACGACATGGTACCCGTGGTGCCAAGGCCGCTTGGGCAGTTGCCTCTTTGCCCTCAGGTAACGCCGCAGCCGCTCCCACTCAGTCATGAGGCCATGTCCCATGGTTCGCCGGTTGGGGGAAGGCTGGCGCAGCATCTTGTAGAGTGGCAAGCCATTACTTCAGATGTGTGGGTTCTGGAGATCATAACCCACGGCTGCTGTCTTCCCTTTCGGCACAGGCCTCGTGACAATCCACCGGGGAACCTCTCTTTGCAGAGTCCGGATCCGCTCCTTGCGCAGGAAATTCAAGCCCTGCTGGAGAAAGGCGCCATAGAACTGGTGCCTGTAGCTGAGAGGAACAAGGGATGGTATTCACCTTATTTTTTGATTTCAAAGAAAGACGGGGGATTGAGACCCATCATGGACTTGCGCGGTTTGAACAGACTCCTCAGGAAGGACAAGTTCAAGATGGTTACTCTCTCTCAAGTCCTCCAGGCCCTTCAGCTTCAGGACTGGTTGGTGTCACTCGACCTCAAGGATGCTTACTTCCATGTGCCGATCCATCCCAAGCACAAGTACCTGAGGTTCGCGGTTGGTGACTCGCACTTTCAGTTTCGGGTCCTGCCATTCAGATTGACCTCCGACCTGAGGGTTTTCACCAAGCTCATGGTGGTGGTGGCAGCGCATCTCAGGCAAGGGGGGATTCACGTCTACCCCTACCTGGACGATTGGTTGATCAGGGGGAGCTCTCCCGAGCAAGTCCTGGATCATATGTCTGTCACCTGCCACTCCGTTCACAGGCTGGGCTTCTCCCTCAATTTAAAGAAGTCCCATTTGACGCCAACTCAGCGGCTCCAGTACATCGGAGCAGTGCTCGACACTTCCCTGGGGCAGTGTTTTCCTCCCCAGGTGAGGGCTCTTCACATTCAGCAGATGGTGCACAAGTTTCAGCATGCTTAGATGCTCCCAGCGTTCGAGTTCTTGAGGTTGCTCGGCCTCATGGCATCCTGCATTCTTCTGGTGCCAGAGGCTCACCTGCGGATGAGATCTTTGCAGTGGGCACTCAAGACGCAATGGTCGCAGTCCTCCGGCAGGATGTCGGACCTGGTTCAGGTGCCGCCCTCGGTCGCCCGGGACCTTCTGTGGTGGTCCGTCGAAGGCAACTTGATGAAGGGGGCTCCATTTTGGCTTCCCTGGCCGGAGGTGACGATCGTGACGGATGCATCCCTCACGGGATGGGGAGCTCATGCCAACGGGCTGACAGTCAGCGGTCGTTGGTCTCCGTCGGAGTCCAGACTCCATATCAATCTGTTGGAGCTGAGGGCTGTCAGGCTAGCCCTGAAGGCTTTTCTGCCGACTGTGCGAGGAAAGAGTGTCCTGATCCTGACGGACAACACAGTGGGCATGCACTACCTCAACAAAAAGGGGGGGGGCAGGGTCACTTCCTCTGTGCAGGGAGGCGATGCAGCTCGAGTTCTGGGCCATCCAGCAGGAAGTTTCGATCTCGGCAGTTCATCTGGACGGAGACGAAAGCGTGACGGCGGACGCTCTGAGCAGGCAGAGCGCAATCTCTCACGAGTGGGAGTTGGCTCAGGAGATTCTCCTGGAGATCTTCACCCTTTGGGGGACCCCTCAAGTGGATCTCTTCGCCTCCAGTGTCAACCGGAAGTGCGAAAGGTTTTTCTTGCGGGAATTTCCTCCGAAAGGAGCCGCGTTCGTGGTGGAGTGGTCATTCCCGCTGCTGTACGCGTTTCCTCCAGTCCCCGTCATCCCGCAAGTGCTGCGGAGGTTACGGAAGTTCAGTTCCCGGATGATCCTCATTGCTCTGGCGTGGGCTCGGAGGACGTGGTACCCGGACCTTCTCGACTTGTCCATCTGCCCTCCATGTCGTCTTCCCTACCGAGACGATCTGCTCTCACGGGAGGGGGTTCAGGTTCTCCATCCAGTGGTCAGATCCCTCAACCTTCATGCTTGGCTTCAGAAAGGTTGAGGTATAAGGATTGGGACCTCCCTGAAGATGTGATGGAGGTGTTGCTTTCGGCCCGAAGGCCAGCAACAAAGTCTCTGTACCGTTGCCGTTGGCGTAAGTTCTGCGACTGGTGCAGAGTTCAGAATGTTGATCCTTTTACATGTGACATCCCCATGGTTCTGTCCTTTTTGCTTTCTTTGGCCCACAGGGGCTTGCAAGTGGGTACCATTACAGGTTACCTGGCGGCGCTGTCCATCTTTAAGCGCTCGTCTGAAGAGTTTTCTTACTTTAAAATCCCTTTAATTTCACAGTTTCTGAAAGGGCTCACTAATGTGTTCCCTCCGTCACCTTTCCTGGTGCCCGGTTGGGATTTAAACCTTGTTCTTATGTTTCTTATGGGTGCTCCGTTTGAGCCTTTACATTCTTGCCCTTTGAGGCTGTTAACTCTGAAAACTGTGTTTTTAGTTGCGGTTACTTCCGCTCGCAGAGTGAGTGAGTTGCAGGCACTTTCAGTTAAGCCACCTTTCACTGTATTTCACAAGGACAGGGTTGTCCTTAGAGTTTGTCCTTCTTTTCTTCCGAAGGTAGTGACGGAATTTCATTTGGCCCAGAAGGTTGTTCTTCCGGCATTCTATCCTCCTCCGCATCCTGGTAAGGAAGAGGAGAGGCTCCATAGGCTTGATCCTAGGAGAGCTTTAAGCTTTTATGTTTCACGCATGTCCCGGGTCAGAGTGGACGATCAACTCTTTATTGGTTATGCTGGAAAGCGTTTGGCGCAAGCTGTGACGAAACAGACTTTGTCTCGCTGGATTATTTTGGCCATCTCGGAGTGTTACCGCTTGGCGGGTAAGGACCCACCGGCTGGCTTGCGGGCCCATTCTACCAGGTGTATGGCTGCATCTACTCCCCTGCATAGGGGTGTTCCTATTCGCAACATCTGTGATGCAGCCACATGGGCTTCAGTACATACGTTTGTACGTCACTATTCCCTCGATTCCATCCGAGGACAGGATCTGGCCTTTGGCAAGGCGGTCCTTTGCTCTATTTGATTGGCTATTGTAAATTTTGATTCTAAATTCTTTCCCTCCTCCTTGCTCTGGTACTGCTTTGGGAGTCTGTCATAGATATGGAATACGTCGGAGGACCCTATCCCCTCGAAGAACAAGTTACTTTCTTACCTGGTAACGTTCTTTCGATGGGATGGTCCGACGACGTATTCCATATCGCTCCCGCCCTGCCTTCCCCGCTGCAGAATTTCTTTTGCGATTGCAGCTTACGTTCCGCAAGGCTTTGTGTCTGACTGGCAGTTGACTAATGTCACACGTTCTGGGGGAAAAAACTACAACTGAGACTACGGGCGTTGTGCGTCCTACTTATAACATCGGATGACGTCGGTGGAGGTCCTCGACGACGGCGCATCGACGTCATCGACGCAGGACGCAGACGGCGAAAAAAGTTTCCGAAGCAGCACAGCTGTGGTGATTACATGTCATAGATATGGAATATGTCGTCGGACCATCCCATCGAAAGAACGTTACCAGGTAAGAAAGTAACTTGTTCTTCTGAGGCTGGTGGAATCTGTTTAGATCACATGCTGTGCATAGGCCGACATCTAGTGGAAGCTGCGGAGTATTAGTTTGTTTTTCGAAACTGGAAAATGGACGTTGACATAGGGTGTGCCAGTAATACTATACCTAGTGTGACGTCCACTGTACCCATGATCCCTCATGCGTGTAGGACCCTCAGATTGTTTTTTTCCGCTATACTTGTCGGAAGTATTGTTGCGGAGTCCCCTGGCTTTCAACCATTTTGTCATAATTCATCAAAAAAATCCCCGTTCTTCCAATCCCACGTCGAGAGATCGAAGATCGACGCTGGTTCGCAGAACAAACAACCGTCGAGACTGCACAACAGACTTTGGGCCTCCGAAGGCCTCTGGCCTCAGCCCGGGCCTCGGAAGGCCTCGGCCCTGCAAGTAGGGAGAGTGGGGGGGTGGACATAAGCACACTCCTTTTATGTCCTACATACACTCGCCCGCTGCCAGAGGGTACTCCATTTAAATTCTGCCCCAAGTGCAACCGCAAGTTTCCTTGGGTTGACGAGCATAACACCTGTAATCTCTGTTTGCCGAGGGATCACCCCGAAGCTAACTGCCGAGTGTGTAAGCTCTTTGAGGCTAAAACACTAAAGGACCGCTCCATTAAACGTTGGGCCCATTACGCCAGGCAGCTGGAGGCCATGGAGGCAGTGGGTTCCTTCAGTGATGGCAGCAACGCCGCCGTTTCGGACGGCGAGGGCACAGGGGCTTCAATAGACACCCAAGTGCGAGTCCCCGGTCTCTGAGGATTGTCCAGCGCGGCAGTTATGGGGACCACACCCGGCAACACGAGCGCTAACCATACTACTGCACCTAAGCACACTAACCCCAGCCGAGACTCGACACGCGTGACGAGCGCTCGGAAGAAAGAGGCACATAGAGAGCAGTCCACAGAATCAATGTCCTCTGAGGGTTCCAGGTCGAGATCACCTCATGACACACAGCAACCGTCCATGACATCTGCACCCCAGGTCCAGAAAGACAAACCTAGGTCCTCAGATGAGGATAAATCTAAGACCCCTGTCTCTAAGCCGAAAGTTATCCCTCCCACTCTACAGGGAGAGGAACCTCAGCAGGAGGTGGTCATCCCCAGTTCCAGGGAATGGAACTCTGATGACATCGACAGGGTGATGAAAAGAATGTCTTCTTTAGCCAATTTCTATGTAAAAAAATCCAGATTATTTTCTGAGCTATCAGAGTACCCCTGACAACTCTACTCCTTCAGGATCCAAAGACCCTCAGCCTCCTAGTAAGAGACCTTGTAATGATACTCCAGCTCAGGGCCTCATTTCAGACCCATACCACCAGTATGCTGAAGACCCAGACATACAAATGCTGGACGACCAAGCGGGGGTCGATTATTACAGAGACTACGAGGATCAGGATGAGGAGGAAGAAGAGGCAGAGGTCTATAATATAGACTCACCTGTTAACAAAGAACCACCGGTCACTGACTCACCTGTGGATAATCAGCCTCTACTGTATGAGGTCTTGGCTAGAGCTGCAGAGCACTTTCACATAGACACTCAAGGGGCTCAGGAAGAGAGGGACTTTGCAGAAGAGATCATGGGGGATAAGAAACCCATTGCCCAAGCCATACCAATTCTGAAGTCCATCCAACGCAGAATTGACCCTTCCCTCCTCACCCTTAATCTCACTAGGGCTGTCATCCCCAGAATTGAAAAATTATTCAGGGTCTCCCAGTCAGACCCACTTTATGTAAGGGGCCAGCTTAAGCCCGACTCGTTGGTAGTAACTACCACCAGGAAAAGAGCGGGTACACCTCTATCATCTGAAGCTCCCCCAGACAGAGAGCAAGAGGATATATGGGCTAGGTAGAAAAGTGCCCTCCACTTCTGCTTACCAGGCAATAATCGGCAATACCCCCACTCTGCTGGTAAGCTATAATTGCCACCAGTGGGAGCAGGTAGCTGCCCTTATCGCCTCCGCACCTGAACCACTAAAGGGCCAATTAGCCCAGATTGCGTGGGAGGGTAGATCGGTGTCCGGCTGCATTCTAAAGACGACCTTTGACGCCGCAGATAATGCAGGCCGGCTCATCGGAGAGAGCACTGTCATCAAGAGACACGCTTGACTCAGACAGTCAGGGTTTAAACCCAAGACCCAGGCTACTCTTATCGTCATGCCGGTGGAACCGAATGTCTTGTTTGGCAAAGCAGTAGAGGAGGCACTCAAAACTGCCAAGGATGAATATGATTCCCTAAAGTCCCTCGGACAATTGACTAACAAACCCACAAACCAAAGAGGGAATCATAATTTTCATCGCTCACGTGGACAAAATTCCCAGAGGGGTTCCAATTACTCACAGGGGCAGGGTACATCATGGGGTAACAACCAACAAGGTACCCGAGGGGCCGCGGTAGAGGGAGAGGCAGCCCGGCCAGAGGCGGTACGCCTCCCAGCAAACAGTGACGCTCAGCTCAGGGTCCCTTCTCATGCATCCCTAGTAGGGGAGCGCATTTCAAACTTCACCCAAGCATGGGAAGGGATCACCTCGGACAGATGGGTGCTGTCCACAGTGTCCGCGGGATACTGCATCGAACTGCTGGAGCGCCCCTGCAACCACCCTCCACGACACGACGAAAAATACACTCCATGGACCACCAGAAGATCCTCCTAGAAGAAATCGTCAATCTTCTTGCAAAGGACGCGATAGAACTCGTCCCGGGCAACCAGGTAAACCAGGGTATTTACTCAACTTACTTCCTTGTGCCTAAAAAAGATTTGACAATGCGCCCAGTAGTAGACATACGCCCTGCAAACAAGTATGTCAAGCCCCAAAACATTTGCATGACTACGCTCCAAGAGGTAATCCCCCTCCTAAAAAGGGAGATTACATGGCAACATTGGACATGAAAGATGTCTATTTTCATATTTCCATGTTCACAGCGCACAAAAGATTCTTGTGCTTCAAGGTGGACAGTCAGCACTACCAGTTCAAGGTGCTGCCCTTCGGTATAGCCTCGGCTCCAAGGGTATTCACCAAGGTACTGGCGGTGGTGGCGGCACACCTACGCAGGGAGGCAATCCCAGTGTACCCTTACCTGGATGACTGGCTCATCACGGGGGAAACCCCAGTAATTTGCAGTTCCAGCATCCAAACAACTATCGACCTCCTCTTCGAATTGGGGTTCTCGATCAACGAGAAAGTCAAGCCTGGTGCCAAGCACCACCAAACAGTTCCTAGGAGCTGTCCTAAACACGCAAGAGGGGTTGGCCATTCCATCCGAGGAAAGAATTCGGAATATACTACTGCAAATTCTTCAATATGAGCCCGGTCGCCAGATAAGAGTATGTAAAGCGATGTGTTTGCTCGGCATGATGGCGTCATGTATTTACCTGGTTCCCCAGGCGCGCCTGTGCATGTGACCCATGCAGGAATGGTTGGCGAAACAGTAGTCTCGGGCAAGTGGTCAGTGGGATGATCTAGTGGCCGTTTCGCCAACACTAGTACAGTCTCTTCACTGGTGGAAAAGAGAAAACCTGTCAAAGGGAAAACCCTTTTACGACCCGGAGATACAGGCTGTAGTCACTACAGACAGGTCCATGTTGGGGTGGGGAGCACACCTCCTTCACCACACAGCTCAGGGTCTCTGGTCACACACAGTGGCCAAGAATCACATAAATCTGTTAGAGTTTATGGCAGTCTTCAGAGCGCTTTGAGCGTTCGAACCCCACCTGTTGGACCTGTCAGTGCAGATCTTAACAGACAGCACAACAGCTATGTTTTACATAAACAAGCGGGGAAGGACTCGTTCGCCAAATCTGTCCAAGCGTGCCCAGAAAATTTGGAAATGGGCACTCAGACGGAACATTTACCTGTCATCGCAACATGTTCCAGGGGATCTCAATTCACTAGCAGACGTTTTGAGCAGAGACCCCCTCCCGAAAGAGCACAAATGGTGTCTAGACGAAGTCGTAGGAGACCTCTACTCACAGTGGGTTTTCCCCACTATAGACCTATTCACCACAAGCGAAAACAGACAATGCCCAGGATTCGCATCCAGGTTCCCCCAGCCAGACTCCATGGGGAGCGCTCTATGGATGAACTGGTCAGGGATGTTTCCCTACGCTTTTCCACCTAACCCCTCTGTTGAGTAAGGAGGTCAACAAGATGCACGGGGAATCGATGACGCTCATGCTAGTTGCTCCCATGTGGGCGAGACAACCGTGGTTCCCGCACCTGCGCAAACTGGCAGTGTGCGAACTCATCAGCCTCCTGTGCTGGCACAACCTACTATCCCAGCAAGAAGGACAAACGGTGCATCCTCAACCCAGCTCGATGAACTTGGCAGCATGGCTCCTGAAGTCATAGATTTTGGCCATCTCAATCTACCCCAGAGATGTATGGATATCCTAAAAGAATCAAGGAAACCAAACACAAGACACTGTTATTTTGATAAATGGAAGAGATTCGTTATTTGGTGGAAGAATAAACAAATCAACCCGGTTGATTGCACTCCTTACAATATTGTCACCTACATGCTCCACCTGCCGGACACAGGGTTGGTATTTAATTCACTATTAGCCTACACCACCTCCCATAACAAGGTATTGTGGTGGAAAGTGCCAGTGGTTAAAGCCTTTAGGGAAGGGGGTAAAGAGACTCCACCCTCCAATTTCGAACCCACCACCAGGATGGGACTTTAATGTGGTGCTTGCTAAACTCATGTCCCCCCCTTTGAACCCATGCATAAAGCTAGTCTAAAACGCCTGACCTATAAAACTGCCTTCTTGGTAGCCATTACATCCATAATAAGGGTCAGTGAAATGCAGGCTCTGTCAGTGCAGGATCCAACTGTTTCTACGAACTCGCCCTAGGTTCTCAGCTAAATAGATTTCTAAATTCCATGTTAACCAGTCCATTGAGCTAATGGCCTTCTTCCAAGAACCCAAAAGCTCTGCTGAGGTGAAACTACACACACTAGATGTGCGAAGAGCGGTCCTCTACTATGTAGACGAGACCAGACCGCTAAGGAAGACAGATCAACTGTTCATCTCCGTAGCTACAGGCAGAGAAGGAGATGGTCTCTCTAAGGGTGCCATCTCCAAATGGATAGTGAAATGTATCCAGCGGTATTACTCCCTTTCCGATAAAACTCTGCCTTCTACGCCAAGGGCCCACTCTACAAGAGGCACTGGGGCCACTCTGGCTTTTATTGCAAATGTACCCCTCGACACCATTTGCAAAGCTGCTACATGGAGCTCAATTCACACCTTTACTCAGCACTACTGCATTGACACTCATTCCAAGACAGATACTCAATTGGGACAAGCGGTTCTAAGAAATGTATTCGCTCATGACCCTTCTCACATCCCACCTCCTTCTAACACTGCTCGATAATCTATGCACAGCATGTGATCTAAGCAGATTCCACAAGCCTCAGAAGGGGGATACATTACTCACCGTAATCGTATTTCGGATGCTTGTATCTGCTTAGATTCACATGCGCCCGCCTTCCTCCCCTCTGAGAGATGGCGCATGGATGCTTGTAGTCTTATCTATCTTATCTGCTGGGATACTCTGTACTCACGCTACTCCTCATTCTACCTCATGTCAGAAGAAATACAATCTTGGGGTCCTACACCCGTGAGGGATCATGGGTACCGTGGACGTCACACTAGGGTTAGTATTACTGGCACGCCCTATGTCGACACCCATTTTCGAGTTTCTAAAAACAAACTGTAATACTCTGCAGCTTCCACTAGATGTCGGCCTATGCACAGCATGTGAATCTAAGCAGATACAAGCATCAGAAATACGATTACGATGAGTAATGTATCATGTATACGCAACAAAAGCATTGCGAAACGTGTTGTATCGTGGTCAATCTGCATTACTGATGCGGAGCTCTTCATGAGACATTGTTTATCTTACGGAATTGTCGGTTTAATCCCCGTTAAGTCACTTCACCCATCAAGAACATCGTAGACGAAGACTATGGGGGAATAGTCTATGGCTGTGGGTTCCGGCACCTAAGATCCAGCGTTCGGACTTCCACATGGTCGGGCTTTCTGGCCGGCCTACACAGTAGGGAAAGTGGGCTCGGGGTTTGCCATACTGTTATGTCTTTCCTCTTATCCACTGCTTTCCTTTTTGGTCTGGTCACCCTTCCCTTCTGCTATGGAAAAGACTCCATTTAGATTCTGCCCTGTGTGTAGGGTCAGATATCCGTGGAAAGACGAGCACATGTCGTGTAATGCTTGTCTCCCCCTAGAGCACGACGAAAAACGGTGTTCGGCGTGTAAACTCCTTAGACCTAAAACCCTTCAGGAGCGCCAGTTGAAGCGGTGGGCCGCGTACGGAATGTCACGCGTGGAGCGCCTCTCCCCTGCCGCGACACCAGCCGAAAGTGACGGGGGTACATCAGATGACCAAACGTCCAACGCGGACATTATAGACCTTGAGGTGGACTATTCTAGAGCTGCCACGCCCGTCCCCGACCCTTCCAGGCTTGACTCCGGTCTTGCTACAGGGACCACACCCGTGACAGGGGTGTACAGTAGCACCGCACAAAGCACACAACCCAAGCGCCATCCTCGCCGACTTCGTCGAAGAAGGCGAAAGCGCCCACGGATCGGTCTGATCCGAAGCCTTCCCCGCATCCGCAGCAGCGCATGCCGACTGGGTACAACAAACATAACAAGGGCGCTACTCCCCAAAGTACACACACCGAAGTTTCAGAACAAGAAACTTCGACGGTTTCCAAGGCCCGTACAGGCCCGGAAACTACGAGTAGGCCTCTACCCGAGAAGCCATCCGCTGGCCCTTCTGGAGCTGCGGAAGACATTTTCACTGCCGACACATCATCGGAGACGTTGTCCCCCGAAGATTCAGTGACTATCCGTAAGAGCATCAATAGGATTGCTACGGCGGTGGGCCTAGTACCGGTTCCACCCACAGTTATGGGCCAATCTGCTGAAAAGTTTTCCACGGATTTGGAAGACGATCCCGAAGACTCTTAAGAAGAAAGCCAGATACCCCTCTCAAGCACCCTGGGGAGATCCTCTCAGCGCCTTAGGGCAGAGAACACGGTTCCTACTCAGCTAGGTCCATTTGGGACATCCAAGTGGACCACGGAGCAATTCGAGGGGTGTATGGATTGGCTGGAGCAGTTTTTCAGGGCTTCTGATCAACCTCTGCCGAAAAAAGCTCGGGTAGACCCTAACCCTCAAACACAAGATGCCCAACACCTAGATGTCCAACACCAAGTTGACTATCAAGAAGATGTCCAGATGGACACGTATAGAGACATCTATACAGAAGAAGAGGAGTCTTCTTTTCTGGACAACTATGAGGAAGATCAAGGGGCAACGGACAACTGGGAGGACACCCAGCAGGACGATCACAACTCTGATATTATTTGCCTCGACTCTCCCCCATCCACCTGATTCGACAAGCTTCCCCGGTGGATGATCAAATGGATTTCAACATGATGTTGAAAAAAGCAGCGGAATTCTTTAAAATTGCCCCGCTTGAAGCCTTGCCCGAACAAGATTTTGCGGAGGACATCATTAATGAAAAGCCTCCGGCAAGCCAGTCTATCCCTCTCTTGAGCTCTGTAAAGAGACGGCTGGCCCCTTCCTTACTCGCACCCGCTCAGACTAGGGCTGTGAACCCAAGAGTCGAAAAACTTTTCCGGCCCTCCCCCACCGACCCGCTTTATATCAAAGGACACTCAATCCCAGACTCGCTGGTGGTGACCAACACTCGCAAGAGAGCAGGGGTTCCCCTTGCCACGGGAGAGTCACCCCCGGACAAGGAGTCCAAAAGGTTGTATGCCTTAGGCAAACGGGTTATGTCGGCAGCAGCCTATACCGTCCGGATTGCCAATAACACAACGTTACTGGCAACCTACGTCGACGCCCAATGGAACCTACTCCAGGAAGGCCTTCAGGAGGTTCCGGAACCAACCAGAGCCAAGCTTCTCGCCATTGTCTCGGAGGGCAAACTTGCCAATCAGAATGTTGTAAAGAATACCCTGAGACCCAGGCATCCATTATCAACAAACCCATCGAAGAGGCCAACCTCTTCGGGAAGGTGGTAGACGATGCGTTGGAGACAGCCAAGAAGGAGCACAAGACTATTAAGACGCTGCACCAGATTTCCCAAAACCCTCTTCAGAGGGGCAGTAATTCTCGGTGGTCCTTTCGAGAAGAAGCTCGCGCTGCTCAAAACTATTTCGGCACGGGCAACTTCAACTCAAGTCAACCTGCTGCAAGCCCCACTTACTACCCCCAGAGGGGTCAGAAGCGCGGAAAGAAGAGGCAGAGGCTCCAATTCCAGAGGAGCATCAACTTCGGGTCAGAAATGACCACCAAGTCCAGGTCCCCGCCCATGTCCCCCCGGTTGGGGGGCGATTAACATCTTTCCTCAAGGCATGGGAGGGGATAACTTCAGACAAGTGAGTCTTAAAGACGGTCAGCCACGGTTACTGCGTGGAATTCGCCCGACCGCCACAGTTCAGACCGCCGAAACATCGACGCCTTTCACCGGAACATCTGCAGATCCTGATCCAAGAGGTGGAAGCGCTGCTGGGAAAGGACGCCATAGAAGCTGTCCCGATTCTTCAGGTAAACAAGGGTATCTATTCAGTGTACTTCCTTGTACCCAAAAAGGATCTCACCATGCGTCCTGTTCTAGACCTGCGCCCAGCGCACAAGTTCATAAAGCCCCAGAAGTTTCGCATGGTAACACTGCAACAGGTGATCCCGTTGCTAAAACAGGGGGACTTCATGACAATATTGGATATGAAAGATGCATACTTTTATATTTCAATGCTGCCAGCGCACAGAAAATTCCTAAGGTTCGTGATTCAGGCCAAATACTACCAGTTCAAGGTACTCCCCTTCGGCATAGCCTCGGTACCAAGGGTGTTTACCAAGGTCCTGGGAGTGGCAGCGGCACACCTGCGCAGACTTTCACTTCCAGTTTACCCTTACCTCGACGATTGGCTCATAACGGAGGACTCGTTCGACGTTTGTTTTTCGAACACCCAAAAAACAGTAGACCTACTGTTCAGCCTGGGATTTTCTATAAATGAAAAGAAATCCAGCTTAGTCCCCAGCCAAGTTAAAACCGTTCCTGGGGGCTCTTAATTCGTACGGAAGATGGTCTAGTCTTCTCTTCCAGCGAGAGGGTTCAGAACATGCTCTCTCAGGTTCCTCAGTATGTAGCCAGTCGAGAGGAGACGGTGCGCAAAGCTATGCGTTTGCTAGGGATGATGACGTCATGCATATACTTGGTTCCCCACGCACGGCTGCGCATGCGTCCCATGCAAAAGTGGCTCAACAGCCAGTGGTGTCAGGCCAGCGGACAATGGGAAGATCTGTTAGTTGTCTCACCAGCCCTCGTTCTCTCTCTGCAGTGGTGGTCGAGGGAGAACCTCTTGAAGGGGAAAACCTTCATCACCCCTGCAGTGGAAGCCACTCTCACGAAAGACGCATCTCTCACGGGGTGGGGGGGGGGGGGGGGCCCTCACCTGCTTCAACAGACAGCGCACGGAGTGTGGTCCCCTCAGGTAGCGTCCAACCATATAAACCTACTGGAGCTACTAGCAGTGTTCAAAGCATTTCAGGAGCAACTGAAAGGGAAGACAGTGCTGGTCCTAACCAACGGCACAACAGCAATGTATTCCCTGTACAAACAGGGGGACACTCTACAGGGCTATCCAAGCTGTCCCAAAACATCTGGATATGGGCTCTCAAACACAAGATGTTCCTGATATCCCAACATGTTCCAGGAGAACTCAATCTGCTGGCAGACGTACTCGGCAGAGATTTTCCTCTGCCAGAAGAGTACGAATGGCGACTGCACGAAGACATTCTATCCAACGTCTTCGCAGAATGGGGATTTCCAGAGATCGACCTGTTCACTACTCAGGGGAACGCCCAATGCCAAGATTATGCCTCCAGGTACCCCCAGAACCGATCCAAGGGGGAACGGTCTCTGGATAACTTGGTCGGGGAAATTTGCTACGCTCCTCCGACCCCTCCCCCCCCCCCCCCGACTCCCCTTCTGAACAAGATAGTACACAAGATGCACCAGGAACCAGTCACCATGATTCTGGTGGCTCCCATGTGGGCCCGCCAACCTTGGTTCGCGCACCTGATGGAAATGTCCCTCTCCCCACCATTCGAGCTGCCCTGCCCATACAACATGTTTTCTCTGGACAGGGGCGAGCCTCTGCACCCATGCCCACAAACTCTAAACTTAGCAGCCTGGCTCCTGAGGTCTTGAGTTTGGACATCTGCAACTCCCTCAAAGATGCATGGACATACTGAGGGAGACGAGAAAGCCTAACACGTTATTGCTATGCCAGCAAATGGAAACGTTTTGTCATCTGGTGCAGTTCCAAGGGCGTCAATCCCACCGATTGCTCGCCTTCACACATTGTGTTATATCTAATCCATCTGTTGGACTCTGGGTTAGTCTTCAATTCCTTAAAGGTTCACCTAGTGGCGTTGTCAGCCTACACCACATGACAGCAGGTGTCATGGTGGAAAATACCTGTGATTAAAGCCTTTATGGAAGGGGTTAAAAGAATGTATCCCCCCCCCCCCAATCACTCGCCCAGCCCCTGGGTGGGATCTAAATGTGGTTTTAACTAGGCTCATGGTACCCCCTTTTGAGCCTATGCATAAAGCTAGTCTAAAAGACCTGACTTACAAGACAGCCTTTCTAGTAGCTATCACTTCTATCAGAAGAGTTGGCGAACTACAGGCCCTCTCGGTTTTGGACCCCTTTGTTAGTCCACAAAGATAAGGTAGTTCTGCGCACACATCCCAGGTTTGTGCCTAAATTTATTTTGAAGTTCCATGTGAACCAGTCAATTGAACTACCCGCTTTCTTCCAGAACCCTACTAACATGGCCGAAAGAAGCCTTCACACACTAGACGTGCGCAGGGCAGTCATGTTTTACCTGGAGAAAACTAAACCACTGAGGAAAACTAAACAATTCTTTGTTTCAGTGGCTGCTGGTAGAGAAGGGGATCCTGTCTCTAAATCAGCTATCTCAAGGTGGATTGTCAAATGCATCATACTATGTTACACTCTTGCAAAGAGAGAACTGCCCTTCAAGCCTAGAGCACATTCTACTCGAGGTACTGGGGCATCCATAGCATTTATTGCAAATGTTCCTCTTGAGTCCATTTGCAAAGCGGCAACCTAGAGTTCTGTGCACACCTTTACAAAACACTATTGCCTAGACACTCATTCTAGGTCTGATTCTCAAGTGGGACAAGCAGTACTGAGACATCGTTTCTCTACTGTTCCTTCACACAACCCTCCTCCAACTCCGGGTACTGCTCGTAGTCTATGCACAGCATGTGATTCTGAGCAGATTAACAAGCATCAGAAGACATGCATTACTTACCGTAATAGCATTTCTGATGATTGTATCTGCTTAGATTCACATGCGCCCTCCCTACCACCCCGCTCGGGGTGGAAGGAACATAGACTTCTTGCTACTTTCTCTCTTTATGTACTCACTCACTATAGCCTTGGGCTCCCTCATAGCAGAAAAAATACAATCGGAGGGACCTTGGCGCGTGAGGGATTTTGGGTACTACACACGTCACGATAGGGATAGTGTTACAGACATGCCTGTGCCGAGGTCCCCTTTCGTTCCCCGAAAGACAAGATGCAATACTCTGCGGTTACCACTGGATGTCGACCATGTGCACAGCATGTGAATCTAAGCAGATACAATCAGAAATGCTATTACGGTATGTAATGCATGATATATATGCTATTACGGTATGTAATGCATGAGATATATATATATATATATATATATATCAACCTGGTGCTCAAAAACTATCAAGCGTGTGTGTGTTTTGAAAAGGAACATAGCATAGCATAGTATGTGGGATGGACGTGGGCAACAGTCTTCTGAGATGTTGTGTATTCTCTAGTACCTAAAAGACGGTTATTATCATCATTACCTGTTATTAGCAGACCAGGTATCGCACATTTCTTCTGGCTGACCATGGTCTCCCGGACCTGATCATTTCTGTGGCAAGTGTCCAAATCCTCACTTCTTCACAACCCAAACATGGGCATAGTTTCAGTGTCCATTAAGAAGCCTTGCTGATATAGGCTCTAGAAGTTCATCCACGGTGGCACTTGACCACGTGGCCTTCCTTAATTCAAGTCTTCTGTTCCCTGCCCCCTCTACCTCCAGGCGTCTTTGGGCAGGTATAGAGGGAACACACGTTGGTTTCTTGTGGGAGCTGGAAAAGATTGCTGCAACACTTTCCTTCTTCCAAAGTTTTTCCCTAGCTCTCCTTGGTACAGATTGTATCGTGTCACCCTTGGCACAGAGTGATCTTTGAGCAATTCAGGAATATTCAGATCTCAACGGACCCCCATGTTGCTCAAAATCAGGGACGGTATTTGTTCTTTCTTTCACTGAAAGGCACACCGGGATAGGTTTTGGTACGTATTTCTCGGTCCCCTACGTCCTCCTTTTTACCCAGTTGTCATAGGCCAGAGGCAAAGGTAATAATTTCAGATGTGCAGCATGGATCCAGTGTCTTTTCTTGCCGTCCATGCGAACAGTATAATGTATTGTATAATGTACGTATGCTTATTTATTTGGTATTGCGCGCCAAACCCTTGGGTAGCCGGGCGCAGTGGTCAAGGCAACTTAAGCTTAGTTACTGGATGTGTACAAAGCATATAAATATACAAAACAATTGGAAAATAGATGCTGCCAGGACAGTTACAGTGGCATAAGGAAGGAGGCAAGGTAAGGGACATGCAGCAGAGACAACAGTGCAAGGTACCGAGAAGGTAAACTAACAGTAATTTGTTTGTAGCGATTTAAATACATTAAGACTAAATTTAGGATACGGTTGTTCCTTTCTGAGGTTATGAGGTAATGCATTCCAAGTTTGTGCTGCAATAACTGGGAATCTAGATCCTCCAGCTGTAACACGTTTAAACCTAGGCATTTCCCGGGTGTGGGCATTGGTTGCTCTCGTTGGACGTGTGGACGATCTTCTTTTTATCCTTTCAGCAAGGTAGGGTGGAGCTAAATTGTTTAAGCATTTGGAGGTAAGGAGGCTGTTTTTAGGGGTATCCTGTCAGATATTTTTAACCAATGAACCTCTTCTAGCATCTGAAATGTGTTCTCTCATAGGGATATTTAGAGCTAGGGCATTATTTTGCATTCTTTGTATTTTGTCGAAGACATTTTTTGTTGGCACCTGAGTAGAGAGCATTACAATAGTCTAGTCTCGACATTACGAGGGCATTGGCCAAGGTGATGCAGCTCGAGGTAGAGAGGAATGGTCTACTTGCTCGGATAAGCTTGCAGGTGTAGGCTGTGGAGGATGCGAGTGAATTTACTTTTTTCTTGAGCGAAAGAGTGGCATCAAGATAGAAGCCTAGTGTCTTGACCACTGGCATTACCTTGATGAGATTGTTGTCGATATTGAAGGCGGTATAGCTAGGGCTGAGTTTTTCTATGTTTGTTTCAGAGCCTAGGATTAGTATCTCGGTTTTATCGTCATTCAGGCAGAGGCCATGAGATGCCATCCATGCCTGAATGAGGGGGTATACTCTGTTTACTAAGGCTGTGTTGTCCAAAAAGTTGTCCGAAAGGGGGATAAGGATCTGGGTATCATCTGCATAATTTGTGTAGGTGATACCCAGTCTGTATAATTTGTGAAACAGAGGCTTAGTAAAGATGTTGTACATAGTGGGTGAGACATAGGATCCTTGGGGTACTCCGCAGGAGATTTGAGTTGGGACAGCTGCCGTTAACGGGGAAAAGACTTGCATTGTCCTGTTGGCCAGGAAGGATTGGACCCAGGCTATGGCTTCCCCTGAAAAGTGAGCCGCCAACCTAAAGTGGTTGCATAAGACTGCATGATCCACTAGGTCAAACACTGCAGAGAGGTCCAGGAGAAGTAGCATAGCTGTTTGTCCCTTGTCCTTCAACTCGTCAATTTGAGTCTTAAGGTCTAGCAGGGCAGTTTCCGTTCCGTGGAGTTGGCAGAAGCCACACTGTCGTGATCCTAGTAGATGATTAGCTTCTAGGTATTCCTGAATTTGAATATAGGCTACTCTATCAATAATTTTAAGTAGAAAGGGGACAGTGGTAATAGGTCTATAGTTGGTGGGGATGGTAGGGTCTAGCGTTTGTTTTTTAAACAAGGGGAGGACCCAAGATTCTTTGAGGTTATAAGGTAATGTATTGGTTTTAAAGGATGCGTTAATGAGCTTGGAGATAAATGGGGCGAGGTCTCTATCAGCATCCTTTATAATTTGTGCCAGGCAACTGTCACCCTTGCAGTTTGATGGTTTTAGAGAGAGAATGATTTTTTCTGTGTCAAGGACAGAGATTTCTTTAAAGTTAAATGGCGTAGTTGTGCTGTGCCCCGTGCTCAGGGAGACTGGGGGGGCAGAGAGGCCTTTTTCATTGCTATTTTCTGTTGGAGCGTAGTGATTTTGTTTAAGAGGGGATTTTGAATTGCAGTGCACCATGGCTTGTCCTTTGGCATAGTGTCTGCCGGTGGAGTTGAGGATTCCATTTCGCGGAGGATGGAGAACTGTTCCTTAGTATTGGAACTAGCTTTTGCAATTCTTTCATTGAATGTTTTTTTTCGTGTTGGTTATTTCTTTTTTTGTAATGTTTGGAGAGTTCTGTTAAGTTAGCCTTATTGACAGTGGTCGGGGAGTGGTGCCAGATAGTTTGCAGTTTTCTTTTCTGTAGTCTTAACTCTTTAAGTTGAGGTGTGAGCCATGCATTGAGGTGAGATGTTTGTCTGGCTTTGCGCATTTAAGTGGGGCGGTGGTGTCCAAGGCCTTGGACATGGCAATATTGAAAACGTCTACTAATGATTTAGGGTCAGCATTATTATTAAGGTTGTTCAGAGATGGGAGGAGGTGAGGGAGTAGTTTTTCTGCTGTGATGTCCTTTTTACTTCTTGTGGGTGGTGGGGGTGCCATATCAATGGTTTTAGGACTAAGGAGGTCGAGTGTGGCTGAGAAAGTAATGAGGTGATGGTCGGTGCATTATCTGTAATAGTAATGTTGCAGTTCAAATCAGCCTCCCAATCCAGTGTTCTGCCTTTGATATGGGTGGGGGATAGACTTTTTGTGAGAGTCCATGATCTTTGAGAAGTGCAGCTATGGCTTGGGCGTGTTTGTTTCCAGCCTCATTGAAGTCGGGGTTGAAATCCCCCAGCAGCAGGGTTTGTGAGTGGTCTTTAGTGTTGTTGTCTATGATATCTGTAAGGTCCTCCTCAAAGGTTGTTAGTGGACCAGGAGGTCTGTATATCAAATTGTTAATGTACGGTTGTTAGATGGGGGAAGTTTAGCCGTGAGCACTTTGCATGAGGGACGTGTAGGTGGAGTGGCAAGTCTAATGGGGAGGCTGGTTTTGGAGATGATGGCTAGGCCGCCACCACGAGAGTTGGGTCTATCCACTCGGAGTATCTGGTAACTCTCAGGTATTGCTATCATAAGGGCAGGACCTACAGCATCGTGGAGCCAGGTTTCAGTTACGGCTAGTAGGTCTATATTCTCATTATGTAATTTGTAGGCAATTACAGAAGCATGGGCTACCAGGGATCTGGCGTTGATGAGTGATCCAGATAGAGACAGTGTGCCTTTATTTGTAGGGTTAGAGGGAAGTTTGGTTTTTAGTTTATTACAACTTGCAAAGTTTTTTTTTTTACTATATTTGTATGATTCTGGTTATTAGGAGTGGGTAACATTGTACGGTTATTAGTGTTTTTTGGGTCATAGAGCCGGGATAGTCTGGATCGAAGTCTCATATTTCTATCCAGAGGAGGGTACGTTAGGAGGGTGGCTAGGGCCATAGTGACTAGGAGGCGAAGTGTAAATGCTAAGGGTTGGGTTCTCAATTTGTCAAGCATGTTCAGGGCCATGCCGTGGAATCTCAGTTGGTGTTTTGGGTCAGGTCCAATTCACTTTATAGGCTAGTATTAATTGTACAGCAATTGCACTAGTGGTCTGGAGTAGGCTAAAATAAATTGCACAGGTAGGCTAGTATCGATTGCACAGGTAGGCTAGTATCGATTGCACAGGTAGGCTAGTATCGATTGCACAGGTAGGCTAGTATCGATTGCACCGGTAGGCTAGTATCGATTGCACCGGGTATCACTGGTCAGGCTCTGGTGTGGCTGACCTCTTTCCTTTCCAATCGACCCTCCCAGGTCCAACTGGGGTCCTTCCTCTCTGACATCTTTTTCTCCACCTGTGGTGTCCCCCAGGGATATAATCTCTCTCCCTGGCTGTTTAACCAGTATCTGGCACTCCTCGCCCACCGCATCGCCGCTCTCTGCCCCAACTTCCAGTGCTATGCGGACGATACCCAGCACATTTTCAGGCTACCCTCGGCCGCCTCCTCTCCTTCCCTCATCTCTGACTGTCTGCTATCCAGGAATGGTGTGCCGCCAATGACCTCTGCCTTAATGCCAGTAAGACTGAGATCCTACTCATCGCCACACCCACTCCCTCCTTCCCTGCAGCTCTCTGGCCAGCCTCCCTTGGCCCCCTTCCTGCTCCTACCTGCAAGGCAAAAAACCTTGGGGTCCTCTTCGACTCCACACTCTCCTTCTCTCCTCATATATCTGACGTCTCTAAGAAGTCACACTACCAGCTGCACCTCCTCAGAGGTATTCTTCCCTTCCTCTCCTTCCCCCAGAAGCTCACTGTCTCCCGAGCCCTGGTTCTCTCGAAGAGGCTGTTACAGTAGTCCAGCTATCTTAATCTGCCTGTCTCCACTCTCCGCCCTCTGCAACTCATCCAGAACAGAACTGCGAGACTTGTCCTTGGCCTCAAGCCCAGGGACCGTATCTCTCCAGGACTGAAATCTCTACACTGGCTCCCAGTGGCTGCGAGGATTAAGTTCAAAACCCTCTGCATTGTCTACAAGGCCTTCTGGGGCCTGGGGCCTAAATACCTTCAACTCTCTCTTCCTAAATATCTTCCTTCCTGAGACCTTCGCTCATCCGTCTCCAACTCCCTCAGGGTCAGCCGCTTCTCGAAGCAACGAGCTGGGGGTAGATCTCTCTCCATGGCAGGGGCCTCCCTCTGGAACAGCCTTCCTGCCTCCCTGAAACTTGAGGAGAACCATTGCCGGTTCCGGAAGCACCTCCAAAACCTTCCTCTTTGCTTCTGCTTTCTCTCTCCCTCTCCCCTGCTAAATTCTTCACTGAAACTGCACTGAATCTGCAACTGGGCCACTCTCAGCGACCTCGGTCCTGGGCCCAGCTACTCTCCACTTGCACTGCCTCCCTGGCAACCCCTGCACTGCGGGACTGTCTTTGTATCCCTACAGCCCCCCCCTTCCCAGCACTTGTCTGCACTTACCTTGGACTTGCCACCAGCTGGCCCTATTTATTTATTTTTATTCTACTTATTTTGTACTGCACTTCCCCCTCCCCTTGCACTTTTTCCCTTCCCCCTACCCCTGCGCGATCTGAATGACACCTGGCCTAGTTGGATCGTTGTCTGTCTTCCCCTTGTTCCCCCCTCCCTGCCTCGTCGCACCTTGAAACACTTGTGTATAGGCGCGTTACAAATGCCATATCATATCATATACCAGTAGGCTAGTATCGATTGCACCGGTAGGCTAGTATCGATTGCACCGGTAGGCTAGTATCGATTGCACCGGTAGGCTAGTATCGATTGCACCGGTAGGCTAGTATCGATTGCACCGGTAGGCTAGTATCGATTGCACCGGTAGGCTAGTATCGATTGCACCGGTAGGCTAGTATCGATTGCACCGGTAGGCTAGTATCGATTGCACCGGTAGGCTAGTATCGATTGCACCGGTAGGCTAGTATCGATTGCACCGGTAGGCTAGTATCGATTGCACCGGTAGGCTAGTATCGATTGCACCGGTAGGCTAGTATCAAATGCACAGGTAGGCTAGTGACAAGATTGCAAGGGTGGGTAGTAATGCATATAATCAGGCCTAGGACAATTGCATGTGACGTGTAGGAAACAGTTGCATATATGAACCCATATTGGGTTAAAAGGACATCTATCTGGTCATACAGGTTGATAAAAATGTCCATTTCGAAGAACAGCAGGGAAATAAATCTCTCAATTGCAGGCAGTTTCTACGAGCGTCTTGCACTCTGGGATTCGACCCAGCAGCTTCATTACTGTGTACTTCTCAGGCAGAGCTGTTATCATGCTCGGCACTCTGAGGCATTACGCATTCCACAGTGCTGCGATCGCTTGGCTTCAGTGTTCAGCTATAGGCCAGTCTGTATCAGTAGGCCAGTCCTCCCGCATCGGCTGTATCTCAAGAAACCAAAAAGAAGTGCAGTATCAGGTATGGCATATATGAGTAAACTGACGAGGCAAACTCCTTAATTTCTGCATTATACTGCATAAACACTGCCCTTCACAATTTTATACAAGGTGAGACCTGTTCTAGTCTGTGTCAGAGACAGCAATACTAAGAGCTGGGTTTCAGGCCATTTCAATTTAATGTGTGCTGGTTCAGGAAGTGACAAAGGTGCGTCAAACAAATCAATTCTTTCTTTGCTCTCTTGTTCAGTGGTATACACACAATCATGGTCATCCTCATTACCATCATTTTTCTCAGTGAGAGATAATCGGCTGTGTTCAATAGGTTACATCTTGTGATCCTAATGTGTGCTGTGAACAGAGTAAATTTGTAATTCGAGCTGATGTGAAATGTCTAACTAAAACATCAACTGAGTGAGGCACCATGGTTAAGCAGTGACCCAAAACCATGCCTTCATTTTCTTTGCATGATGCAGCTGCTGTAGCTACTGCTCTAAGACATTCATGTAGTGCATAAGCAACAGGACCCAATGTGAAGGAAAAATATCCCCATGGTCTATTTTTTCCGCCATTTTCCTGGGTTAGTACTGCTAAAGCACATCCATCTTTTACATATACAACAAACCTTTTGACATAATTAGAAATCCCCAAGACTGGAGCGCAACACAAAACTGTTTTAGTGTGACAAAAGCGTTCTGACAGTGAGCATCCCATTGCAATGATGATGCACCATGTACTTTCTCAAGAGCAAGGCTCCTACCCTCCTTCAACAAGAGGTAACCTACATAGGCGACCTCATGTTGACAATTCTGGTACTTTATCAAAGAAACTTTGTGGCCTGCACTTGCAAGATCCTTTAGTAAACTAATATTGCCCTTCTGGCATACTTCATAGGAGTCTGTTGCAACTAGTAACAATGTACAATATTGTGGCAACTGTAATCTATCAACCTTTTCCTTAAGAGCCCTACTGTAAATGCTAGTACTCTGTGTTTCCTCGTGGTATCCTAGTAAAGGTAAATGCATCAATCACAGAAAAGTACGCTCCTTGAACAGGAATCAGGGTCCATGTGTCCTTTGTCAGAGACAACTCGAAATTGTGACAACTATTTTGTTAATTGCTCCCGCGCAAATTGCAAAACAAAATGTCACCCTTTTTCAACAAAACATTTTATTAGGAGTTTTTAGAGAATATACATCAGCATCACATGCAGCTTAATTGCAATACAGTATGCACATATACGAAAGAGCATTTATGGCTTATGGGCCTTCTTCTCCGGGGCCAACTCGAATGCTGCAGTTGCGGAAATCTGTGACCTTGCGTGAAGCTCACTATGTCCAGGCACTATGTAAGCCAGCCGGTTTTAGGTGGGCGGTGGGACAGGCCCGGGAGTTTCTTTTTCTTAACATAATCCATGAATGGGGCCAAGGTGTTTCTGAAGGCAGTGATATTTCCCAGGTGCATTGCAGTGATTTTCTCCGACACCACTATGTTCCAGCATTTTGGCCACCACATGGGTAGTGATGGTCACTCCGGATTTTTCCACAACTGCGCTATGGAGATCCTGGTGGCAGTCAGAAGGTGGGTGATGAGATTCGCTATCTGTCCTGTTAGTGGGAATGCCCCCCCCCCCTCGGTATCTCCCAGTAATACTATACCCGAATCCCAAGGGGATCGCTAGGCCTGTGATCCGCTTCATTTGATCCAATACCATATAGTATCTATAGCACACCACTCTCTGTTAGTAAAACATTTGGAACTTTTATGTAGCCTTGCCCATATTCTGTCCCAGTCTTCTATTTCTAATGTGCACCTAGGTCTCTTTCACAGGAGAGTATGTATTTCTCCTTACTGTTCATGTCTGTTTGTTCTAACAATCTGTATAGTGTTGAGATTTTCCCATTAGGTTGTCATGTTGTCAGGGTTCGCTCCAGAGCTGTAAATTCCCTCCCTCCCTTTCTCTTTAATGTCCCCATGTGATATCCAGTGTCTTAATTGTGTGTAGTGGAATCGCTCCACCTCAGTGACCTTGAATTTTGCTTTACATTATACGAATGTGAGGGGCTTCCCATTAATCAGGAAATCTCCTATCCTTCTCTGGCCTCCAGTTAGCGAAGCTATTAAGGGGAATTCCAGGGATGAAGTCAGATTATCCCAGATTGGGGTAAGGGTACCAAGGGTGCCCACACAACCCCATTTACGCGCTGTCATCCTCCAGTTTGTTACTGTATTTTTCGTGGCTGAGAGGGGTCCTGAGTTTAGAGTGCCGTGAGGGCGTCATATGCAGGAGGGAGGATAGTGGTGCAGGGCACCATGCTTCCTCAATTTGCTTCCAGCAGGGTTGGTCTACAGTGATCAACCAGGTGAATGCATGTGAGAGCTGAACAGCTTTATGATATCTGGCCATGTCTGGGACCCCGCGCCTACCCTGGCCTCTACTGCGGAGCATAATGCGCTTGGCTATACATGGTTTCTCCCCCCCATATGAATTTAAGGATGCTTTTCTGCAGTTTTAGAAGACACCCCTCCCCTCTCTGGAATGTGTACTGGGAGCGCTGCGCAGTGATGGATCACTCTTGGTACAATGTTCATTTTAACCGCTGTTATCCTCCCAAGCCACAAGATTTCCTGCTTTTGTCAATGCTCGAAGTCCCTTTGAAGCTCCCTGAATAACAGGGAAGTTGCATTGGTATATTTGATCCAATTTCCTAGGAATCAGGACTGTCAGATATCCAATTGAGGATTGTGCCCATGGGTTGGGGAGATTGGGGTTGAGTGATTCCCTCTGTCTGCGAGAGATATTAATAGCTAGACCTGCTGATTTAGTATAGTTAACTTTAAATCCTGAGTTCTCCCCGAAGGTCTCGATTTCCTCCCTCAGGGCCTTCATGGAGTTGTCTTTTTGCGTTATTGTGAGGAGGACATCATCTGTGTACATGGCCGTTTTATATTCTTGTCTACCCACTGTGAGGCTGTGTATTTTTGTGTTCTGTCTGAGTTTAAGGGCGAATGGCTTCATTAATGGGATGAATATTTGTGGGGGAACTTGGGCAGCCCTAACGTCTCCCTCTGGAAATGTATATCTTGTCTGATCTAGCCCCATTAATCCTTAAGTACGTGGACGGGTTCTTATAATTGGACATTGCCCAAGTCGAAAAATTCAGGCCAAAATGGGTCAGTGGTTTCCTAATATACCCCCAGTCTAAGAGGTCAAATGCTTTACGGGTATCTAGGGAGATAACTGCCATCTTCTCTCCTTTTCTGTAGGCGGATTCAATAAGGTAGATTGTGCGCCTGATGTTATGTTGGGTGCTTCGGCCGGGGATGAAGCTAGTCTGATCTGGATCTATTCATTTTGGCAGTGCTGTCCGTAGCCTAGTAGCGAGGATCTTGGAGAACAACTTTCCGTCATTGTTCATTAAAGTGATTGGCCTATAGGAGGAGCAAAGCTCCGGGTCGTTACCTGGTTTGAGGGTCAATATTGTTAAAGATTCTGCCATGGACGGGTTGATTCTGCCTGTGGTGAGAAATAAGTTGAATACGTCTGTGCTGTGGGAACAGGATCTGTGAGTATACCTTATCAAATTTAGCTGTAACTCCATCCGGTCACGGGGTAGAATTTCTTAGAGACTTGATCGCCTCTGCAGTTTCCTCCAGTGTGATCGGGAGCTCTAGGGGATCCAATTTGGCCTTAAGGGAGGTTTGCTATTGGATTGTAAGTAGTGCGACTGCTTTTCAAATGTAACACAGGGGCGTGCCATAATTTCCCTGTCGTGTTCCACCATAATTTCAATTTTTTCTTTTTCAGGCAATCGCAGCTCGCCATCCGAACCCCTGAGTTTTAAAATGTTATTTCTATTATGTATCTTTTTAAGTTTGTAGGCTAGGATGTGATTAGCTTTGTTCCCATTTATGTAGTAATATTGCTTTGTGTATGCCAGCGCCCTAGCCGATCTATCCGCCCAATGCATTTCTAAGGCCGTCTTGGCTTTCCTAAGGTCCCTCTCCATTTTCCTAGTCTGGCGTCTTTAATAGGTCTTTTCTAGCTCCACCACTTCCATTTCTAATTCAGACCCTCGCAGTCGTGAGATCCTCCTTTGTTCTGCTACTGCACTCATTAACGTTCCCCGTTTTACCGCTTTCATCGTGTCCCAAATCATGGCCCTGGGGGAATCCCTTGTTATGTTCTCCCTAAAGTAGTGGGTAAGGGTCTCACCCACTCCCCTTTTGATTGCTTCATCTAGCAGGGTGGAATCCTGTAGCTTCCAATATTCTTGAGGAGGGACTGGAGAGCCCTGAATTCGGAGGTCTGCTGTGATAGGTGCATGGTCTGACAGGATTCTAGTATGAATTTGAAACTTTTCCAGGCAAGGAAAGAGGACACCAGGTGTTGAGATTAAATCTATTCTAGAGAAGCCTTTATGCGTATTTGAATAGAACGTAAAATCGGCCCTAAAGCCCTGGAGAAATCTGTCCGTGTGGTAGGGAGTGTTTTGTCAATTTGCGGGTCAGGTTCTACAAAGTCCCCGCCGATAAGTAGGTGGCCTTCAGTAAATGTTCGGATCATGGGGATTATATTGAACAGGAATCTTTTTTGAGCAGTGTTTGGACAATATATCACTGCTATGGTGAGTGATTGTTCTAAGAAATGTCCCTTTATCAGGGGAAACCTACCCCTAGGAACCCTCTTCACTGTGATTTGGGTTAAAGGTATGTTATCACTGAGCAGCACCGCTAACCCGTCTTTTTTTCCCCTGATGTGGTATAATAGGACTTCCTAAATCTTTTGAATTGGATTCGATGTTGATCTGTCTGTAGTAGGAGTCTCTCCTGTAGGCATACAATGTCCCCTGCTAGTTAGGCTAGCCTCCTTTCTGCCGATCTCCTCTTGCCCAGAAAGTTAAGCCCCTGAACGTTCCATGTAACCATGCGAATTTCACGCTCATTGTTAGCCCCCATGACTCCCAATGATATACATTCTACTTTTTGCGATTGTGATATCCCCCCCTCCACCCATATGGTGGGGGTTAGGTTAATCTGACCGTGTATGACTGTATTGGATCTGGATGATGTTTTGTTCCCTTTTGTCTCCTGATTGCTCCTGAGTGAAATCACTCCTCCCATTCCCCCCAATCCCCACCCCAACCCCCCCCCCCCACACTGCCCTCCCTACAACTGTCATGTCGGGGAGCAGCCCTAAACCAACGGGGTAACCGGCTCAAACCCCCCACGGACCAAACTAATAGGCAACTGGGCCTGATGCAATTTTACAGCATAAGTCCAAACGTGTCAAGTGGAACTTTTATTCCTCATAGGATTGTGGATTCCTATAATTTACCTTAGGCTTTTGGTCCTTCAGCTGGGACCGAATCTCTATCATGCGTAGGGACACCTAAATCTGTGATGAGGTGTTATTACAGGGTTGGTTACTCTTCCCCTCTCACACTTGGTGGTATTGATGTAGTTTCCGTGAAATGGGAAACCCAGAAGGGGAATAAACTTTGGCCTAGACAGAACCCATTTCCTTCTTTAGTCCGGGGGCTTGTTGTTCTTCCGCTGAGGGCCTGTTAGTCTGTGCCTACAGTTAACTCTTGTCCAGGCGCCTGTAGTGGGTTTCTCTGTCGGTTCCTGTGAGGCTGATTCCCTCTCTGAACCTCCGCTTTCTACTCCAGACCCCAAGAATTTCTCTGCTTCTTTTAGGTTTTGTGTTTGCCTCGGAGTGCCTTTCCATGTGAAATTTAGCGATGTCGGGATGCCCCAGCTGTATGGGACCCTCCTATCCCGCAACCATTCTGTGAGGTACTTCCGTGCCTTTCTCTTCAGTAGTGATGTTCGCCAGTTCTTGATATACTAGGATAGTAGCACCTCTTGTGCTTAGAGTTCCTGGATTCCTTCATTATGGCCTCCTTCACCTTAAAAAAAGTGTATTCTAGTTAGGACGTCGGGAGGGGTGGAGAATGCATGTCGCGACCTGGTACAGTGTACTCGGTCGATTTCAAGCGAGGGATCTTCTGGCAAAGTGATTATGATCCTAATTAAGTCTTTCATGTAGCTTTCCAAGTTCTGCAACAGTAACTTAAGCGGAAATTCCCCTTAGGCGGATATAGTTTCTCCTCGAGCGGTTTTGCGCATCCTCTTGTTTCTCCAGCATGGGTTCTGGCATGGATTCACATGCTCATGAATATTCCCCGTCGTCAGGCCGGGAATCCTCGGTAAAGAAAAAATCAGTATCAGTTTCGTTTCGGATCTGTCTTTTTTAGTAGTAACCAATCACTGATCTCTGGGTCATACTGCCCCCAGACAATGACTGCCCTCTTCCTAAGCCCCTCCCCTGGCAGCCATCCTCCGATTTTTACCGCACGTTCAATTGTTGAGTCTTCGTGTTTTAGCTCTCGAGCTTTTACTGCGTTTTTGCTTTTTTTTCAGGAGATTTTTCTCATTTTTTCGGTTAATCGAGCCTCAAGCTCCACTGTTTCTACTTCCGATAACGGGGACCCGTTTCGGAATTCTTCTACGCCCCTCAAGGGTGAAGCTTTCGTCGAATTACGCTTCTTGGAGGATTCCAGAAGATCTGTGGCCTACCTCAACGGACAAGGCCCAGGACAAGGGAAGCTCGACTCCTGGATCCAAGCTGTTCAGGAGCTGCCCAGGATGCGGATTGCAAAATGTTTTCAAGGAGGATGAGCATTCGAAATGTCTCTACTGCCTTCATGAGGACAAGACGCATGTGGAGAAGCAAGAACCTGTCGGAATGGACCAAGCAAGATCGTCGTTCCCGCCTCGCCGCCTGGCTGGAAAAGGGCACAGCAGATGAGAAGGCGAAGAAAAGGTCTAAGCGGTCTTCTAAGTCCTGTGAGGGCGCCCCGGCGACGGGGGCCCAACAGAAGGCCAAGCACCGCGAGTCCACGGGCACCCGGAGCGCCGAATGGTCGGGCTCCTCGGCTGCCAGGCAGGGCGCGACTTCCCCGGCACGATCAACCACGAGCCAGCGCTCTGGAGAGGCCCCGGTCGATCTCGAAGGGAGCCGAGGGGGAGCGAAGCGATGACCCTCCCCTCAAAGAGAAGGCCCAGGACGCACTTAAGGTGGTGAGGGCCTTGATCCACCCGGCAAAGGCCTCTATCGAGGTTGTTGCAGCGGCCCCGGCGAAGCCGGCAGAGGCTACACCAGTGGAGGCGGCCTCGAGGCCCTGAGTTTTCCTGCCGCCGGGGAGGGAATCCTCTTTCCAGACCATCGTTAAGACCCCGGCGAAAAAAGAGGGGGGGGGTCCAGTGGCTATTACGGACTCGGATTCAGCCTCCGAGGAGGATCCGGTGGAAGCCGTGAAAGGCCGCCACGAGAGGTTCGAGAAGGTTCGATCCCAGGGGAAGGTTCCCGCTGATGTGATCAAAGATAGCGACGATGGCGACGACGAGGGCCCAGTGGAGCAGCCATCCCATCCGTCGCAGCCATTACCCGAGCCCCAGGATAGCTCGCGGCCATTTTGTTGGCGATCCAATCCTTATGTACTGAGATAAGGACGAGGTTACCACGGACCCCGACAGAGGATCCAGAACCAGGCCCGTCGGGAAGCCCTCCGAACAAGCGGAGGAGAGTCCACCCTGCTCCTCCCTTTGTGCCCGCGAGGCCTGTGGACCCCTCATCCCCCTCGCCGGACCCTCAGGAGGATACGGCGACGGACAACGACGGCGGCGGCGATGACACAAAGGACATCCCGTCATCACCCCCCCATCAGGCCTCTCCGCCCGACAAAATTGCCTCTTTTCACGCCCTGATAGCCAGGGCATCCGAGCTCTTCCAGCTCTGCCCTGAGGAACAGAAAAAGGAAGGTTTTCTTTACCAACGACGAGAGGCCAAGAGAAAGACGGTCCTCGCGGTGCCGTTGCTCGACGACATCTGGGACGAGGGGCTGGCTATCCTCAAGAACCCTTCCACGACACTCGGCAAGAGTGTCATGATGCCCACTCCCGGGGAGCCGGTTCAAGCCCTGCGTCCCCGAAAGCGGACATCCAGTCCCCAAGGAAGGACCCAGCAACCCCATATAGGGGCCCTTTGGACAGTGTCCTGGCGCCATAGGCGCCAGGCTCATTATGGGGGTGCTTGGGTGCACTTACCTGATGCAGACCATGCTGCAGGATCCCGGCCTCCTTGAGGCCTGAAAGGAACTACTTTACCTGTGGGACTAATTTACCATCCAGGCGTGGTCGGGGAACGATGCATACCTGATTGGAGGAAGGATACAAACCTGGAACTTCTTCCAAGGCTATTTAAACCCCACCCGAACAGCCACACGTGCTTCGCGTTGTTCTGCATCTAGCAGCTGGACGCTCACCGTGTCTGCTCCTGCATCCTGACTTCTGCCACGCCTGCCAGCATCCTGGATCACCTGCAAAGGAAGAGAAGAAGAGAACAGAAGAAGGAAAAGTCCTTACCTGCTAAATCCGCATCCCAGAGACATCTCGCCGACAATCCTGAAAAGGAAGACTTTTATTTAAAAGCTCATCGCGTCGATCGCTGCAGCGCCGCATTCCACTCACCTTTTCAGGGCGCCTCCATGTTCAGCAGCGATCATCCGGATTCGCAGTCACGCCCCAGCGCCTAGGGGAGAAAAAGACCAGAACAAAAGGTGAGAGAGAGAAGGGAATAAGGAAAGCTAAATCTCCATGTTAAGACTTACCTGTTGATTCATTCCCTCTTCATTTCAGGTCCGCGCCTCATCCTGGCATTTCCGGACCCCGGCCCCTAAGGGGAAAAAGACATCAGCGTTAATGAGCAAATGAAAAGACATTACCAAAAAACGCTCATTAAAGACTTACCTGATTTCTACAAGGATTTCACCTCTCATCTCGGGTCGGTGCCTGTTCCCCGGCATTCCGTGCCCCGGCCCCTATGGGGAAAAAGACACTAGCATTAGTACATTAATGCATGGACACAAGGGTAACCTCTTATCAAAAAACTTACCTGGAAGCCAAGCAAGTTTGGTTCTCACCAATCCGAAAATCCAGTGAAGTAACTGGATACCAACGCGCCCCTGCATCAGAAGCAGGATGGAGAGCTCGTCCTTCCAGACCCTAAGGTGAGACGCTACGAGGAATCACAGAAGGGTTTCGAGGAGGGTGAGAGGGGAAAGTGGGAGGCCGATTGCATTCCCCCGCAGACAGTTAATCCCCTATTTTCGCCTACAGAAGGATACTTCTGCGAGCCAGACAAGCCAGATTTGGGGGCCCGGTCCAGTCCGTCTTCCGAACCCTGCGCATCACCTTAGAAGAGGTCACAGCAGCGCAAACCAGGCCAGCGTCTCCGTGGGAGTCAGGTGAGCGTTACAAAGAGGGACAGGTACAAGAAGTACTGAGTCCCCGATGCCGCCCCCTTGTGCCTCAGGGCCCAGCCCACGCCGGACTCTGCCGTCTCGGCAGTGGCCAAGAAGAAAGCAGCGTGTGTGGCGGCTTCAACTTCCACTTCCCCGCCGGACAGCGAGGACAAGAAGTTGGACTCCAGGGGACGACGAGTCATCTCGTCGGCGGTGACGACGATTAAGGCGGCCAATGCCTTAGTGATTGTGGCCCGTTATGACAGGGAGCATTGGTTCAAGATAGCTCCTCTGCTAGACTTCCTACCGGACGACAAGGAGGCCCTACAGATTCTGCAGGCAGGAGAAGTGGCGTCGGATCACGCGATAACGGTGGCAACGGACATTGCTGATACCGGATATTGCCAACTGGGCAACAGGGTTTGCCTCCGACGACGAGTATGGCTCAAGGCGACGGACTTTCGCCAGGACGTCCAGACCAGAGTGTTGGACATGCCATTCGACTGCAACAACCTGTTTGGAAAGACGGTGGATGAGTCCCTCCAGGCCATCAAGACAGACACGGAAACAGCCCGTGCCCTAGGAGTCCTTCAGCAACGGCGGCCCTTTCAGAACTCTGGAGGCAGACAGGGAGCCTCCAAGGGATCCAGCGGCGGCTCTTCTACTTACCGCCAGGCAGCCCGCTCCTCGTCCCAGGAGGCCTACAGAGGCCGCGGCAAGCAAGGAGGGTCTCGCCGCCGTCGGCAATGAGGCCAAGGCGGCAAAGCCTCTTCCAGCTGGACTGAACCGGCCATAGCGTCGGGCCCCCACCAAAGCACTCCGGTGGGAGGCTGGCTGACGAAGTTCGTCAGCGTGTGGGAGTCCATCTCCACCGACCGTTGGGTGCTGGACACCCTGACCCGCGGACACTCGCTGGAATTTCAAAAGAAGTGTCCTCGCATTCCTCCCGCGGCCAGGAAGGAGAATCGCGTCCCTCAACTGCTGTTGGAGGTAAGGGCGATGCTCAAGAAGGGTGCCATCGAGCTCGTCCCCCAGAGGCTCCGGGGCTCCGGAGTATACTCAAGGTACTTCCTTGTCAGAAAGAAGACAGGGGGTTGGCGCCCCATCCTAGACCTGCGTCGGTTGAACAGGTACATCAAGGCACAGAAATTCAGGATGGTCACCCTCCAGCACGTGCTGGGACAGCTGGAGGAGGGCGACTTCCTATCATCAGTGGACCTGAAGGATGCTTACTTCCACATCCCCATTCTAAAAGGACACAAAGTTCCTCAGATTCGTAGTCCAGGGGCGTCACTACCAATTCAGAGCCCTGCCGTTCGGATTAAAGTCGACACCCAGGGTGTTCACCAAGTGCCTCGCACCTGTGGCGGCGCGGCTGCGCCTGCAAGGGATCCACGTCTACCCCTACCTGGACGACTGGCTAATCGGTGCAAGGTCAAGAGAACTCGCCGTCGAACACACAGCGAGGACCGTCCGCCTGCTCACGGAGCTGGGATTCGCCATCAACTACCCCAAATCCCATCTGGTCCCGTCGCAGGTGGCACTGTTTCTGGGAGCGAAGCTTGATACAGTGAAGCGACTGGCATCTCCGTCGGAAGAAAGGACGAAGGCCATTTTGGGCAAGGTGCAGCGCCTGTTGGCCACGGATGTGGCCAGTGAGGTCCATCAAGTCCCTCCTCGGGATGATGTTCGCATGCATCTACCTTGTGCCCCTTTGCAGACTTCAGATGCGTCCGCTACAAGAGTTTCTCGACGCCCGCTGGATTCAAACGGCGGGAAGCTTCGAAGACAGGATCCCGCTCGACGAGGAGTTCTGTCGGGCGATTCTATGGTAGGGTGCTCGTGCGCACCTCGCGGCAGGCATGGACTTTCAGGCCCCGGCGTATCGGGAGACGGTAACGACGGACGCCTCCCTGGAGGGATGGGGGACCCACACCGGAGATCTCCACGCAAGAGGCCTCTGGCTCCCGGAGGAGAGGTCTCTTCACTGCAACATCCTGGAGCTACGAGCCGTGTTCTGGGCGCTCAAATCGTTCCTTCTGTCCCAAAAGGACAAAGTGGTGAGGATCTTCACCGACAACACCACCACGATGTTCTACATCCGGAAGCAGGGACGCACCAGATCCCCAGCCCTATCCAAGGGGGCCCAGGACTGTGGCACTGGGCCGTCGCCCAGGGGATGTTTCTGGTTCCCTTCCACCTGGCAGGAATAAAAAAAACCATCGCTGACTCACTCAGCAGGGAGCTGCGCTCGTGCCACGAGTGGGAACTACGCCAGGACCAGGTGGATCAGCTCTTTCAACGGTGAGGCAAACCCCAGATCGACCTGTTCGCGACGAACTCCAAGTGCCAGAGGTACGCCAGCAGGTTCGCACAACCGAGGAGCATGGGCGATGCTTTCTCGTTCCCTTGGGACGGCCTGTCCCTGTACGTGTTCCCTCCGTTGCCGTTGCTGTTCCGTCTCATCAACCAGCTCAAGAGGTCCAGGATGATACTCGTCGCACCAGCGTGGCCGAGACAGATCTGGTTCCCGGACCTTCTGGACTTGTCAGCGTCCCCACCTATCAAGCTGGTGACGGATCTTCTCTCCAGAGAAGCAGGCGCCATTCTCCATCACGAACCGGAGTCGCTGAACTTGCAGGCTTGGCTCCTGCAGCACTAGAGTTTGGAGGATACGATATCCCGGCTGTCTGCATAGAGTTTCTTGCAAAAGCCAGGGCGTCCTCCACTCTCAAATGCTATGGACATAAGTGGAAGAGGTTCTCTGTCTGGTGCCGTGCACAGAAGATTAACCCTCTACGGATTACGGCCCCTCAAGTATTGCTGTACCTACTGTCGCTGGCCAAAGCTGGACTGGCTCACGCCTCCATCAAGATACATCTGGCTGCCATTTCCCGATACACCAGAACTACAGGACGGGCGTCCTTGTGGTCTCATCGACTGGTGGAGGAAATTATGAAGGGACTATTCCGATAAATCCCGCCGGTGAAGGCCCCTGCCCCGGCGTGGGAGCTCAACGTGGTGCTGACCAGGCTCATGGGGGGGCCCCATTCGAGCCTATGCATTCAGCGCCCTTGAAGTTCCTGTCGTGGAAGTCAGCATTTCTTGTGGCCATCACCTCCGCACGACGAGTGGGAGAGATCCAGGCCCTATCTTGCAAGCCTCCATACTTGACTTTTCACGACACAAGGGTGGTGCTGAGGACGCACCCTTCCTTTATGCCCAAGGTGCCATCGGACTTCCACCTCAACGAGCCCTTGGTGTTGCCAGTTTTCTTCCTGTCTCCTTCGTCTCCGAACGAGAGGACTTTGCACTTGCTGGATGTGGCTAGAGCGCTCAAGTTCTACGTGGACCGCACGAAGAGTTTTCGGAAGACATCACAGCTGTTTGTGAACTTTGGACCTGTTAGTCAAGGGAAGGCTCTTTCGAAGGCTTCCATTTCCAGATGGCTCTCCGGCTGCATCATGCACTGTCAGCGGTTGGCAAACCGACCGCTGCCCGGCCGTCCGAGACCCCATTCGACCAGAGCGATTGTTGCTACCACACCGTTCCTGTCTGGTGTGCCCCTGCTGGACATCTGCAGGGCTGCTACGTGGAGGTTGACGCACACCTTCACAAGATTCTACTGCATCGATCGGACTCCAGGGAGGAATCCAGGGTCGGCCAAGCAGTGCTGCGCAACCTGTACGCTTAAGGTGAGCCTGCTGAGGAGGTTAGAGATGCTTAATGTTGAGTTGTTGTATTGCTTAATGTTGCGCCTGTTGCCACCTCCCGTGGTTGTGCATGTGTATACTGCTATGTATTCTTATATTCATGAGCATGTGAATCCATGCCAGACCCCATGCTGGAGAAGGAACAAGTTACTTAGCTAACTATTGTTCTCCAGCATGGGTCTGGCATGGATTCACATGCAAACCCTCCCTCCTTCCCCTCTGCGGCTCTTCACTTGCTCATACTGCCATTTTACGTGCTACCAAATCTGAGGATGGCTGCCAGGGGAGGGGCTTACGTAGAGGGCAGTCATTGGCTGGGGGGAAGTATGACCCAGAGATCAGTGATTGGTTACTACTAATAAAGACAGATCAGAAACAAAACTGATTTTTTTCTTTACCGAGGATTCCCGGCCTGACGACGGGGAACATTCATGAGCAAGTAACTTGTTCCTTATGCACACCGGATTGGATTGATGCCAGCAAATGTCTTATGAAGTATCATCTGTTCTATCACTCTTGGTTTGAAGTGAATCCTTTTAATGAGATCTCACACTATTTACTTTGATACACATCTCAAGTATTTAGTTACTACTTTATTAGAGTATGAATGATTTTATTGTAAAGCAAACAAATTATAGGCTCCAGAAATAATATTCCAAGAGCAGATATGTCATTTTTGTCAAAACTATATTCAATCCTTAAAACACTTATTCATTGAATGTCATATTTTTTCCTCCAAGTGTAACTTATGGTTATGATATGATAATTCATTTTTTTTTTAAAACTTGTTTTTATTGTTTGACTTGACAACACACTTGAAAAAAGAACAGAGGGCGGCCACATGGCAGCAACAGCGATTGAAGTAAGCATACATCTTCAGCAATACACAATGGTTTATCTGTGGGGAAGTGGGGGGGGGGATCAGGGTGTAAACAAGGTAACAGCATTGGAGTCGAACAGACGTACAGATAGCACGGTAACCACATTATGATGAACATACGGGAGAAGACTGAGCAGAGTTTTAGGGAGAGGACAAGGAGGTCATGTAGTCACGGAACCTTCGCCAGATATCCCTTGGCCGGGAGTGCAGATGTTGCATTGCACTCCAGGTCTCTTCCGTGTCATGAGCCCATGTAACTGATCTAAGCCATTGTGAGTGTACAGGTGCCCTAGGTCGGAGCCAACATAACAGTATGCAGCGGACCGCCAGCAGCATACAGAGACCCGCAAGCCTCCTTGATTTCCGGCCCAGCTGGGGAAAGTCATGGAAGAGACACTGTAGTGGGGTGGGGGCAATGGAGTGTTCCAGCATGTCTAACAGCGTGGAGCAGATATCGGTCCAGAATTGGGTCAGGTGAGGGCAATGCTAGAGCATATGAATGTAGGTTGCTTGATCCATGCCGCACCTGGGGAAACTGGAGGCGGAGTCTGGGAACATACGGTGTAATCTCTTAGGTGTATGATGATATCTATGCAGGATCTTAAACTGTATGAGCTTGAATTTCGAGTTATAAGATACATCTTGAGTGCGAGCGCACATTCGGGACCACCTTTCGTCAGTGATCTCCACCTCAAGGTCGACCTCCCAACTGTGTTTCAGCTTAATGAAGGTGGGAGCTGCTCTAGTCTGCACTAGGGAGTATAGTCTTGACACTTTACCTCTAGAGGATAGATAGGAACAGAGGTCTGCAACTATGGGGTCATCAGGTGGTGTTGAGGGGAAATCAGGGTATCTAGATTTAAGATGACTTTGAAGGGAGGAGAATTGTAGCCATGCAGTGGGCCGGCGCTTGAGGGACGGAGGAAGGTCCGACCACTCAATGAAGTTGCCTTGTTGGTATAAATTGCGACGCGACAGGAAGCCAGCGTCAGCCCAGCGGGTCACGATAGATAGTGGGATAGGTGGGACATCTGGGAAGAAGTTCCACAGTGGCAGGTCTCCATGGAATGGGTGCGGTGTGTTAACCAAGGCCCAGAGGTTGGTAAGGGCTAGGAAAGTGCTAGCCACAGGGTCTGCCAAGTCGGGGTCGGAAGGTATGGGCTTGAGGATGAGGGAACCCAGCACCCGATCGGAAACCGATAGCTTCTCGAGTCGGACGTGTGGGGGAGGGTCGGTGGCGTTGAACCAATGGGAGGCGAATTGGGATTGGGCCAATACCTAGAGACATCTGGGGCGCTAAAACCCCCAAGTTCCTTAGGGGTGGTAAGCGTAGAGAGTTTAAGCCGGACAGCGCGTGAGTGCCAGAGTAAGGTGTTTGTAATATGGTGTAGTGACTTAAAGAATTCATCGCCTGGCCATATAGGTAGATTGGTGAAACGATACAGGAGTTGGGGGTAATACTACCATTTTAAGAATGCCAATTCTACCTGCTAGTGAAATGGGGAGCCTAGTCCAACTGGAAGTTTTAATGGCCAAGGTCGACAGATAATTCAAGTAATTATCCTCGCGCAGCTTCGTTGTGTGACGGGATACCTCCACCCCCAGGTATGTAAAGCTAGATTGAGACCAGGTGAAACCCATTGGATCGGAGGGGGGTCGTGTACAGTTGGTAAGCAGGAATAAAGTAGATTTGGAGCAGTTCACTTTTAATCGCGATATGTCACCGAACTGGGCAACGTCCGCAAGGATAAGGGCAAGGTTGGTGTCTGGTGAGCGAATGTACAGAAGAGCATCGTCTGCATAAAGGGAAACTGTCGGCCTGGCCCGCTGTGCGCTATCCCCTATGGGAATGTGACTGGCAAATCATGTCAGGGAAAGGTTCAATAGCTACGGCAAAAATTAGTGGGGAGAAGGGGCATCCCTGCCGAGTTGCTCGTGCTATCTGAAAGGAGACGGAACATCTGTACTCAGTAGGGACTCTGGCTGAGGGAGAGGTGTAAAGTAATTTAACCCAAGCCAGGACGTTGGGACCAAATTTACATTTCACAAGAACCCGTCATAAGTATTTCCACGAGACCGAGTCAAAGGCCTTCTGCATGTCCAGAGTGGCTGCTACCACCTGTGCGGTGGGGTTGACCCTGCTGATCACGTTAAAGAGTCTTCTCAAATTTAGGGATGTGGACCTTCCTGGGACAAATCCTGCCTGGTCAGGGTGAATAATGTGTGGCATAATTGGGGCTAAACGGTTGGCTAGGAGTTTGGCGTATATTTTAACATCACTGTTAATCAGAGGGGCCGATATGAGCTACATTGGGAAGGGGGCTTGCCCGGTTTGAGAAGGACTGTAATCGATGCCTCCCGCAGGGAGGGAGGTAGCATATCCTTTTGACACGATTCCTCCCAAAGGGACAACCTGTGCGGGGACCAGTAGTGACTTATACTGCTTATAAAATTCAATGGGGAGCCCATCCAGGCCAGGGGCTTTGCCAGATGCTAATGACTCAATGGCTTCGGCGAGCTCCATGGGAGTGATAGGTCTCTCCAAGGAGATACCAGCTTTGTCGGACAGGACAGAGAGAGGGAGAGAATCCAGGAAGGAATCGATCTCCGATATGGGGGGGACCATCAACTTCAGAGTACAGGGAGGTGTAGAACACAAGAAATTTGGAGTTGATGTCCTGTGGGGACACAGCCATGGAACTGTCCGGCCTCGCTATGGCCGGGATATTAGGGGTGCCGAATTTGCGTTGGAGCAGCCTTGCCAGTAAACGGCCGGGGCGTTCACCTTCGCCACATCTTCTCGCCGAGCAGGGTGAGTCCAGGAATTTGATCTCTCGTTCCGCAAGGGTACGAAAGTTATCCAGTTCCGAGCCCAATAACAAGAGCGTGGTTGGGGAGTGGTCAAGAGCGTATTGGGCCTCGAGATCGGCTAGGGTTGATTCGCTAACAGAGATATCTGCGCGAATTCTCTTAAGAATGCCACACCCCTTGGAGATAGCGACGCCCCTCGTATATGCTTTGAATGATTCCCAGAGCATAGCGTGTGTTGTCAGAGTCCACATTGAACTCGAAGAACTCTTCAATGGAGGATTCGAGCTCGGCCGCAAAAGCCTGATCGAGGAGCGCATGGGAGCTTAACCTCCACTGCCACGGTCTATTGGCGTCAGGGCCCCAGTTCAGCGAGATGATAACAGGTGAGTGGTCAGATAGTGTTCTGGGGAGGATAGCCTGGTGAGACAGAGACCTAACTAGCATGTCGGTAATGAGCCATCTATCTATTCTAGAGTGCGAATAGTGGACTGTGGAATAGAATGAGTACGCTCGGGAATCAGGGCACGTTAGTCGCCAGGGATCAACTAGTGACAAGCGTGGGAGTGTTGGAAGTATGGTGTAGGCCTCTCTGGAGAGTTGGCGAGGATGCGAGCCCGACCTGTCTAATTCATTTTTTTTAAAAACCTTTTTTTGCTGTCAGACATGTTACATCACATTAGCATTCAGTGATTACCTTAGTAGCTTCTAGCGTATATGCAAATAGAGTTATATATCTACACAAACAATATAGAACAGCAGAACAGACGGAAAAGGAAACGCTGTGTTAATTAACTGCTGTTAGGCCGTTCTGCCGTTGTTGGTATGGTGTATGATTCACTCCGTATCCTCCTCCGACTCACCACTGTCAGTGTTCAAATATCGTCTGAGGGGGCTCCAAATGTCTTTTAGCCTGCAAGTAGTTACTATTCCCTTAATGTACATTTCTTCACAGTCCTGTACCCATATAAGATCCTTCAGCCATTCTTGTATTGTGGGTGCTGTTCTTGATTTCCACGCTCTGAGGATAGTTCTTTTGGCCACTGCGTTGGATATTGCAAATAGTCTGCGATGTTTGATTGAAATTTTGCCGATGTCTCCCAATAAGTATTTGAGTGGGGTAGCCGGTATGTGTCTTTCTAGTATCACTCACTATTTTGGCTACTTCTTCCCAGAATTGTTTTATTGATGGGCGCTCCCAGTACATGTGAATTGAATTAGCCTCAGGGGAGTTGCATTTTGGTCAGCAAACCTGTCTGTAGACGTCGAATTTGACATTGGGTTGGGCGTGATATGGCGATGTTTCAGGATTTTGAATTGGATGAGTCTAAAGTTGGAGTTCATGGAGATGGATTTGGTGTAGTGGCAGTACTTTGCCCATTGTGAATCTTCTATTCTAATATCTAGGCCTCGTTCCCATTTCTCCTTCATTTTGTTTAAGGATGGAGTGTGTACTTGTGCTGCTTTGTATAATGTGGATATGCCTCCTAGGAAGCCCTCCGGTGTCATGATTGTGGTCGGGAATGGGTGTGTGGGCGGCTCGTCTGGGAATGTTGGCCATTTTTATTTTTATTGCATCTTCAAGACAGTGATATTGCAGAGCTGTTGAGGCCTGTGCCTACCTTTTCTTGGACCACCTCTAGTGCTGCAAATTTACCGTCAGAGTATAGGTCTCCCAGATTCATTTCGTGTCCCGGGTGCCATTTCTTTTGTAGCGTTGTATCTGTCGTGGGGATGAGATCTGGGTAATGCCACAGGGGGGAGTGCGGCCAATATGGGTCTGTGCAGCCTACAGTTTGGGAAAGATATGCCCATGCTCTCACCGTGGAATTCAATGGGTCCGTTTCACCCCTGTCTTTTTTGTTTTTTTTTGGAAAATATCATGGATTGTAATTTGTACAGGGAGGCTGCGAATTTCTCCGCCTGTATGTGTGCACACTGTTCCATGGATTCGTCCAGTACTTCGTAAAGTGTGCTTGTACAGTGTAGTAGTACAGCAGGAAATCCGGGGCCGATAGTCCACCCGTTTCATATCTCTCGCATTGTTTGGGCCAACGATGTCCAACGGTACCCTCTGCCCCCTATATAAATGTGGAAGAAAGTTTCTGTAGTCTGCTGAAGAAGTGTCTGCCAGGCCAGATTGGAATGTTGCTGAATAGATATAGTAATTTTGGAACTGCCACCATTTTTTAATTAGGGCTAACCGGCCTTCTATTGATATTGGGAGTTTGTCCCAAACTTTAAGTTTCTGTTCTAGTTGTGTTAGGTACGGCTCGTAGTTATTTGAGTATAGTGTGAGTCTGTCAGTGGCCATGATGATGCCCAGGTAGCGTGCTGTGGTAGGGGACCATCAGAACTGTGCAGTGGCTGGGACAGTTTAGTGGCCCGTGTGAGGGGGATTATTTCTGATTCAGATTGTTTTTGTAACCAGAGTATTCTGAGAATATTTTTATGTCCGCGATTACTGGTGTCAGGGTAATTTACAGGTTTCTGAGATATAACATCGTGTCGTCTGCGAATAGTGAGATAAATTGCGGGGGACCCCTTATACGTATTCGCCGTCGTGCATGTATGTGACGGAGTCTTGCCGCCATTCCCTCTATGTTAAGTGCAAATATGAGGGGGGATAGCTGGCATCCCTGCCTTTTAACTCTTGCAGTGTGAACTCCGCTGACAACGTATTGTTTGTTTTGACCTTGGCCTTGGGTTCTTTGTATAGTGTTTGTATGTTTTTACGGAATCCTGGGACGAACCCCATTTTTTTGAGTATAGAGTACATGTATTTCCAAGAGACTGAGTCAAACGCTTTTTCGGAGTCTAGGGCTACTGCCACTACTTTCGCTTCCGGGGCCATTTGTGAGGCTATTGTGAAAAACCTTTGGAGGTTTAGGGAGGTGGAGCAGGAGGGAATAAAGCCTGATTGGTCTGGGTGTATTAATTTGTCCATATAGGGTAGTAGTCTATTTGCTATTGCTTTCGAGAATATTTTAGCATCCACATTGATTAGGGAGAGTGGGCGGTAAGAGTTGGGATCATATGGGATTTGTGGGGCTTCAAGAGAACAGTTATCGCTTCTTTGGACATGCCTGGTAGTTCTATCGAGTGCTTCCTCCCATATTTCAGTTAGTTTAGGGGCGAGTTTGTCTTTGAAGATCTTTTAGCAGTCTGCCGGGATCCCATCTGAGCCCGGTGCTGTACCTGACTATAGTTCCTTGATAGCCTGTGTGATTTCTTCTGTGGTCAGTGGTAAGTCTAGTGTCTCTCTATCCACTAGGCTCAGTTCGGGCGTGGGGAATTGTTAGGCAGAATACTGTGCAGTGCCCTTAAGGACCACTACACACAATTAAGTGGTAATATAAGTTCACCTTTGGTACAAGCCTGTACTATGCTGTTAAAGTGGTAGCAGGAGCGGAGCACCCAGACCTCTCTCAATAATAAATGAGCAGTAGTAGAGATTACACAAAGGATCACAATTACTGTGACTCAAGCATGCACTGACTCAAGGTAAAAAATAAAAGTACATTTATTTAAAACCATCTGTTAATAAAACACCTCACTTCTATAAATTCAAAACCACCCGTAAAATACACCACACACAACCATTTCCACTTGTTCCAGTAAATTCAAGATAAGTACATTAGGATTTGACAGACCGGTGTTGCAATACTAACACGTACCCGCGGATAGAAATGCTCACGAAGTTAAAACACACTTTGTACTTTAGAATTTCAAACAAGGGAAAAGGGGATAAAATCACAGGCAATACGTTTGTCTAGGCAAGGGAATCTGAGGACTTGTTCAAAGATACAGATTAAAGTCCGTAGGCTTGCGCCAGTGTCTATGGAGCAGATGCTCAGTTGCCGAGGATCACACGTTGAACAGTTCGAGATTCGTGATGCCAAGAGTACTGTCACGACCCTCAGCCCTGATCCCCACTGGCAAGCCCATTGGCCAGGTGGAATCAGGGCTCAGATCACTAATAAGGCCTGGCATCCACTTCTCAGGCCCTCTTGGGGCCAGTCCTGGCGCCTTTGGCGCCAGGCTCATTAGTAAGGAAAGACATCTGCTTGAGGAACTACTTTATTTAGGCTTTCAGCCAACATGGAGGCATCCACATAGCTTGATTCCTAGAACCAAGCTATGCGGTCTAGTGTTTTGGGTGTGGTGGCCTAGGGACTACTTTACCTGGACTACTTTACAGTGGCTATTTAAACCACACCTGAACAAGACAACACGCTTTGCGTTACTTTGCTTTTAGCAACGTGACGCTCACCGTGTCCAGCTTTCTCACGAGCCTGGTGAATTCCGGACCTGCCAAGAAAAACCAAGAACATAGTTAGCAGCAGAATCTTACCTGCATTCATCATCCTTCACTGCTCGCAGTTCCTGAGCAGCTCTGTTGGAGTTCACCGCCCGGATCGAAGGACCTGAGAAAAGGAGGAAGACATCATTAAAGGAGGTAGTGGAGACATTACAACCACAAAGCGCTTAAAGACTTACCTGGTTGGTTGCTTTTTGGCCGGCATAGCTCCGGAACTCCATCTGCGCTGGGAACTCACCGCGACCTACGAAAAGAGAAACACAGGTCAGTGAGGACAAGACATTGCTGCGCTACGCAAAGCGCCTCCTTACCGCATCATAGCGCTATAGTGCGCCATCATCTCCCGGTAAGAACCAGCATATCCAGTTCTCCAAACGGACACTCCGCGCTCCTAGGGAGATAAAAAAAAAAAGAGACATTTAGAACAGAGAAAAGGCATGCAAGAATTGAGAAGCCATCAATCGCAATAAGACCTACCTGAAAGACACTACAAGGGCAGCAGTCGGTGAAGTAGCTGGACCGCCCGCGCCCACAAAAGACAACGCGCCCCTGCCCAGAGAGCAGGACGGAGAGCCAACTGATTCCGACAACCAGGTGAGAAGAGAACCTGGAGGGGCTGGAAACACAAGGGAGGTGGGGGGAAAACTTGCCTTGGTCGCCCAGTCCTAATATATTCTTCATTTCCAGGCGGAATCCCATCGACACTGAGACCACACCAGGGAATCATTGGGAAGGGCACTAATGACCAATTGGCTGGGTGGCGTCCCCGTGGATACCAGGTGAGCGTAACAAGTACTTAGATATTGTCAGATGGAAGGAAAAGTTATAAGAGGGAGGGAAGAAAGTATAAATCTTCGTGGAAGAAAACGGTTCACCCCGATTCCGGATGGTCAGTCTGAGAGAACAACCAAATGTGCACAGAACCTTATTCCGTTGGAGAAAAGCTGGTGCCACAGCAGTTGTTCGTGGTAGTTTCAGCAGACTCGCGGTTCCTGCGGCTTCAGTCGTGGGGACAAGGACGAGGTCTGGAGTGATCTGCACTACCCAGGGATGAGGCCAGCAGCAGCGAAAAAGACAACAATGAATAAAAGGTGCGCTCCTTTAAATCAGGAGAGGGCTCTTCTGATGGCTATCCGGACGACTACAGCACAGCAGTGATTTCGACCCAGGAGAGGATGCTCTGACTGAAGAAAGGGTGAGCTGGTTGATCCCATCAGTCTCAAGGGAAGAAAACTCCAGACTGGATCTTCTCTTGTCGTTGAAGGGTAGATAGCTCAGGACTGCAGTAGGGCTTCACCGGGATCCGGGGTTGCAGCAGCCGTCTTCTTCTCCGCTTCTCTTCGGTTCCTTGCAGTTCCAGAGGCGACTGCCTTCTAGCCCAAGAGTCCTGCCTTTTATGACAAAAAGCCCCCATTCACACAGCCTGGCTGTCAATCACTCAGCAGGGGGGTTGTTCAGCCCGGACAACCACCTCAGCCAATCAACACAAAGTGCGACTTGGGTCTCTAAGGAGACCCTGTGCAGGGGGTGACTACACCCCTCACTCACATTCATCCCACCTTGACACCCAGATGCCAAATTAGGGCTTCTGGTCAGAAGCCCGCCAAAGGTCGGCGAACAAAGGAGGCAAACCTGGTTTGCCGCGCAAAGAAAGACCCTAGAAGGATTTAACAAAAAAAATGTTGATTAAACTGGAGCCGAAATAAAATGTATTTGGGCAAGCAGGTTTAAAGTTTGAGGCTACTAAAATAGCCTAAAACGTTACCACGTTATGTAATATAACCGCGGTAGGAAAATTAGGGTAGGTTCCAGTGCCACCAGCCAAGTCTTAATGTTAAGGGAGCAAAACAATGCTCCAGGAGGCACAGATAAAAAGGGCTAAGAGTTAACCCTTTCCAATACTCCATATAAAATGGGGTGTACTGGATCCGTGGTTAAGTGACTATGTAAAGTTAATGGCAACTTCACCCATTTCTGAAGGTCCTGTGTAACACACAAAGGAGTGGGGCTACTGAAGTGGTGTACTCCAGATTCCACAAAAACAGTCAAAATACACATGGCAAAACACAGGTAAGAGTGGGGGGAAAGCTCACACTCTTACCAGGTGGAAAACATAACTCCAGAAATCCAGCAAAGCTGCTGAGGGACTCAATAGGTAAGGGAAATTAGCTAGTGAATGAGAATTCTCCCTAACAGGAATGAGTCCATGTAGTTCTGGAGCTCCTCTACTGTTACCCGGTCAGCATTCGAGTAAAGCTTAGTGTAGAATTCCAGGAATACCTTGTTTACTGCTTGGGAGTTTGTGTGAACAATTTCCTCTGGGTCTACTATACTAGTGATTTTGTTTTATCCCTTGTTTGGCTTTAATGAGGTTAGCCATTGTGCGTCCCGCTTTGTTGACTTCCCCATATCTTCTGGCCCTTACTGGTTGCAACGTGTAGTACACTTCTTTTTCCGCCAATGCTTTAAATTTAGACATTTGTTCTTGCATTGGTCGTATGGTGTCTGTTCCTGGTGTCTGAGAGTGAATGATCTTTAGTCTGTGTAGTTCTATTTCCGTCTGGCTGAGACGGTTTCTGATTTCGCTGAGAGTGCCAATTGTCTTAGATAATTAGGTGACCTCTCAGCCATACTTTAAAGGTCTCCCATGCTGTGGTCAGAGATTGAACAGATCCAATATTGCGCTCGAAAAATTTGGTAATCTCCACCCTTAAATGTTCTATTATTGAGTCATCTTTCAGCAATGATGGGGTTATCCTCCATGACCGTGGGGTTTTGTTGCAAGTCGTACATTTGTATTTCTCTCAAGACAGGAGAGTGATCCGATAGTGTTCATGGGAGTATTGTGCTATTTTGTAGACCCGGAATGAATTCGAGTGAGCAGAGCCAATAGTCTATATGAGAGTTGGATCCGTGCACGTGTGATGGAACATATATTCCCTTAGCCCTGGGTGCATCTCTCTCCACGTGTCGACCAGGGGTAGCGTTTCCATTATCTGTCTTATTGCTAGCGCAGCTTTTGAGTGGTTCCTTTGTGCCGTGGATGAACGGCCATTGTGGGGTCGAGGATTGTGTTGAGGTGCCCACCCCATATAATTCTGGCAGAGCAGGACAGCACCATTTGTCCCAATACTTGGACATAGAATTCAGGAGTGTCTGTGTTTGGGCCGTATGTGTTGACGATTATTAACTCCTGTCCGGACAGCGTTCCCCATATTATGACGCATCTACCCCATGCAGGCCTGTCACAGTTCTGGCCTTTGGAATCCCGTCCGTTTGTGTATAAGCGTTAACACGCCCCTGACTTGTGTTGAATAGTCTGTGGCAATACGTGTCTGCCCCCAGTTGTGGGCAAATGATTCAGTTACCTTCTTCATGGCATGCGTTTCTTATAGGAGAAGGATGTCTATTTTGTGTCTGTTCGCATAGGTCATGATTTTCCTCGCCTTGATGGGATTTGCAAGTCCTCTGATGTTCCAGGACAGGAGCCTCAGCCTGTGGACCTTACCCTTCACGGTTGTGTTGTATCATGTACCGTAGTGTGGGCTTAACCTCCTTTGAAATGTCCGTGATCCGTATATCTGACAGTTTTTTTTTTGTTTTGGTTTTTTTTTGTGAAAAAACATTGAACTTCCCAACTTTCACCCGGCAACACGCCTGTCCCAACCCCCAACTGGATAGTGTAGTCCCTTGTGTGATCTGCAACTTTTGCTTCCGAGAGGAGCGCTGTTTTGTCATTTCTTTAATTATCGTCCCTAGGAGCTCATGCACTGTATTTTTTGACTGGTTGGTGAACTGTGTTGGTCTCACGTATTACCATTGTTTCTCCCCTACATGAGGTATTGGTTCGGGCCGTTTGGTCCTTCTTACCAGGGTTGAGCGGGATGTTCTGCTCTATGTAATTCATTGCTTCTGCTGCGGTCTCGAAGAAATGCGTTCTTCCTGAGTGCTGGATGCGGAGCTTTGCCGGGAACAGCATTGCGTATGGAACGGATCTCTCGGAGTGCTTTCTTAACTTGGTCAAATGTTCGGTGGGTTGTGTTAGGGAGAATTCTCTGTTTAGGCTGAATTTCCCTACCTAGTGAGTCCCCCAGCAGCTTTGCTGGATTTCTGGGGTTTCTTTTTTTCTCCTGCCAAGAGTGAGACTCTTTTACCCTCACTCTTGGACATGTTGAAGTGTGTTTTCTTGGTTAAACCTTGTGTTGAATGGGCTATGGGGTCTTTTACTCCATAGGGCCTCATGTACTTTTGTGATGTGGGTTACACAGCACCCTCTGTGCCGTGACCCAGGGGTGTCCTAGGGACTCCCCAACATAGACTCCATACCCTGGGACTGACTACTGTCTCCCAGGGCATGTAAAGTCACCAAAGACTTTGCTAGTCTTGAATCCTGAACAGAACCAGTACAAACCATCATATTGTGGACGTACTGGCTGGGGCAATTCGATTGCCCCAGGGTCTGTTAGTCGAGGGGGCACGTCTCCGTCCCCCCTGATCGAGTTTTGGCTGGTGGCAGTGGAAACTACTTTTTATATTCGACCGCGAATATTTCCCTATGGGATTTCCCATTGTTTTAGGCTAACACATTTAATTATTTATTTACGGTAGCCTTAAACATACCGCCGGTTTATATATTTATTATTATAACTCCGGTTGGGACTTTTTGCCAAAACTTGATTCTAAAATGGCGTTGGCGTTCGCCTCTGTAACTCTGACCCAAAGTGGAGCCCTTTGTTCCACTTTTGGCGGGCTTCTCCACAGAAGCCCTCCAAAGTGGTGCCACTCTGTCTGGGGTACTTAGGAGGGGTGGAGGGGGATTTAGGCACCCTGGACTGAGTTACCTTGGTAACTCAAGTCGCACTCCGTCCTGATTGGCCCAAGTGGTGAGCCGGCCGGCTCACCACTTAGCATGTTTGAGTGACAGCTAGGCTGGGTGAATGGGGGTTTGCTGCATAAAAGCAGGGCTTTGGGGACTGGAACTTCAGAAGTCGCCACAGGACCAAGAATCCGACGAGGGAAGAGCTGAGCCGACCTGCTTCGACGACACCACCCGGTGGAGCCCTGCTGAACCGTCTCACCACTTTTCCCGACGACCGAGGAGAACTCTTAACGGAGTGGCTCCTTCCCTTGACTGGTGGGGACAACCAGTTTTCGCCTTCTTTTCGCTTCTCGAGGTATCTCGTGGCCGCCTTGCCAGTGCCAAGCACCCCGGCAACCGGAACCCCACCACTTTTACCCCAACCACGAAAGTCGGTACAACCCTTTAACCGGAGGACTCCGTGGCTGGTTTCTTCCCGGGCAGTGCAACGACCTTCTTCTTCTGCTCTTCAGCGAGAACTTCTTCTCCCCTGACCGACGTCGAGCCTTGCTGCCACTGCCTGGAACTGCCACCGCTGGAGGATCCTTTCCGCTTAAGGTACCGTGTTCCGCCTGGCTTCCCTTGCTACCGACTGTACGGGGTAGATTTAGCCCCCGGCTTTCGACCCTGGGAGTGCCTGGGACACCCTGGCTAAACTTTCTAAGCCACACTAAACTCTTTCTAACTCTTTGCAAGACTTTGAATCCCTAATAACAGTGTGATCTTGGGCACATTTTCGCTCCGGCTACTCTAAGAGTGGGCCCTGCCTAGTGACCCTTGCTCACTTGTGACTTTGTGCTTCTTTGAGCCTATTGCAAGTGTTCTGGACCTTAGAGTGGTGTGTTTAACCCATTCCTGTTCTTTTTATCCCTTTCTTGAACCTACTAGAGTGTCATCTCACGTTAAGCGCTCACCTCTGTTTTAATTATGTGGTGTTAACTTAGAGTTGTCTAGATAGGAGTAAGGGTTGGAACTGCTTTCATTATAACTGTGTTTGAAGTGTTTTTACTATACTTTGCTAGAGTGTTTTCAACTTATGTGTTCTTAAAAATAAATAACTATATACTTTTGAAACCAAGCTCTGGTCAGTGTTTGCTTGTGCTATTGTGTCTGAGTACATATTGTGTATACTTTACATACTGCCTAACTCTTCTTGAGGGAAGTCTGACTGCTCAGCCACAGCTACCAGGTAAATCTGGGTGGTGCGGACTGCTACCAAGTAGGTTTACTGCTATACCTGTAGTCTTAAATCTTTTGCAGTGTTCCCCAAGGGAACTGCACAGGTTTCTGCCTAACAGGTTGACTGTATCCCTGTCGAGAAATCAGGGTATATGTGGATCCTCGCTGATTCATATGTTAACGTGCCTTTCTCTCGGGATTGGCGAAGTATGAAGTCTGTATCCCGGTAGTTAAGTAGTCGTGCAATGACTGTGCGTGGTGGTGCTCTGGGTTTGGGCTGCAGGGCCATGGTTCTGTGGGCCATCTCGATCAGGAACTGTTGAGAACTGGGCGTCGGGTAGGATCGCATGAATCACTTCTTCCAGGTATGTTTCCATGGGCACATTGAGTGTTTTTTCGGCCAGGCCGACCACTCTAATATTACACCGAGAGCATGATTCCAAGTCCTCTCGCTTGGATTGGACTTGTTTTAAGGATTTCTTGATCTCCTCGATGTCTTTGGATTGAGTGGTCGAGGTGTCTTGTAGAGTACCAATTCTGGTTTCAGTCACCGATACTCTTGTGTTTACTAACTGTAAGTCCGATCTAATGGAAGATATATTACTCACTATGTCATCCAGTCTATTGACTGCTGCAAATCCTGCCTGTAATGCTGCCATATGTTCCGGTGGTGGGATCAGCCGTCGGTGGGGCGCATGAGTCACTCGGTGTCGGGGGTCTCGTGTTCTCCCCCTCCATATTCAAATTAGTGAATGCATCCATGGGACCTTTCCTGGGACCCTTGTTGGCCATAGGCACATCCTGAAGTGTAAGGAGGTATATTCCCTATTGCTGTGCCACACCTGGTGTCGTAGATTGCGGTTTAATTGGTGTATATGGTGTTGCTAGCACGTGTGTCTTATGCCTAGGGGTGCTCCTTCTGGCGCCCATGTCTTGGGGGTTGATTTTCCCTTTGGGATCAAGCCTGCGCAGGTTGTGACCTGACCCCAGCTTCAGTGCTCCCAGCTAGGTCTGCCCACCCCCACTCGTGTCAGGCTTAGCCCGTGGTCATTATATTTAGACTGTGCACTTTTAAATCCCAACACTGTGTGTTTTTTTTTTCAACTGATTCTCAGGGGCCGTTCACCACCACCGTGAACTTGTTTGGAGGAGGGGCATTATCACATACCTCTGTCTGTCAGTCCCGCGGGGCCCGGCCACTGCTTACTTCCCCCACCTCTCCCCCCAGCCTGCATGCTCGCTTCTCAGCGCACACGGCGGCACGGTTGGGGGGGTAGGGAACTGTGCTCGGGAGCTCTGCCTGGGCTGGCTTGTGTTCCTCGCAGTGCAGTGCGGTGCTCGGCTTCGCCGCGGTCACAGACCCGCAGGGGGAGGGGCAGCTCTGGATGATTTCCCCACTCCTCCTCCACTTCAGTATCTTGTCGAGGTGTGTAGCAGTGGGTAATTTGCCTCGGTGAGGGACGAAAGTGGGTTTGTCGTGGTCCAGGTACCTTCCGATGCACTATTCCGCCGAGGTTCCGCCGTTTATTCTCACCAATCTGCAGGATTTTTTTATCAGGATTTCTAGGTAGCGCGGCTAACACTAAGCTGCCATCTTGGATGACGTGCAACAGTGCCCCCTCATGATAATTCATTTATAACGCGCCTGTACACAAGTGATTAAATTTGTACATAATGAGGCAAGCCTACAGACCGAACATTTCTGGGAAAGAATTCTTAGAGCTCAACAGATTTCCTTATCTATAGCAGTTTTAGCTTTTATAAAATCAATTATTGAATAAGATTCATTATATTTTAACAAAATGTATATTTTCGAAAGGTTTTATTATAAACCAAACCACAATTAAAAAAGGAAGATTAAACAACTGGTAAAAACGTTAGTGGCATCTAGTCCCCCAAGGGTCATCTGTGTCGCCCACTCTCTACATTTTCACAAAGCCCCTCTTCGACCACTTGGGCTACCTCGGCATAACCTACACCAACTATGCTGACGACACACAGATCCTCCTTCCCCTTACTGGCTCCTATGCTGATGATGCTGCCAGCCTGAACTCCACCTACTCGACGATCCAAGCCTGGAAGGTGTCCCATGGTCTGTGTCTCAATGATGAGAAAAAAGAACTGCTAATCGCTGCCACCACTGCAGCCCTACAAAGGTTAGACCCCAGATACTCTGCCTTCAGCATTGATGGCTATGTGATCCAAGTCTCCCCGACAGTGAAAACGCTGGGTGGCTAACTTGACTCCACGCTCTCCCTAGTCCGCCAAGTCAGCGCCATTTCTTCTGTGGCTGCCTACTCAACTAAGCTCCTAAACGCCACAACACCTTTCTCACCACAAGTGTATCCACAAATCCGCTCCACCATATCTGGCTCATAAAATGTCCAAATCTCGGTCAATCAGGCCCACAAGAACCCATATACCCACAGGGTGTCTCAACCTAAATTCAAACGTATGAAAGCCGGTGGCTCAAGTTTCCCTGTCATTGCTGCTAAGCAATGGAACGCCCTCCAGCATGCCCTAAGAGCAGAAGACTCCTCTTGTGTCTTCTGCAAAGCCCTCAAAACATGGCTGTTCAATTAACCTACCACCTTCGCGCTACAATGTATCTATATCTTTGATGCTTCTGTTTGCGCAACTACTGTGTAACCATTATGTAACCATGGTTTATGCCTTGCTCTCACTTTGGAGCTCCATGTAACTGGTTCTCAGTGCCCTGATGCCTAAAGGTGTGTGTGCGCGCTTTACAAATGAAATAATAAATAGTCAGAGCAGGTGAATGTATGATTGAGACACTCCTTTTTGCTTTTAAAAGTACCTTGAACATTAGGATTAAGTGGGCCTCCAGGGGTTCAGTTTGTCACCATTCTGAAGTATTTTAAGGATCCACAGGAGACAAAGTAAGTTCCTTTAAATAAGTATGTATTCTCATAAGGAGGCCCTCCTTTCAGATTGCAACTGACAGCCTGAACATTCACCAAGCCTCATATACACAAATGGTTGGATCTGGGTGATTCCATGTTTCCCAGGAAACACCAGAACATGTTATGCCATTACTGAACTTACACATGGCAACAAGTAAATAAATATGATATTGATAAATGGGGACTGCACGCTTAAGGTCACAAAGTTAATTAAGGAAACCCGTGTAGTACAGATATATTTTACTAGTAGTATGAAATGCTGGTAGTAGAAAGGACTAACTCCCAAAAATGTCCGGGCAAGCACTGTCCAGAACCCTACCTGCTCACTCACAATAGATGTGAACCTTGCGCCCTATTGCATGTTACAAATTTAAAACACAATTATTGCAACAAATACTAATGATCCTGATTGTAATGCTGTCTTTATATATTCATGGTCATATATACTTATACAAAACTCATAGCAAAACAAACGGCACATTTAGAATCCACACATTCAAAAGAAAATATGTACACAGGAATGATGATCCCTGTCAGTTCACCTTCAATTGAAACGCCCCTTAGGTCATAGACATCAAGTCTTACGGGAGATTCTGCTCACTAACAGTTCATCCTCCCGGCAAGTGGTCCTATGTCACCCGCAGTGCAGTACAATCCTCTAACTTGTAGAGTGGTTTCATTCATTTTTTGCCTGATGTGTGAGCCTCGTTAATGTATGGAATGTTAGTTTAAAGTTTGTTTTATGTGTATAATGTTTTGCTTCGTGTACTGCCATAGGGCTGGACAATGCTGTAACTGTTGATGCACACTGCTGTAATGTTTGCTTGTGCTCCTATATTGTCACCCTTGGTTCTATAATCGAATAAACACATTTTAAAATAATTAGATATCAAGTCTTATAGTTTCCAAAATACCCTGCTCAGAATGTACAATGTTTCACAAAATAATCCCAAACCATACTTGAGGGTTAACGTTGTCATAAATCCATATTAAGAATAATAGAACATTTTTGAAGTATCTCAAAGTGAAATGACCACTTCATGAACAAAACCAGAATACAGCATTAAATAGAACCAGTGTCTCAATTTACATTAAAATTCACTTTCTGCAGTCCATACATCCAAGTTATGAGGGCAATAACACAATGAACCTCTTCAGATGTGGGCGTGAAGTAAGGAGAGCCCCTATGGAACAGTAAAGCGACCAGAATAGGAAGGAATAGTCCGCCAAACCCAAACATACATGATGGAACGTTCCCTTCACATCACCCATGCCGTGCTGTGCATTTCAAGTTCCTTAAAGTTCATCCACAAGCTACTTCCCTGGAATGAACCTGGTCAAAATTTAAATATGCCTTCACTCTACAAAGAAACTATCAGAAAACAGAAATTCATGATGTAGTACCACTACCTGCTATCCATTCACCCTGTGCTTTCTCTCAAAGTGCAACAAACCTACATAGATAATTTGTCCCCAGTACCACTTTATGTCCGAAGCCAATCTCATAAAAAAGGAACCCGTAAACCCTAAATAATTTAATTCAAAATATTCTTGTTGAATTATACAGAAAAACCGCTCGTGATATAAAGTCCTGTAAGGAACTCATGGTGGCAACAGTAAAATGGACACCAGTGATCACAGTTCAAGGGTGTTTATTAAACAGTAAAGTGGGTGAGGTAACACCTAATCTACACCTAAATTTAAGATGAGAGCAAGCTACGACCATCAAATAATAAATAAGGCAGTCCTAGTGGCGTCTTATCGAATAGAAAAAAAGGGCCTATACTAAAAAAAACGATTACCAATGTTTACTGCTAATTAAAAGAAATGGTGTGGGATAATGTTCACAAGAAAAGAAGGAAGTGTTCACCAAATGATAAGTCAGGATGATATGGCTGTGGTCTCCCTCCCCCACGTTTTTAGCACGGGACAAGGCAGGGCCTTTGAGCACAGTATACAGTTCCTTTCAACGATGCCAGGACCTTCTGGGGCAAAGTCTCTTTTCTATAAAGTCTCTTGCCTTAGAAGGCCTGCTGGACCATAGACAATAAACAAACAAAAGTTCCTTTGGTAATCTGACATTGGGCGATTGCTCTTCACCCCTTGGACCCCCCTCGGCCGGGCTCTGATCCTTCTTGCAAAAGTTAGCCTCCCTCAGTAGTGTTCACTACGGCCTTTCACTCAAAATGTTACATTTAAAGAGTCTCAATGTCTTCGCCGGCATCCCTCAGTCTGGTTCACATTTGCCTGTATCAAAGTTCACAATCTCAGAAAGCAAGGTTCCCTTTCCCTAGCTTTCTCCTGGGATCCCTCAGTCGGGTTCGCACTTGCCACAGTTCACAAGACCCCTTAGGTTCTTCCCTTTTCCTAAGTTTGGGTCTCAGCCCCCCGTCAGGCTTTCCCTTAAAGCCCCCAGCCAGCCTTCACACAGTTCTATTAATACCATGTTCTCGGGTGTGTCACTGGTTACCCTGATTTGTAGACATCCCTCAGTCGGGTTCACATTTGCCAATTTCACAGTTCACTAATTTTTCCTCAATGTGTCGAAGACTTTGGAGTGTGCGAGGGGTTTTGCTCAACCCTCGTAGTACCACTTGAAGCCGGCCTCTCCCAAGTACTCTTCGTATTTGCAGTTTCAACAAAGGGGACCAACCAGAGTCCTTCACATGAGCGCTCACATGGCTCTGGAGCACTCTGCTGCTGGTCCTTCACTGGGTTTTCTTACAGTTCAGGTCCGTCTCTTCTGGGCTCAGACCTTCTCGCTCTCGGGGTCTCCCTCTGCCGGGCGTGGCCCCCAGCTCCCCCTCTTCCAGACTTAGACCTTCTCCACAAGGCTATAGGGGTCTCCCCCTGCCAGGTGCGGACCCTTCTTCAGTTTCCCCCAAAAACAGTTTTGGACTTCCAGTCACAGAATGCATTGCAGTGTATTTTGCTCCTACTTCAAAGCACCCACAAACTACAGTCCTGGGCTTTGGGAGCTGCAGGAGTCTTAATGGGGATGTGTCCTGAGGTCAGGGCCTCATCGCCTGCCTCTGTCACCTGGGCTTGCCTGCTGGGCCCAGGGAGGAGCGCTGGTGTGGCACCGCCAAGAGATCCCAGCTGCCCATGGTTTTGCTTCCTGGTGGTACAGGTCTCTCACCTCATTGCAGCCTCTCCTGCATGCAAAGGCCCAGTGTCGTGGTCCCCCCCCCTCCTCCAGGTCTCCCAGGGTCTGTGCAGCTTAACTGATCCTCCTCTGCCATCTTGACACCTTCCAGCATCCCCAGCTCGCTCCCAGTGTGCTCTCCTGCTTCACCTTTTATACATCCTCGGAGTCTCCAGTGGAGTCGGGTGTGGGAAGTTAGAAAGGGTGGCCTGACCTCATTAGCGTGACAGTCAAGTCTTAGTATGGCATAGACTTTCTTCTGTCTCTCAGTGGTGTTAGAGATCTTCATTCGTTCAGCTTCCCTCTTCCCCGTCTGTGTTTGTACAGAAAGACAGTGTGGCGGGATAGTGGGAGTTGTGGTTTTTCTGATTAATTAGGGAAAAACTGTGTAGGGTTTTATCAAAATAAACAGGAGGAGTGTGTGACATAAATAAATGGATTGGTGTTGTTTTACAGAAAGGTATGGGGGAATAATGGAACTGGTTTGACAATATTGTATTTCAACTGAAGGAATGTCGGGTAGGGGCATATCTGAGACGGGGAATAGTCCTGCAGTTGTAATACACAAGATGGTAATTGCAATTTCTCCTGGTTCTCACACGCCTCCTTTCTGAGTTGGTACTTGTTGGAATTGGGGTGGGGGGGGGTTACCTGGACAGGATTTAGAATAGTGAAAATAGGGGGGCGGGGGGGAGGCACTGCTATATGTTACAAATACATGTTCAATGGAACAACTGTGTAAATGTATAGAGTGGTACACTAATATGTTTAATAAAGTAAAATAGTATTTCAGGTGCAGCTGGGAAAATCTCGAGGCCACTCGAGATCCAAAATACAAAGGCACAAAACACACCCTGGACGTTGCTGCGCAGGTGCCCAATGCCGAACTCCTAACGGGATAGTGTCCCAGGTCAGTTAGCACAACTAGTGTGAGAAAGAAGACTCAACTGAGTCAATTATCCACAATAGTTGAGGCAATAAAGTTGCAATTTTCATGGCGAGTACCATGTCAAGGTGCTCCTCAATTTAACAAAATCTTATAATCATTCAAGTATCCACTTCTTTCAATATTTGTCTGTCTGCTAGAGTAGAGAAAGGAAAACAACCAGACTAACTCAAGGCAGGTTCAACAGAAAGCTTCAAATGTTTATATTTAAAAGGCTCTGTGCGTTGCACTGTTAATTTCCACAGTGCAGTGTGTAAACAGTAAAGAATAGTAAAAAATTGTCACAAGACAGTGATTCAAAAAACAACAATGTTACAGTTTAAGCTGTGAAAGATCGTGTAAACTAAAATAAGGTCAATCCAATGGGTGTTACAGGTTGTATCACAATTACATCATTGATGATAACTTTTACAACTTCCCACATCAATCTTTTCAAGTTTTCAACATAGAAGAAGCACTCCTAGGTGGTTTTGGGTGTCAACGCGTTTGGGATTACATTAATCCATCTTCAGGACTGGATGTGCTCATGTTTCAAAATATATTCAAAGTGTAGTCTCTGGGTGGGTCCTAAAAAAATATATAAATATTCTCCAGCATGGGGTCTGGCATGGATTCACATGCTCATGAATATTCCCCGTCGTCAGGCTGGGAATCCTCGGTAAAGAAAAATCAGTATCAGTTTCGTTTCTGATCTGTCTTTCATAGTAGTAACCAATCACTGATCGCTGCCTCATACTGACCACAGCCAATGACTGCCCTCTACCTAAGCCCCGCCTCTGGCAGCCATCTTCAGATTTGGTAGCACGTGAAGTATGACCAAGTGAAAAGCCGCAGAGGGGTAGGCGGGAGGGTTCGCATGTGAATCCATGCCAGACCCATGCTGGAGAACAACAGTTACAGGTAAGTAACTTGTTCCTTCTCCAGCATGGGGTCTGGCATGGATTCACATGCTCATGAATATAAGAATAAATAGCAGTACACACATGCACAACCACGGGGGGTAGCAAAAGGCTCAACATTAAGCAATACAAAAAACTCAACATTAAGCATCTCTTACCTCCTCACCAGGCTCACCTTAAGCGAGCAGGTTGCGCAGCACTGCTTGGCCGACCCTGGACTCCTCCCTGGAATCCCGATCGACGCAGTAGAATCTCGTGAAGGTGTGCGTCGACCTCCACGTAGCAGCCCTGCAGATGTCCAGCAGGGGCACACCAGATAAGAACGCCGTAGTAGCAGTGATCGCTCTGGTCGAATGGGCTCTCGGACGGCCTGGCAGCGGTCGGTTAGCCAACTGGTGGCAGTGCATGATGCAGTGCATGATGCAGCCGGAGAGCCATCTAGAAATAGAAGACTTCGAGAGAGCCTTCCCTTGATTCACAGGTCCAAAGTTCACGAATAGCTGTGATGTCCTCCGAAAACTTTTTGTGCGGTCCACATAGAACTTCAGCGCTCTAGCCACATCCAGCGAGTGCAAAGTCCTCTCGGCCGGCGACGAAGGAGGCGGGAAGAAAACAGCTAACACCAGGGGCTCGTTAAGATGGAAGTCCGACGGCACCTTGGGCATAAAGGAGGGGTGCGTCCTAAGCACCACCCTCAACGTGCTTTGCAGGATAGGGCCTAGATCTCTCCCACTCGTCGTGCGGAGGTAATGGCCACCAGGAATGCAGTCTTCCACGACACAAACTTCATCGGTACCAAATCTGAAGATGGCTGCAAGAGGCGGGGCTTAGGTAGAGGGCAGTCATTGGCTGTGGTCAGTATGACGCAGAGATCAGTGATTGGTTACTACTACGAAAGACAGATCAGAAACGAAACTGATACTGATTTTTCTTTACCAAGGATTCCCAGCCTGACGACGGGGAATATTCATGAGCATGTGAATCCATGCCAGACCCATGCTGGAGAACAACAGTTACAGGTAAGTAACTTGTTCCAACTCATCAAATGGTGTTGTATATTATAATCCAGGCTAAAAAAATTAACTGGAAGATATACTAACCTAATGGGTCCAGAAAGCAGGGCTCATGAGGTATTATCGGGTCTGGAGTGAGTCTCCTAACCGCCAGACCGCAGGTAAGTGGTGGCAGGATGCAGGTCCCTAGCAGGAATCTGCAAGAGAATGAAAAACCCCTGTCATGGGAGGTAGAGGACCTGTTGTAAACAAGTTACTGTGTTCGGAATGGTGTACTGGCGAATTGCTCACAAATATGGGGTAGAGGGACAAAAGGTCCCTGAAATTCTAACATAATGGAGAAAAATCGAACGCAATTCTGTAGTTTAAAACGTATCTCTAGTGTAAAAAAATGATTGTAGCTATTGTAAATAGAACACGGTATTGTGTCTGTGACGGAGATCGTAACCAGCTGGGTAAAATGCACTTACTTGTTTACTGCATGGAGAATGAATCCACAAGCGTCCCGTCACCAAGACGCGTCGCTCGCAAATGATCACTGATAAAGTGGTCATTGGGGACGCCACGCATGCGCGTAAGCGCAGCAGGCGCCATGTTGGTGTGGGCATATAGCCGGTCGGGACGTACGGAACGCAGTGTTGCGAGCAAGGCTGCAACAATACTGCATATTCCACACACAGGTGAGAATAACCTTTAACGGTGGAGGAAGTGCCAAAAGGGGGGAAATGCTGCTTCTCACCAGCGGATGTCTCACCCCCATTCCCAGAGGTCCCCTTTCCCAGGTGATCTTGTCCACCCCCAGGGTCTGGATCCAAGGGCGATGGCCGTGCCCTGGCCACCTGAGAAAGAGAACCCTAGGGTTCACATGGTGAGACACCTTCAGGTTTCTCACATACCCTTCCCCTAAAATGCTGGCCTTTTGACCAAGGAATATTAATTATGGCTTCCCCAGGAGTTGTATTTAAAGTGCAATCGCTAGTAAGATGCTCAACTTCTCTACAAGAGAAACACAAATGGTTTGAGTCGGCCTGCCTTTCAGTTTGCCTCGTTAAAGGCTTGAAAGAGGGTTTTAACCCTTCCCCTAAGGATTTTACCCTTTCTTTCTCGTGAGCTTCCATTAATTCTTCCTCATGTTTCTCTGGACAGAGCTTTATCTTGTGGCCCCAATCGCCACAAAAACACTGTTTTAAGGGGAGAGGTTCATCCTTTTCTAAAGAGTTAGTAGAGGATATATTTTCCAGGTGGCTAAAAAAAATATTATGATTTGTCATTCTCATCCTTGCCAATCTCCACAATGTCTGAGATGGGCTTCTCACTCATGGGTCTCAGTCTGGTCCATATTCTGGTGGGGGTTTCCACCTCTGAAGAGTCCTGCTCTTCTATTCTCAGTGTTTGCCACAGTTCTCGCTTAACCCTAGTTGGGGTAAGGTTTCCCAAGGCGTTTCATAAACTAAGAGACCTGCCAGTTCACCTCTCTTAATCTGTAAAGGTTTATATGACAGATTAAGAGGGCTACTCTTGATTCTTTCCATTTGCCAAAAGTGGTGCCACTCTTAATCCCTTTGTTTGTCTTGTTACTGCTAGAGGCATAAGGCACATTACAGAATGGAGGGGTACCCCTGCCTTAATTTCTAGAGTATAATCCTATCTCTACTAGGGATCTGATAGAGATGAGGGAAGAAAAGATGGTAGGTGTTATTCTCTACAGATTTTCTGGGGGGGCGGGGCGGGGGAGAATGGCTTGTGGTGTTAAAGCAAAGAATTGGATTCCTGTTCTCTGGCCGGTAGTAAATTTAAAGGTTGATCTTTCTTCATTTAAATGGGCTCCCGAATGTGTATCAATTGAGTCTCGTCCCGCTCCCGAAACCATATGTAAGGAGCTCATGGTGGCAACAGTAAAACAGACACAAGAGATCACAGTTCAATGGTGTTTATTAAACAGTAAAGTGGCTGGGATAAACGCCTAATCTAAATCTAAAATGGGAGCAAGCTATGACCATCAAATAATAAATAAGGCAGTCCATGTTAGGCTGTTAGACAAAAATCCTGTTAGACAAACACTGTTCAGCCTTGTAGGTTCCTCTTTAACAAAAAGTACCTTTTGTCGCACAAGTTCCTTTCTTGTTTAACAGACACTATTTCTGCTTAATACTCTTTATAAGTTTGCATTTTTCCTGGTATACTCCCCTGCCAGGACTCTACATGCACTTTCAGTGGCCTGGTGTACTCTCCTGCCAGGATTTCTCTTGTATACACTCTTGTATTCACAACTGCCTGGTGCATGCCTGCCAGGACTTTTCTTATTTTACCGTCTCTTTATATAGCCTATACCTTTCTGATTGGCTTGGTATATCTACTTTGCAAACAATCTTCTTCTTTTTACTCTACTTTCAGTAGTTTCACAATGTTCTAAATCTTCTGTCTTTTCAGTTCATAAACATTCTTCATGTCATTTCACTTTCTGTAACTTCACAAGGTTTTATTTCTCTTTGGTGCAGCTGTCCAATGCCCCGGGGTCCACACTCTGCTCTGGCAACTCACTGGTTCTCTGTAGCATTTTTGGTGGTGCTTACGTGGGGGACCTTTGCTGCCTGCTTCCCACTCTGGGTAGCTCTGACGTCTCTCCAGGCTTCATTGTTGCTCTGCTGGCTTCTCGGTTAAGGGCCACGCTGCTTCTCTTGGCTTCTGGATGCACAGGGACACTCCTGCGATTCCTGGCATCTCTACGGCCCACCTTGCTCGAACCATGTCTTTCCTTCACTATACGCTGACTCGTACCTCCCGCTTCCGCACACCAGCTCGTGCCTCCAGCCTCCGTCCGCTTTCCCTGAAGCAGTCACATCTTCTCCTGAGCTGCTTCTTACCTTCTGGTTCATATATTTAAAGGTCTCGCACACAAGTGCCTTCATCCAACAACTATCACGCTTCAGGTGCTTGCTCCTCTATGCCAATTCCATCATCATCATCCTCCTCCTCATCTCAGTACCTAGGTGTTTGGGTAATTGAAATCCATTAATGGTTTCTGTTGCATAATAGTTGTAGAATCTTTTCCTAAGATGTCACATTGAAGATCAGTTCTATTCAAAGGTGAACTAGCATGACAATAAGCCATTAGGGTATTGGGCATTAGGGAGTCTCCCTCATGGGAAAGTGGGGGGGGGATACTGCGCCTCATCCAATGAAGCCATGACATCTCCCCGGTGGCCATCCCCTCCCATATGATCCTTCCTTATAGCCACGCCCGGGTCAGGATTAGGTAGTGACTGCTGGCCACATGAGGAGGCTACCACCTGGGAATCTGTGATGACTCCATTGGATTCATCAAACCTCCAACACTGACCGGAACTGACAGCCATATGTGCAGCCTGCATATGGGTCCTATTAAACGTTTCTACAATTCTGTTTGTGGAAGGATGGAAGAGTGCAGTCTTATGATGTTCCACACCCATGTCTTTAAGAACGTTTTTCATAATCTTAGACGTGAATTGAACACCATTATCAGTAAGGATTTTATTTGAAAAACCCTCTCTAAAATTTTCCATCTATAAATAGAACCACTGCCTTAGTCCACTTCATGCACATATTTGACCTACACTCATTTTGAGTGGAGGCCCACTATAGCCAAGACATATTTAACACCCCCCTTCGACCATAAAGGACCTAGAATGTCGAGTGCAATGTATTTCCATGGTCATCTGGGGAAGTCAAAAGGCTTGAGGGGTTGAAAATAGGTTCTCAGTACCTTGTCTGATGCCGCACATGACGAGCATCTGTTGCCTATATACGCCACATCGGAATCGAAACCTGGCCACCAATAATCAGCTCTCAGCCAAACTATTAGTTTTGGCAATATCTAGGTGACAGGTATGAGGCAATTCCAGTAACTTTTTCCACCCCCCTATGGGAGGCACTATGTGACCGGCATGCAAAATGTGCCCATCCTCTAAACTCAAATCATTCCTTACTCTGTGTAAAGCTCCTAATCTCCTATCACTGGACCAACCTGACTAATTATCACAGACGCATTCTTTCAGTTTGGATAATTCTTGATCCTACCTTACATCCTTTTCCCACTCATCCTGCAAGATGGTGTCCTCACACACCCAAGACGCATCTTGCACAGATTCCTCAAAATCTTCCTCACCACAGCAGACCACATTCCTGGATAAAAAATCTGAAATCACATTGTCCTTACCAGGAACACATTTAATCTCAAAATCATGTTCTTGTAGAACGTAACCAAATTCACTATGCATCTAGATACACTATCCAGACCTTTTGCAAGTGGAAACTGCTACTAACAGTTTGATCAGTCAGAGCAGTGAATTTCTTGACCCACATGACCGACAATTTCTCTTTCTCTATCACTGAGTATCTAAGCTCTGCGTCCTTAAGGGCTCTCAATGCAAATGCTATCGCCCTCTCAAAATTATTCTCTGTATGAGAACAGCCCCCAGTCCCGTACCACTGCCATCCATCATCACTAAAGTTTTGTTGGTAGGTCCAAAAGCAGCCAGAATTGGAGCATGAGAGATGGCCTGTTTAATGTCCACACATTTATCACATTCAAGAGACCCCTCGAAGGCAACATCTTTTTTTACACACAGTCCTGATATTCTTGCACTTGTCAGCAAAGCTTCTTACGAATTTGGCATAATATTCTACAACACCTAAGAATGACAACACTCTGCTTGTATTTCAGTGAAACGATTTGTGCAATAGAGTTGACCAGACGTTCTGTGTACCACCCCTTCACTAGATAATCGGGGGCCCAAATTGTCAATCTCAAACTCTGAAACAACACTTGGATTTCTGCAATGTTAAACCCTGCACAGTTTAATCCGCTCAACACCATATTCTTTTTTTTAAATGTATTTATTTTCAGATTTACATAAGGCCAATAAGATTAAAGCATAATAAATCACACCCGCAGAGTACTGACTGCATGTCTGCACCCTGCTCTGCTATTCCGCACTTCAACATCCCAGCATTTCATCTGTAGATCGGTTACTACAAACTAATTGGACTCTGTGGGCTTCTTTAATTTACTACTGGTACTATTGCTGGGACTATTGCTATATTGATACTCCTCTAAACTACTTTAAACCACCTAATAATATATGCCTCTCTTTTACATTTAGACTATAGCCACGCTCCCCTCAGACGTACAACCTACAAATTCGGATCGTGCGCGCACCCAGCTGAGTACCCGCAGAGTACTGACTGCTGACCGCGGCGCTGCGTGTCAGCGAGTTACTCTGCTGGCGGGTCCAAAATCTGCTTTCCTCCCTCAACCCCTTTCTCTTTACTTAATTCCACTCTACTGCCAGTTGAATCCCAAATTGCTCCACCTTCCAAACTTGAAGCCGACACTTTGGTTACACTAGTCAGCTGCCTTTGTCAACCTCGGCTTACTAACTACTACTCCCACAGGACCATGAATCAACTCACCGCGGGCATGCCGCGTGTACCGTGTCTTTTGTCTCAACGTCGGTGTCTGACCAAGTCTCCAGTAAGCATGGGCTTGCCCAAACTTGGAACTACAACTAAGAAAAATATAGGGTTCTCACCTGATACCCGCCATTTCCCACTGAATCCTGATCCTTCCGGAACCGTCCCTGCTAATACACAACCGTTGAATGTTGAAAGCAGGGCTTCATCTAATTCGGCTCTCCCTGACCAACGGTGTGCAAACACATCTAATCAACTGGCTTTCTTGTCGGACACAACAATGTAACGCTGCATATCGTTATCTTCTAGTCCATCGAATAATGAGCACTTCCATACACCCACCTATCTGCCTGAATTTCGCATGGAACCTCCGGCAACCATCTTTATTCTACCTCCTTAGTCTTGTGCGCCTCACGCATTATATTCTCAGGTGGTGAATCCTGTGTCTGAGAAAATATCAGCGCATAATCAGGTTGCTCCCATCTCCTCTGACCTACCCAATCCCTCATTTCCACTTTCACTACCGCTTTCTTCTTCTACACAGTCGGCTGACGTGATTCTCACTAAATCTATTCCATTCCAAACAGCCGCTCTTAATGACATGAAAGTTTCTGCACTTTCCAAAACTCCAGAGCTATATACAACTGATGCACCTGAAGACATTATTTCACCGGGCGAGTCTCAATCGTCCTTAGTTGCTTCATTTTCCAAACCACTCCCGCGTCCATCTTTTGGATTTCCGTCCATTTCCAATCCTGTTTTAGAAGCTGCTCTAACTGCTATCAAAACAAGCATTTTCTCCCTAGTTAAACTGTTCGAAGTATTGGATCTTAGATCAGCACTCAACATGATCCTTTACTTCTCATGCATAAGAAAATGGATTGGGTTGCTGCACTTACAACTAATAATGCCTTACCTGAATTAGTTATCGAGCCTCACATTGTAATACCTTTGGAGATGCGAACAATTGAAGAGGTTAGTGATGAAATTCAATCAATTACTTAAGTGCCCCCAATTACCAGTCCTGTTGAGACTCTAATTAACTCACCTGACATCCAAATCGTCGAAAGACCCCTATATGAGGTATTTTCGAAACCTGCACAAATTGGCAGACGAAGGAGGAGAGGCAACAGGAAACGTACGTACCAAAGTTTCAATATCTCAAAAACCGTAATCTGGATATTGAACAAAGACCCTCCAAGAAATCTAAAAACACGTCCCCTCCCCCAAAAAACAAAAATTAAAAATCTGAAACCAAAAAATGTATTACCAATTTGGCTTCTTGTGATCGCCTGTCCTACGAGTCATCCGATCAACAGCCGGGCCATGCGACAAATCAACCTATTTTGTCCACCGTCACCTCCAAGCCTCCCGAATTGGATATGGTCTTCTCCAAAGGTAAGAAGCTCGACCTTGTACATTCTGTTTGCAATGACTATGAAGAATTAAATCAACACATGAATGACGCAAATGAGCAACTTATGAATCTGTTTACCCTAATGATCTAATCATAGAAGATGTATATCAGTCTACATAATCCTCCACCCAATAAACATCAGTTAACCCAAACCTTTCATGTACATTTTGACATTAACTCTACATCCTTCAAAACTTTGGCTTGAAGGAGAAACGAAATACAGCCAAGCACATCTAATCTAACTGAGTTCTACTTCCTCAGTCATTCCTCTTTCGACTTTTTCAAACACGCATGTGAACTCAACTCATCATCAGCTAACATCTCAACTTCCACTAGTAAAGGAATCTGAATTAACATCTTCTGTGATAACGAGAGCTGTACCCAAATCTTTGCCGCTCCTTCCATTAGATATACTAGACGAAGAACAGATGTATATTTGCCGAATCCCTCAATCCTAGAAGATGAGTGCATACGAGTCACAATGCTTGACAGGGTCTATTCGGACCCATTCCCAAATCGCACAACAAACCTACTAATACTGAACTCTATTCCATCGCTGCGACATATACATTCTAGTGATATAGAAGCAGAGTGGTATCCTACCCCAGCACAACAAGATATCAGTGCAATTAATCTCCAAGAATTGTAAAAAATGTAATATGTAACGAAAGGCAGGAACTATTCTACAGAGGTTTACGCTTAGAAGCCTTCCTTCCTCCACCTGCGATTAAAGAGACCACTTCTAGGAATACAAACGTCAATCCAAATCAAGATGACAACAAGGAAGTATCTTGTTGTACTTGTAAGCCAGAGTCTCGTCTAAACAAAATACCCCCCCCCCCCCCATCTAAGTGGGATTGGGCAAAAAACGAGGCAGAAAACATTTCAGGTCCGGCAAACCATTAGGATAATCCTTAAAGCACATTCCGTAGCTGTTCTTTAATGTCTTGGAACACTAGGGATTTTTCATCTTCTTTTCAACAAAACATCAAAATTAAATAATTACATAGTCCTTTTACAAGAAACATGGATCCAATCTACTCTTATCTGGGAGGGGAGGACCATCAAATTAATATTGTGGCTGCATCTAAGCCTACGAGAGGGCGTCCGGCTGCTGGTCTTCTGGTTGCTGTCCGCCATGACTGCCAATTGTCTCTTACAGCCTGGCCGACTCCTGATATTGGGATTCAAGTGGTCGAATTATCCACTATTGGGATTCAAGTGGCTGAATTATCCACTAATAATGTTCGCCATCCTCTGTTCCCAAGCTGCTTAGTACTAAATATCTATTGGAATCCGGTCTCTCCATCTGAACCTCAGTTTGTTGAAAAAAATTGAAAATCTGCTAAACCAATCCTTGATGAATCCTGACATCAAGACAATAATGATTTCCGGGGACTTCAATCTCAATTGTATCACCTCCAACATTAAATACAAGTCGAGAGCTTCTAGATGAGCAACATTGGCATCTTCAAGAAACCTTTCAATGCTAAACGGCTCGACGCCAGAGGACTCACCGGCTAAATCCACATGGAGCCGAATCGTTGGCGAGTCTTTACTAGACTGTTTACATTTCCTCAGAGGCAAACAAGCTGATGGCGACAATTCAGGTCCTACCTACCAAGCTTAGTGATCACAACATACTCAGTCTCTTGGGTGCCTCATTGTGTTGAGAACCATGATCATTATTCTATCAGTCTCAATATAAATAATGCAGGCAATCGCCTTAAATGGCACCCTGTTCAAATAACGAAATTACAAAATAAAATTTCAGAAGCTAATCCGCATTCTTCTGCGTCTCCTAGAATTTTTTTATAAAAATGAATGTATTTTGATATTAAAACAAGAAGCATGTGAATTGTCTCGCCCTTCCTATATACACAAATACTCACGTTTACTACAGATTTCACATTTAAAAAAAAGAATGAGGTATGCCTTAAGAACTACATCTGTTAGGGTGTGTAAGTCACTAAAGAATCAAATAAAACGGGAATACAAAACTAAAATCAAACAAGTTCAGCATATTTATAAACCAGAGCAAACAGAAAGCATGCGAAAAGCGCTAGTTACTAAATCCACAGGCGAAATATGGAAAGTGATTAATAACGCGCCTTCCAATGCACATAGATCTATTCTGTTGAACTCTTATCTCAGAAACTGTTTGGTCCATGCATTTTCAATCACTGCTACAAAAATCTGATTTTGTTATATGATCCAGAACTTATAGCTAACCCAGTTCTAACGGATAATAAATTTGACGAATTAGATATCCTAATCATAATAAAGAAGCGAAGTTCATCAAGAGCTCCGGGCCCCGACCAACTCAGTAATGCTATACTTAAAAGAAACCCTGAGATGTGGGCATCTGTATTGAAAATGATTTTTACGAGAGTCATAGAATCAAATCAAATTTCACCATCCTGGCAACAGGCTATAATTCCCATATTTAAAAAAGGTGACCGGTATAATCCTAACTACAGACCCATATCTTTGCTAGATGCACATGGGAAAATATTTGCAAAGTTAGTTCTTTGTGACCTTTCAAAATGACTTGCTAAACAACGTCTTATGGATGTAAACCAATCTGGCTTTGTTCCGGACATTGTAACCATGCTAAATCTTTTCATTTTATAGACAATAAAACAAGGAGCAATTTTATCTAAACAACCGGTTCTTATTGCTTTTATAGATTTTAAGAAAGCCTTTGACTCAGTGTGGAGACAAGTCCTATGGCGAAAACTTTTAGATGCGGATTGTCCACCGTGTATTAGGTTCTTAATTTTTTTTTTTGACATCTCTTTTTATTGAAGATTGTAACAAGTTAACAGAGAAAAACATTCCCCCCACCCCCCAATTGACGAACATTCGAGCAAAATCCACTTCGTTCCGGGAGGGCCCCCCAGATTCACTGTAGGTCCAAGAGTTTGTCGTCGTGGGCAACAGATCACTGTATAGTCCTCTTTAAGATAAGCCATTATTTCCCCCCAATCTGCCGCTAAGTTCTGCACTTTATCATTCATGGCGTAAGTTGCCCACTCCAGAGCCACTATTTCCCAAATTTTCCATAGCCAATCCTGATGCAATGGGGTCTCAGGGCTTTTCCACCTCTGAGCTATTAGCATCATAGCCGCAAGAGTCAGGACCACTTTAGCTTTTTCCCTTCCTCTGCATCCCTCCCCTTCCCTTCTTGTACCTCTTTCCAAAAGGGTTCAATCTTGGGGCATTCCCACCAAATATGTTCTGCTGTCCCTGTCAACCCACATCCCCTCCAACAGCTGCCTGATCGCTCTGGGAACGTCTCATGAAGCCGGGTGGGGGTGTAATGCCATCCGAACAGAATCTTATACCACGTTACCTGTAGCTGGGAAGCTCTGGCCAGCTTCGGTATCCTCTTCCATAATCTCTCCCACTCCTCCCTGCCAATGGCCCTACCCTAATACCTGCTCCCATTTCTGCATGTAGGCCCACTGAAGATCCGTATGGGAGCTGACTAAAATCTTGTATATATTCGAGATAAGACCCTGCGTTCCGTCATTGGTTAGCAGGAATCTTTCAAAGCTCGTGGGATCCCTTGTTGCTGCCATTCTGACTTCCGTATAAAGAATCCAGTGTCTTATCTGTGCATATCGCAACCTTTCCCCCTCCTATATTGCGAATTCCCGCTTACGTTCTTCAAATGAGAGCAGTTCTCCCCCTTGAAACATGTCACACAGCTTCCTACATCCTCCCTCTTGCCAGCTCGCAAACGCAGCCTTCTCCAGGCCCGGGGTAAAATCTCCATTACCAAAAATGGGGGTAAATGGCGATGGGTACGTAGTGATTCCCTTAGAGCCCACCAACTTATC